>NC_083343.1:36046490-36367412 GCF_019175385.1 Lycium barbarum | reverse complement strand
TGTGAAAATTCTCTGCAAAGAATTTGAAGTATAACATGTCATTTTTAGTAAGAAAATATGGAAAAGGTAAAAGTAAATTATTTGAATGAGTCATTACATACTCGAGAAATGGTTGAATTTCATCACAGTTCTTCAAAATATAAAAATGAGCCTGCTCAAATTCAGATGAATCAAGAGCGCCCGCTGTGTCGACACTGCCTAAAAATTTTCCAGGTTGAGAAAAAACTGCTAAACCTCCATCAGATTCAATAGCACCACCATCATAATTCCGTTCATTGCGATTAAATTTTGTTTCCATCGTATGCAAATACCTTGAACATAAGGTCATACATTCAGTTGCTAAATATCCCTTTGCAATGGAGCCTTCTGGGCAAGCCCTATTACGAATAAAAGACTTCAAAAAGTAAAGCCATCGCTCCACTGGATACATCCATCGATATTGCATAGGTCCCGCAATCTTAGCTTCATTTGCTAAATGAATTGGCAAGTGGACCATGATATCAAAAAATGCAGGAATGAAGACCTTTTCTAACTTGCACAGAGTTATAGGAATTTGGGCTTCTATTTGCTCTAGCTCATCTACTCTTAACCATTTCGCTCCAAGCATATTGAAAAATATAGACAACTCAATAAGTGGTTCAAGCACAGATTTGCAGAGCATACCGCGTATCTCAAGTGGGAGTAAATGTTGTAGAATAACATGGCAATCATGACTTTTCAAGCCTGAAAGTTTGCGATCTTTCAGGTTGACACATTGAGAAATATTTGATGAAAATCCATCTGGAACCTGTAAATTCTTTAAGAAAGTGAAAAAGTTATGCTTTTCTTCAGGAGACAATGTGTAACATGCAGTTGGTAACTCATATTTATCCCCCCTTTTTATCGGATGCAATTCTTTCTTTATGTTCATTGCTTGCAAATCCATCCGAGAATTCAATGTATCTTTGTTTTTTCCATTCACATTTAAGATTATCCCCAAAATATTATCACATATATTTTTCTCAATGTGCATCACATCTAAATTATGTCGAAACAGTAGTGTTTTCCAATATGGAAGATCAAAGAAAATACTCTTCTTATTCCAATTATCACCCCTACTATCATGTGATATTTTGGTCTTCTTCTTTGGATCCTTTGATAGTGTTATCCCATCTAAATCAGCCACTTGATCAAGTATGTCATTACCAGATAGAATTTTTGGTGGTTTTTTCCGCTCCTTAGTGCCATCAAATGAATCTTTATCATTCTGCCAATTGTGATTAAGAGGAAGAAAGCGTCTATGGCGCATATAGCACTGCTTTTTACCATTTTCCAACCTAATTGAAAGATTTTCTTTATTGCAACATGGGCAAGCCAATTTTCCTTTGGTACTCCATCCCGACAAATTTGCATATGCTGGAAAGTCATTAACGGTCCATAACAAAGCTGCATGTAACATAAAATTCTGTCTAGTTGACGTATCAAAGGTCTCAACTCCAGTTTCCCATAATTCCTTTAATTTCTCTATCAAAGGTTGGAGATAAACATCAATTGCATCTCCGGGACTTTCAGGACCAGGAATAAGCATCGATAAAATAAAATTCTCTTGCTTCATGCATAACCAAGGTGGTAAATTATAAGGAATAAGTACCACAGGCCAAATGCTATACGGAGTTTTAGAACTTTTAAATGGTTGAAAACCATCACTAGTAAGTCCAAGTCGAACATTATGAGGCTCGGTGGCAAAAGATGGGTGAAGTTCATCAAGTGTCTTCCATGCTACTGAATCAGCCGGGTGCCTCATTATTCCATCATCAACTCTTTCATCAAAGTGCCATCTCGTCAAACAAGTTGTTTTCGAGGACATAAACAATCTTTGAAGTCTGGGCATTAGAGGAAAATAACGTAAAATCTTGCATGGTATCTTTTTCCCACATTTAGATTTTGTTCACCCATTACGTTTATCCTCCTTCCATCTAGATGCGCCGCAAACTTTGCAAGACTCAAGAAACTTATCATCCTTCCAATATAACATGCAATTATTCTTACACGCATCAATCTTCTTGTAAGAAAGACCAAGGTCCCGAATTATCTTCTTTGCCTCTTAATATGAACCTGGAAAGTTTGATCCATCAGGTAATAAATCTTCCTTCAGCATCTTCAACAACATTGTAAATGATGCATTACTCCAATGACCAATACTTTTAATATGAAGCAATTTAACCATAGCAGAAAGTTTAGAAGCTTTTGAACATTCGTATAATGGTTGCTCAAAATCCTTTAACAGGCTATAGAATCGTTTTGCTTCAGGATTTGGTTCCTCCTCAACAAAATCATCACTACTGGTGTTCATATTATCTCAATTGAAAGCGGGGTATAAATCCCTTAAGATCTCAGGTATTTCATCCTCATCCTCATCATCATCCTTTTCAATGTCATTATCGTCTACAAATGCAGAATCTGACTGTGGCTCACCTAACCTCTCCCCGTGATGATACCAAAAAGTATAACTTTCGATTATTCCATATACTATTAAATGTGACCTAACCATCTTACGAGTTCTTGAAGATGCATTACAACATTTGACAAATGGACAACGTATTTCTTGCGTTTCTCTCAATTTTGTAAAAGCATAATCCAAAAATGTCTCCACCCCAAGTATGTAAGCATTATCAAGTCGATCTTGAACAAGTTTCATCCATTCCTTATTAGGTGCCATAATCTTGAATAGGGAAAAATATATAAGAAATACATTAGTACTACAACCAAAAGGAGTAAAAGTGGGAACATCCCAACTCAAAAGTTGAATTACTAAATTATCCTTTAAAAACAGAGTGACCATTTTATCCTTCGACTTTAAGTGCTTTTTTTAATGTTCAGAAGTTAAAGAAGACGTCTTTCTGGAAAGATTCTAGGTAAGTTTTAGAAAACTAATTATTTTTTTCTTCAAAAAAATGATTCTTAATTAGTGATTTTTGCTTAGTGATTACTCCAATCATAACTAAGCTGTTCTATTTCATGAAATTTATAAAAGTTAACAATGATCTTCTGTTTAAATGGCAATCCTACATTCACATCTTAGGCAAAGGATTGAAAAACTTGTCCTGACAAGAAAAGAAATAGAGAAAAGCAGGAATGAGGAAAGTTAAATGATACAGTTCACACCAAAATATTTGTATCATATTATAAGGTAGAATGACACAATTGAAGGATGATGAGGATTTTGTTCTTATAAGTTATCAGCTTAACAAATTTATTCAATAATAATCATCATTGCACCTACTTTTGTTTTCAATAAACACTACTAGCAGAAGTGTTCACATCAGTACACACATGATATGATGATGACGAACATAGTGCTCGGACACCAAAAAAAAAACTAGATGGAATCATATAGTATAAAACCAGAGTTTTATACTGCTGCAGAGAAACTGCTTTCAATTGATGCAAATTCTGGTGCAATTGCAGAAAATGCTTCAGCATTGCAAGTGCACAAAGGCCAAGTTAGGACAACAGATGAAAACTCTAAGCAAACTACTAATAAGTTTGCTGCTACTGGGGATTATGTAAAAGAATTAGGTGCTGCAGGAAAGCAACTAGTTGAGGTTCCAGTTGTGGCAAATTCAGTTGAAGCTTTAGAGAAACAGTTGGCTGCAGCACCAGTTGTTTCAGATGATCAACAGGCTGTAGAGGTAGCTAAAGGTGTGGAAAAACCTTTGAGTATTAATGCAGATATATTCACTCCTGGAAGAAAGAAACAATCTCCTACTGAGTAATGGGTTGAATCTCCCTTCTCAAAACCAGTTGAGGAGATAATTACTACTAATATGGCCTGCTAAGATGCCCCTTCAACTACTTTTGCTTCAGATAAGGGCAACAGTGGTGAGAGGATATTATGGAGTGATCAAGTGGAAGAAGACATGGAAGAAGGTGAAATTTCAAGAGGGAAGGATGAAGTTCTTGACCAGTCTGATAATTCTTCAAATTCATTACATGAGCCAGTTCATGTCATGTTTGGCAAGGGTACATAAGGTATAGCTGGAGACACTCAGAAGCAGGTGCAAATTGATGGTGAAACTGGCACTAAAGTACAGGTCTTTAGTACTGATTTGGAAATCTCAAGTGGCAATATGTAGGAATTTAGCCAAGAGGTAGATATGAGTGCTAAGAAGTTGGCAGAGGAAATAGTTCACAACCAGGAACAAGTTCATGCTACTATGAGTGCTTCAGTTACTCCATCTCGTTTGAAGCGTGTTGAGTTACAAACAAGGCAAGCAATAGACAAAGAACTTGAAACTAATGTAACTCCAAAGGCTAATAATCACAAGCAGCAGCAGTATACAGTTAAAAATTCTGAACTAATCTTATCTGGTTCACAACAGAAATAGATTAGTGGTCCTAAGAAACGTGCTATTGTTTCTACCCATGAAAAATCAGGTGGCAAAGGCAATACAAATGTGCAGGAAACTCAGCAGCAACAGATTACATTAAATTCAGGAGGAAAGCATATCCAGGCTGTGCAAACTCAAGTTGTCAATGTACAAAAGAACACCGTAAATTTACAAGTAGCAGTTGCAGGTGAGGAAAGAAGAATTGATCTTGATGAAGAGTCAACTGCACAGAATTTTCTCAATGCTTCAAGGGATGGGGACTTGTCTCCTAGACAGGTGCAAAGTGGAAAAAGAAGACTATGGCAGCTCCTACCACTTCAACTAAATCCGCAAGATCCAAGAAGAAATGATAAAGTTTCAAGACTTTTTGGAAAGGCATGAAGAACAAGACCGGGTGGAAAATTCAATGAATATAGAAGATTTTACAAGTTCAAAGATTAAGGATTCTATCTTTATTCTTGTATTATTTTCTCATTCTTTTAGCATTATAATGTGTAATATCATCATAGAGTGTGATTTAAACTCTTTGATGATCATAGATTATTTGATCATTTCTAGTTCATATTTCCTACATTCTTGTTAGTGTAGAGGTTCTTTGCCTCATAGGATTAGTAAGGTAAAGCCTAGTCCCCCTTACTTGTACTCTCCCTTTGGGGTTTTTTCCCTTCTTTTTAGAAAATTTATAAAATTAGCCCTATGCCCACAAGTCTAGTGGACTTTATCAAAAATTAAAAAAATAGAGTTTTCTAAACTCAAAACAAGGGGAAACAATAAGCCAAAAGTAGATTAATCACTAAAAGTCCCAAATCACTAATCAATAGCTAAAGGTTTTCACCATAGAACCCAAACTTAAATCATCACAAGTAGCAAATAAATCGGCCAAGGGTTGTACTAAAAGTACCAAACAACTAATAGAACTGCAGAGACATAACTGACATAGTCTTATTACCAACAAAAATTATATGGGAAAAATTTTGTAATAATAATCTCTCTTTTACAACAACAACTTCAAGCTACATGACTTCCTAATTGAAAAAGCACACTGATGGAACCCAAACCCATCTAAACTAGTTTATATATCATAGAAAGCCTAAATTTGGTACAGCCATACTAGGTAAAACTTAAGGAAATGTCTTCTGCCACTAAAGAACTGATAGCAAGTACCTCTTCTGTAACTGAGATACACATTTTAGTATATATCACATGATATGGCTCTTAACATACTAATCTCTCCTACAAAACACAAATAATGACACCAAAGATATTAGCATTTAAAAAAAATCTATAAATTTCTAGAACACAAAAAAAAAGAAAAAAAAAAACCTAGATGGAATCATACAGTGTAAACTCAGAATTGGGAAAAATTAGGCTTTCCACAAAGAAATTCATAGTTGAAACAATAGAAACTTACCTTGATGAGAAGGAAACTCCAAGAATCTGTCTGGATAGTATAGACACAGCAATAAGAGAGCAATAAGAAGAAAAGATTGATTTTCTTTAAAAAGCTGGAATAGATTGATTGGAATGTGTTCTGAGTCATTGGGAGGCTGATTTCCTTATAAAAAGCTGGAATAGAGACGTACGACTGATTTTTCGTGAACAAACTAGGAGAGATGCACGCTTAGTGTATCTCTGCTTGCTGATATTTCTATAGCCGGAACTGAACAACGTTTCTTGAGTTTATCTCTGTTTGAGGAGGGGTGGGGTAAGGGGGTGGTGGGAGAGACGTGGGTGTGAAAATAAAGAGGGAAAATTTAGCGCCCTTTTTTTAATTTTTGACGACCGGATATAAATGTTTTTAATGTCTAAATATTATTCCGTCGTGAATATTAAATTGAAAGTAGTCTTTTAACGTCTGGAAAAAAATTGTGTCGCTATAAATGCACTTTTAATGACCGGATTCATATCCCTTCGTTAAGACTTGGTCGTTAAAAGTCTATTTTCTTGTAGTGATAATGGATTCCATGGAGTCGCACAATTTCTTTGAGATACAACCTTGCATAGTCTTCTGCTGAGTACGTGGTCCTGACTGGAAGAAAATGGGCTGCTTTCGTCAGCCTATCCACGATCACCCATATAGAGTCATACCTGCCATAGGAACGGGGTAATCCCACGATGAAATCCATGTTGATCACTTCCCATTTCCAAGTAGGGATTTCTATTGCTTGCAATAAGCCTCCCGGCTTCTGGTGTTCAGCTTTTACCTGTTGGCAATTTGGACATTGTGCTACGAATTCTGCTATGTCTCTCTTCATGCCATCCCACCAGTACATCATCTTGAGGTCATGATACATTTTGGTTGCACTTGGATGAATAGAATATCGAGAGCAATGTGCTTCTTCTAAAATTTGTCGGCGCATTTCCTCCACATTCGACACACATAACCTGCCTCGGTGCCTAAGAATTCCATCCATGGAAAAATTCAAACGGAGACTTTTCTTTCCCATGAGATATGTCTCTATAACGACATAACTGCGGATCTTCGCACTGCCGTTCTTTCACTTCCATATCCAAGGACGAAATTGCGGAATCATTTATACTAATCTCAGCATCGCCCGAATCAAGTACACGCACTCCAAGATTATCCAATCGATGAAGTTCTTGAACCATCTCTTTCCTTTCCGGAGGGACTTCACATAAATTACCCATTGATCGACGGCTAAGTGCGTCGGCTACTACATTCGCCTTCCCGGGGTGGTATAGAATGTTAACATCATAATCTTTTAATAATTCTAACCACCGCCTCTGTTGCAGGTTGAACTCTTTTTGCTAGAAGATGTACTGAAGACTTTTGTGATCTGTATAGATATCAACGTGCACACCGTACAAATAATGTCTCCACATTTTTAAGGCATGAATTACCGCAGCTAGTTCGAGATCATGAGTAGGATAATTCTTCTCATGTTTCCGCAATTGTCTCGAAGCATATGCAATAACCTTACCATGCTGCATCAATACGCATCCCAATCCGACACCAGAAGCGTCACAATACACAACATAGCCATCTGGTCGTTCTGGAAGTGTTAGAACCGGGGCTGAGGTCAACCTGTTTTTCAACTCTTGGAAACTGTGCTCATAGGCATCATCCCATTGAAACTTTGCTGACTTCTGGGTTAGCTTCGTCAATGGGGCTGAAATAGGCGAAAGCCCCTCTACGAACCTTCGGTAATAACCTGCCAAACCCAGAAAACTACGGACTTCTGTGGGCGTCGTAGGCCTTGGCCAAGTCTTCACAGCTTCAATTTTGTGGGTGTCGACTCGAATACCATCATTTGAATTGACATGGCCAAGGAACGTCACATAATTCATCCATAACTCACACTTTGAAAAATTTGCATACAATTCTCGGGCTCGAAGAATACCAAGAACAATTCTCACATGATCTGCATGTTCCGATTCCGTGCGAGAATACACCAGAATATAATCAATAAATACTATCACAAATAGATCCAAGAGAGGCCGGAATACGTTGTTCATCAAATTCATAAACACAGCCGGAGCATTAGTTAACCCGAACGACATCACTTGAAATTCATAGTGGTCATATCTCTTTCTGAAGGATATTTTAGGAATATCTGCTTCTCTAACTCTCACTTGATGGTAACTGTCACGACCCAGCTAAGGGCCGCGACGGGTGCCCGGAGCTAGCCACCGAGCATCGCTTGGTCTACTACTCATCTTACTCATTTAATGCCCCTTTTATCAACTTTGTACATGAAATTACCGGAAAAACGTATTTTATATAGAAACATAAGTGCTTTATATACATTTGCACCTCGGCCGTCAGAATAATATATGCATATGATAACATCTTGTGAGACCATCTAACCCACACTGCGTATCTACGACCCTCTACTGACATACTGTATACATAGACAGAACAAGACTCCGTCGTGCCCAAAATGTGCATATATATATCAACAGAAATAATCATAAGCACCTCCGAACAATGGAGTGCTCTCAATCGGCTAACAGCTACTAAAGATCTAGACCGAGCTCATCTCCCTGTCTACCTGTGGGCATGAACACAGCGTCCAAAGAAAATGGACGTCAGTACAAATATTGTACTGAGTATGAGAGGCATAAACAATGAAGAAAGACAGTAATAATATAATGGGAACAGCAATATGAAGCATCTGGATCTGAATAACAATCATAAGAGAAGTAATGCATGTTGCCTTACTCATACTCATTATCATGTCATGTATGCATAATATATAAGCTGCCCGTCCATGTCGAAACGGTGTGATAATCAATAACATTAGCCCGCGTTCAGGCCTCCCGCGTCCGGGGTACCATCTCATGCTGCCCACTAGTGGTGTTTGCCCATGCCAAAAGGGTCATGGTGTATCCGTATAGCTGCCCGCCTTGGCGGTGACTACCCGGCCAACTAGGCCCGGTGTGATGCAATCATGACATGCTCATCATAAAATACTTATAATAATATGCTTATCAAAATATACTTGTCATCATACTTGCATAAGACTCAAGATCAACTATACTCTATCGGGGTGACGGAAGGTCGTCATCCCCCGATTTCATTATGGAGCAATTATTAACATTCTGCCTCACCTTGAAGGAAATACTACATAAGGTGAGTGTGAGAAATAAATAACATCATTATCAACATGGCATCATCATACCATATCTCTTTATCTTATATGGGCACTTATGGATATAGGCGTTTAGCTTTCCGGAATACAGTAACTCATGAAGAGGAAAGGAATTCATGCTATGGGATTCATGCCATTAGAAAGAAAGGACTAGCCTCACATACCTTTGTCGTTTAGCTAAGCTATCATTCACTGGCTCCCCTTTAGCGTAACGTCGCTACCTTCACGAAGGAATCCGTATTAACGTTAGCTAATCGACTTAAGGGAATACGTCACTATTTCTAGATAAAATTGGGCAGCACTTCCTTTATTTATACTGCATTTCCCATAGTCTATATCAACTCCCCAACGTTCACAATATTACAATCAACAAGCATCATTTATATGCGTTTATCACATTCCACCAATTCCCTCCAATTTTCCCACATTTATCCTTATAACTCATTTTTGTGTTTTCTCACATTTAATACTTGTTTCATGATATAAACATCATTTATAACGTATTCATAATCACAACACATTAACATTCATGATTCAATTCCACTATCATTCGATTGTGACAGTATTCACCCATTCAAGACCCATTTCCCATGTCTTTCTACAATTCAAGCTTATTAGTCCTCTAATACCTTAAACAACATGATAAAGTCATGAAACTTACCTTGGATGATATTTGAACAAGTCTTGAGTTGAAATGCTTCACTTGCACAAAACCCTAGTTCCACCTTTTATGGAATTTCTTGACTTAAATGATCCTTGATGTGTTCCTTACACTTTGTTTTGGTTGATTGATGAAGTTGATCTTAATTCTTCACTTGGATTCTTGTTTTGGAAGAGTTGGAAAGGTTCTAGAGAGATGTTGGGTCGTGGAGAGACAGAGTGAAATAAATTAAAATGACCTTGGGTCCTTATTTAAAAGTTGAAATCTGTCCCGACATCATTATACGGTCCATTATACGGACCGTATAAATTTTTACGGTCCGTATAATCGATCATAAAACTGCTCCAGTGACTTCCCTTTTCTGTGTCAACTTGACGGTTCATTTTACGGGCCGTATAATTTTATACGGTCCGTATAATCTACCATAAAACCCACCTTTTCTCAACTTCATTCTGTGACACTTCTACGGTTCATTATACGGCCGTAAAACCATTATACGGTCCTTATAATCGACCGTATAATCCACCAGTTAACTGAATCTTATTTTTGTCACTTCGTTAATTCTCCGATCCTTATGGAGCCTTCTTAACAATTTTTCAACACTTCGATACCAATCTAAGGGATGTCATTAATAATCAAAACATCGCACACGCTATGTACTTTTCTAGCCTATTCACTGCACGCTAACGGGAAAATTTCCAAGGTGTAACATTCTTCCCCCCTTTTGGAACATTCGTCCTCGAATGTTAAGCACACAGGATCCTACAAAAGTTTTGCCAGAGCTTCCCCTGTAATCTGGCACTACTAACCTATCACAACAACCCATAATATCATCGCCTCACAGGGCTACATGACAATATCAACACATCTATGGCCACACACGACCAAAAGCACAAAAATAAAGCATACATACCTTATATCGTCGACGTTTCATCTTGAATCGCTTCCGGGGGTTGGAACAAATAGGGGTACTTGGATCTCATTTTGTCTTCCGCTTCCCAAGTCATTTCTTCCCGATTGTTGTCCCGCCATAGGACTTTGACTGATGCTACCTCTTTATTCCGAAGCCTTCGCAGTTGTCTATCTAAAATAGCAATAGGCACTTCTTCGTATGTTAGCTTCTCTGTCACTTGCACATCCTCCATCGGGACAATCTTTGTGGGATCTCCAATACACTTGCGGAGCATCGAAACATGGAATACTGGATAGACTGATTCAAGCTCCGAAGGAAAATTCAATTCATAGGCTACCTGACCCGCCTTACTAACGATTTCATAAGGTCTGATGTATCTAGGGCTTAGCTTCCCTTTCTTGCCAAATCTCATCACCCCTTTCATCGGTGATACTTTCAGAAACACCCAATCGCCCACTTGAAATTCCAGGTCTCGTCGGCGATTGTCTGCATAAGACTTTTGGCAGCTTTGGTCTGTTAGCAATCGATCTCGGATCACCTTAACTTTTTCCACCGCTTGTTGAATCAGTTCGGGGCCTATCAATTGTGCTTCTCCTGTTTCAAACCATCCAACTGGAGATCTACACTTCCTTCCATATAAAGCCTCGTATGGAGCCATTTGAATGCTGGAATGATAGCTATTATTATACGCAAATTCAATAAGGGGCAAATGCTCATCCCAACTACCACCAAAATCCAGCACACATGCTCGTAACATATCTTCCAGGGTCTGTATTGTACGCTCGGCCTGTCCATCGGTCTGTGGATGAAACGCCGTGCTGAGCTTGACCTGAGTAACCAAACCTTCTTGAAAAGACTTCCAAAACTTGGTTGTAAACTGTGCTCCCCTGTCTGTAATAATGGCCAAAGGAATACCATGAAGTCACACAATTTCCTTTAAATACAACCTGGCATAATCTTCCGCTGAATATGTGGTCCTAACTGGGAGGAACTGGGCGGCTTTCGTGAGTCTGTCCACGATCACCCATATAGAATCATACTTCCCTCGTGAACGGGGTAACACCATGATAAAATCCATGTTAATTATTTCCCATTTCCACGTAGGATTTCCATTGCTTGCAACAAGCCCCTTGGCTTTTGATACTCGGCCTTCACTTGTTGGCAATTCGGGCACTGTGCTACAAATTCTGCTATGTCTCGCTTCATGCCATCCCACCAATATATTAGCTTGAGATCATGATACATCTTGGTTGCACCTGGATGAATAGAATACCGGGAATAATGGGCTTCCTCTAATATTCGACGGCGTAATTCTGCCACATTCGGCACACATAATCTGCTTCGGTACCTAAGAACCCCATCCAAAGAAACTTCAAATAAGGACTTCTCTTTTCCATGAGATGTGTCTTTGTAATGACGCAGTTGAGGGTCTTCATATTGTCGTTCTTTCACTTCTGTGTTCAGAGAGGAAACTGTGGGATCAGCAATGCTAATCCCTGCATCACCCGAATCCATCACACGTACTCCAAGATTAGCTAGTTGGTGGAGCTCACGAGCCATCTCTTTCTTTTCCGGGGGAACTTCACTTAAGCTACCCATTGATCGGCGGCTAAGCGCGTCGGCTACTACATTTGCCTTTCCGGGGTGGTATAAAATATTCACATCATAATCTTTTAACAATTCTAACCACCGCCTCTGCCGCATGTTCAACTCCTTTTGCTTGAAAATGTATTGAAGACTTTTGTGATCTGTATAAATATCAATGTGCATACCATACAATTAATGTCTCCACATTTTTAAGGCATGAATAACCGCGGCCAATTCAAGATTATGAGTTGGATAATTCTTTTCATGTTTCCGCAATTATCTCTAAGCATATGCAATAACCTTACCATGCTGCATCAATACGCATCATAATCCGACACCGGAAGCGTCACAATATACCACATAACCATCTGACCCTTCTGGAAGTGTTAAAACTGGAGCTGAGGTCAGTTTATTTTTCAACTCTTGGAAACTATGCTCACAAGCATTACTCCACTGGAACTTAGCCGACTTTTGAGTTAGTTTCGTCAATGGAGCTGAAATAGATGAAAATCTCTCTACAAATCTTCTATAGTAGCCTGCCAGTCCAAGAAAACTACAACTTCCGTGGGTGTTGTAGGTCTTGGCCAAGTCTTCACCGCTTCAATTTTCTGTGTGTCGACTCGAATGCCATCATCTGAAATAACATGGCCCACAAATGTTACAGAGTTTATCCAAAACTCGCACTTTGAAAATTTCGCATATAATTCTCGAGCTCGAAGAATGCCAAGAACGATCCTTAGATGATCTGCGTGTTCTAGTTCTGTGCGAGAATACACCAAAACATCATCAATAAACACCATCACGAAGAGATCCAAAAATGGGCTAAACACGTTATTTATTAAATTCATGAACACCGCCGGGGCATTAGTCAACCCAAACGACATTACTCGGAATTCATAGTGTCCATATCTTGTTCTGAAGGCTGTTTTGGTAATATCCGCTTCTCTAACTCTCACTTGATGATAACCCGACCTCAGATCTATTTTGGAAAACCATTTGGCACCCTGCAGTTGATCGAATAAGTCATCAATCCTCAGAAGAGGATATATATTATTCACCGTCACTTTGTTCAACTGCCTATAGTCAATACACATTCGTAGCGACCCTTCTTTCTTTCTCACGAACAAGACCAGTGCTCCCTACGGTGATGAACTGGGCCTAATGAAACCTTTCTCGAGCAAGTCCTTCAACTGTGCCTTCAGCTCTTTCAATTCTGCCGGAGCCATTCGATAAGAAGGAATAGAAATAAGCTCAGTGTCAGGTAACACATCAATAGCAAAGTCAATTTCTCTTTCCGGAGGAAGACCTGAAAGTTCGTCTGGAAATACATCTGGGAATTCATTCACTACCGGAATAGACTGGAAAGTTGGCACCCTTGCTTCTGTGTCATGAACCCGAACTAGATAATAAATATAACCTTTAGCTATCAGTTTTCTCGCCTTAAGGTAGGAAATAAACCTACCCTTTGGGGATGCTGTGTTACCCTTCCATTCAAGTACGGGCTCTCCCGGGAATTGGAATCGAACAATTTTTGCTCGACAATCAACATTAGCATAACATGAGGCCAACCAATCCATACCCATAATTACATCGAAAACTATCATTTCAAGCTCAATCAAGTCGGCTCTAGTCTGGCGATCACATATCCCAATGACACAATTTTTGTACACTTTCCTCGCTATTACCGGATCACCAATCGGAGTGAATACCTCAAAAGGTTTAATTGGCTCGGATTGCACCCCAATACAATCAGCAACATACGGAGTGACATAAGAGAAAGTAGAACCTGGATCGATCAAAGCATATACATCATGGGAAAATATAGTCAATGTACCTGTGACAACATCCGGGGAAGACTCAAGATCCTGGCGCCCAGCTAAAGCATATACGCGGGGCTGAACAGCACCTGAAGTAGATGCTCCCACTCTACCTCTGCCTCTACCTGCTGTAGTCTGAGAAGTCTGTGTTGTCGGGCGTACTGAAGAAGAACCTACTGCTGAACCTGTGGGCTGAGTCCCAACTCTATCTCTCGCTGACGGACAATCTCTCTTTATATGGCCAATCGGCCCGCAGGCATAACAGGCATCCGAACCCTGACGACACTTTTCGGAATGCAATCTACCGCACTGGCTACACCGCGGTACTGGAGGTCTCCGCTGACTAAAATCTCACCTAAACTGAGAATCTGATGCCCTCGAACTCTGGCCCTGTCCTGACTGAAAAGAACGGTAAAACCTCCTGTCTGAGAATCTGGGAGGCGCACTGGTCGCTGACTGACCGGAGTGCCTAGAATGCATCTGTCTCGGTCCCCCTCTATATTCACTGCTCTCTCCCATAGATCTAGCCCTCTTACCTTGTCTCCGATCATTATCATGATCACTTCTTTGCGGCTGTTGTCGTTCCTCAAGATTCTGAGCATGAGCCTGTATTCGGGAAATATCCATCCCGTCTTGCAAAGAGGCCGTCAAACAATCTCTAAATAAGTGTGGCCCCAAACCACTCACAAACCTGTGGACCCGGTCTCCCATATCGGCTACCATAGTTGGAGCATATCTAGCCAAAGAATTGAACTTCATACCATACTCTCGGGCACTCATGCTTTCTTGCTTTAGATTCAAGAACCTGTCCGCTCTAGCTCGGCGGACCTCGGGCGGTAAATAGTGGCGAATGAAAGCATCAACAAACTCTTGCCAAACAGGAGGAGGTGCACTTTCTGATCTCGAGGCTATCCAGTTGTTATACCACAATACCGCCACATCGCGGAGTCTATAAGAAGCCAACTCTACGGCTCGGTCTCAGTAGCATGCATAAGTTTCAGCGTCCTCAGCATCTCATCGATAAAGCCTTGTGGGTCCTCATCCGGCTTCGACCCGAAAAATTCTGAAGGATTTAGAGTCACGAAATCACGGGCTCTAGTACTGGCTGAACGATCACTCGGGCCCGCACTCTGCCGCTTTGCCTGGACGGCAACCAATTGTGTCAATAAGTGTATGGGCTCGATCACTTGCTGACCTGAAGCGCCCGGTGGAGGGATCGGAGCTGAGGCTCCTCCTTGCTCTTTTACATCGGGTGAGGCCTCATTTTGTGATTCACCTTCCCCTACATTCATCGGAAGCTCTCGTTCTGCCCGCCTTTTCGTCGTAGTTTTTCCCTTCTGGGCGGCTGTAGCTTTTCCCTTCGACGGCATTTTCTTAAATCACAACACACTATTAGGAAGGATAAGACCTTATACATGGCTCTATCGCACGATTTCCTAAGAGGAAGGATGGTCATTTTCCTAAATGCCCTGTAGCCTCTTGTTTATTGATGTGGCACGCAACACACCATAAACATGACTCTACTAGACAAGACTCGTAGACACTTCCTAGGACGAACTGCTCTGATAACACTTCTGTCACGACCCAGATAGGGGCCGCGACGGGTACCCGGAGCTAGCCACCGAGCATCGCTTGGTCTACTACTCATCTTACTCATTTAATGCCCCTTTTATCAACTTTGTACATGAAATTACAGGAAAAACTTATTTTATATAGAAACATAAGTGCTTTATATACATTTGCCCCTCGGCCGTCAAAATAATATATGCATATGATAACATCTTGTGAGACCATCTAACCCACACTGCGTATCTACGACCCTCTACTGACATACTGTATACATAGACGGAACAAGACTCCGTCGCGCCCAAAATATGCATATATATATCAACAGAAATAATCATAAGAACCTCCGAACAATGGAGTGCTCTCAATCGGCTGACAGCTACTAAGGATCTGGACCGAGCTCACCTCCCTGTCTACCTGTGGGCATGAACACACCGTCCAAAGAAAACAGACGTCAGTACAAATATTGTACTAAGTATGAGAGGCATAAACAATGAAGAAAGACAGTAATAATATAATGGGAACAGCAATATGAAGCATCTGGATCTGAATAACAATCATAAGAGAAGTAATGCATGCTGTCTTACTCACACTCATTATCATGTCATTTATGCATAATATGTAAGCTGCCCGTCCATGTCGAAACGGTGTGATAATCAATAACATTAGCCCGCGTCCAGGCCTCCCACGTCCGGGGTACCATCTCATGCCGCCCACTAGTGGTGTTTGCCCATGCCAAAAGGGTCATGGTGTATCCGTATAGCTGCCCGCCTTGGCGGTGACTGCCCGGCCAACTAGGCCCGGTGTGATGCAATCATGACATGCTAATCATAAAATACTTATAATAACATGCTTATCAAAATATACTTTTCATCATACTTGCATAAGACTCAAGATCAACTATACTCTATCGGGGTGACGTAAGGTCGTGATCCCCCGATTTCATTATGGTGCAATTATTAACATTCTGCCTCACCTTGAAGGAAATACTACATAAGGTGAGTGTGAGCAATAAATAACATCATTATCAACATGGCATCATCATACCGTATATCTTTATCTTATATGGCAATTGTGGATATAGGCTTTTAGCTTTCCGGAATATAGGAACTCATGAAGAGGAAAGGAATTCATGCTATGGGATTCATGCCATTAGAAAGAAAGGACTAGCCTCATATACCTTTGTCATTTAGCTAAGCTATCGTTCACAGGCTCCCCTTTAGCGCCACGTCGCTACCTTCACGAAGGAATCCGTATCAACGTTAGCTAATCGACTTAAGGGAATACGTCACTATTTCTAGAGAAAATTGGGCAGCACTTCCTTTATTTATACTGCCTTTCCCATAGTCTATATCAACTCCCCAACGTTCACAATATTACAATCAACAACCATCATTTATATGCGTTTATCACATTCCCCCAATTCCCTCCAATTTTCCCACATTTATCCTTATAACTCATTTTTGTGTTTTCGCACATTTAATACTTGTTTCATGATATAAACATCATTTATAACGTATTCATAATCACAACACATTAACATTCATGATTCAATTCCACTATCATTCAATGGTGACACTATTCACCCATTCAAGACCCATTTCCCAGGTCTTTCTTCAATTCAAGCTTATTAGTCTTCTAATACCTTAAACAACATGATAAAGTCATGAAACTTACCTTGGATGATAGTTGAACAAGTCTTGAGTTGAAATGCTTGACTTGCACAAAACCCTAGTTCCACCTTTTATGGAATTTCTTGACTTAAATGATCCTTGATGTGTTCCTTACACTTTGTTTTGGTGGATTGATGAAGTTGATCTTAATTCTTCACTTGGATTCTTGTATTGGAAGAGTTGGGAAGGTTCTAGAGAGATGTTGGGTCGTGGAGAGACAGAGCGAAATAAATTAAAATGACCTTGGGTCCTTATTTAAAAGTTGAAATCTGTCCCGAAATCATTATATGGACCGTATAAATTTTTACGATCCGTATAATCGACCGTAAAACTGCTCCAGTGACTTCCCTTTTCTGTGTCAACTTGACGGTTCATTTTACGAGCCGTATAATCTACCGTAAAACCCACCTTTTCTCAACTTCGTTCTGTGACACTTCTACGGTTCATTATACGGCCGTAAAACCATTATACGGTCCGTATAATCGACCATATAATCCACCAGTTAACTGAATCTTATTTTTGTCACTTCGTTAATTCTCCGATCCTTATGGAACCTTCTTAACAATCGTTCAACACTTCGATACCAATCTAAGGGACGTCATTACTCATCAAAATATCGCACACGCTATGTCCTTTGCTAGCCTATTCACTGCACGCTAACGGGAAAATTTTTGAGGTGTAACAGTAACCCGACCTCAAATCTATTTTGGAAAACCACTTGGCACTTTGCAACTGGTCGAATAAGTCATCAATTCTTGGGAGAGGATATTTGTTCTGTATCATCACCTTGTTCAATTTCCTATAGTCGATGCACATTCGCAGGGAACCGTTTTTCTTTCTCACAAACAAGACCGGTGCTCCCCACGGTGATGAACTGGGTCTAATGAATCCCTTCTCGAGCAAGTCTCTCAACTGCGCCTTTAGCTCTTTTAATTCCGCCGGGGCCATTCGATAAGGAGGAATGTAAATAGGCTTGGTATCTGGCAACACATCAATGGCGAAGTCAATCTCTCTTTCTGGAGGAAGTCCTGGAAGTTCGTCTGGAAACACATCTGGGAATTCATTCACTACCGGAACTGACTGGAAAGTCGGTGGCTCTGCCTCGGTGTCGTGAACCCGAACTAGGTGATAGATATAACCCTTGGCTATCATCTTCCTTTCCTTGAGGTAGGAAATAAACCTGCCCTTTGGAGATGCTGTATTACCCTTCCATTCGAGCACGGGCTCTCCCGGAAATTGAAATCGAACCACTTTTGTGCGGCAATCAACATTTGCATAACACGAAGCCAACCAATCCATACCCATGATTACATCAAAATCTACCATTTCCAGCTCAATCAAATCAGCCTTGGTCTGTCGATCATATATCACAATGACCCAATTCTTGTACACTCGTCTTGCTATCACAGGATCACCAATCGGAGTAAGCACCTCAAAGGGTTTAATTGACTCGGGTTTCACCCCAATACAACCAGCAACATATGGAGTAATATAACAGAATGTAGAACCCGAATCTATCAAAACATACACATCATGGGAGAGTATAGATAATATACCTGTAACCACATCCGAGGAGGACTCGAGATCCTGCCGTCCGGCTAAAGCATATACACGGGGCTGAGTGGCACCTGAAGTAGATGCTTCCCCTCGGCCTGCTGTCATCTGGGAGTCTGCCCCGCTGAGCGTGCTGATGAGGAACCCGCTACTGAGCCTGTGGGCTGAACCCCACCTCTGCCATATCGCGAGGGACAATCTCCCATCAAATGTCTGGTCTGCCCACAAAGACAACAAACATCAGTGTCCTGACGACATGGCCCTGAGTGTAATTTGCGGCACCGACTACATCGTGGAACTGGGGGTCTCCCCTGACTATAATCACCCTCAAACTGGGAACCTGAAGCCCTCGAACTCTGACCCTATCCCGAGCGAAAGGAGCGGTCTAATCTTCTATCTGGAAATCTGGGAGGTGCGCTAGTCACTGACTGGGCTGAATGTCAGGAATAAGTCTGCCTCGATCCCCCTCTATAATCGCTGCCTGTGCCTATAGATCTAGCCCTTTTGCCCTGTCTTCTATCACTGTCACGATCACCCCATTGTTGTTGTTGTCGCCCCTCTAAATTCTGAGTATGGGCCTATATTCGGCAAATATCCATCCCGTCTTGCAAGGAAGCGGTCAGACAATCTCTGAATAGATGTAGCCCGAGGCCACTCACAAACCTATATACCCGGTCTCTCATGTCGGCCACCATAGTCGGAGCATATCTAGCCAAAGAGTTGAATTGCATGCTATACTCCCGGACACTCATGTTTCCTTGCCTCAAATTCAGAAATCTATCCGCTCTAGCTCGACGGACCTCGGGTGGCAAATAGTGACGAATAAAAGCATCTACAAACTCTTGCCAAACTGGAGGAGGCGCATTCTCTCCTCTTGATAATACCTAATTGTTGCACCATAACACCGCCACATCCCGGAGTCTATAAGACGCTAACTCCACGGATTCGGTCTCGGAAGCATGGACAATTTTCAATGTCCTCAACATTTCATTAATGAAACTTTATGGGTCTTCCTCCGGCTTTAACCCGAAGAACACCGGAGGATTTAGGCTCATAAAATCACGGGCCTTGGTACTTGCTGTCCGACCACTGGAACCCACATTCTGTCATTGTGCCTGTGCGGCAACCAATTGTGTCAACAACTGGATGGCCTCGGTCATCTGTTGACCCGAAGCAGCCGGCGGAGGAATTGGAGCTGGGGCTCCTCCTTGCTCTTCCACATTCGGCGGGGTAGAAGAAGTATTAGACAAGGCCTTGTTGTGTGATTCACCCTCTTCAATATTCATTGGGGGCTCTCTTTCTACCGGCCTCTTTGTCGTAGTCTTGCACTTCTGGGCGGCTGTAGCTTTTCCCTTTGGCGGCATTCTGAAATCATAACACACTATTAGGGAGGATAAAATCTTATACACGGCTCTATCGCACGATCTCATAGAAGAAAGATGGCCATTTTTCCTAAATGCCCTGTAGCCTCTTGTTTATTGATGTGGCGCGCTACACACCATAAACAAGACTCTGCTAGACACGACTCATAGACACTTCCTAGGACCGAACTACTCTGATACCACTTTTGTCACGACCCGGCTAGGGGCCGCGATGGGTACCCGGGGCTAACCGCCGAGCACCGCTCGTATTAGTACTCCTTAGGATTATTTAACAATCATTTATTGGATTCAGGCTCGATTTATAAGAAAACCCGTTTTCCTTTAGGAACATAATGTTTGTATACACATGAAACCTTAGGCTAGCAAAACAATACATATGTATATATTTACACAATGGCCACGCCATGAGACCACATTGTTACAACTTGGAAATTTTTCGTGAGCCAACAATGACTAGACCAACGAAGGGCATGAGAGTGCGATATTTTACTAAGTAGGGAATGACTATTTATGAACTTTGGAATTAAGAAAGTTGCAGAATTTCATTTCAGCCAGTGGTCGTAAAATGGAATACGGCCCGAAAAGTGATTTACGGACCGTAAAGTGCCATCGTCCTTCAACATTTCAAAAATTTCAACTTTCTGTCAAATGCTTCGAATGGTTAAAAACGACTTGGAATACGGACCGTAAATTGAAATATAGCCCGTAAACTGAGTCGTAAACCGCTATGATCTTCAGCCAACCTTTCTGTTTCTGGTATGCTTAAATACGGCCGTAGGGGATGGACCGTAAACCAGTATACAGCCCATAAAGTGGGGTTTACGACCACTGTTCATAAAAATCAGATTTTAGCTATTAAAAAAGAGGGACCCAAGTTCATTTTCTCATTTCATCTTCACGAAATTTCTCCCTAGAAATCTCTAGAACACTCCAAACACTTCAACCACAACAATACCAAGGAAATCAATGATCATCAACACCAAATCTATGAAACAAAGTGTATGAAACCTAATTGGAAGTCATCTCCTTCAAGAAATTCCAAAAGAGGTGAAGAAGGGTTTTGGTGCTAAAGGAGTGAGTCCACTCTAGGCTTGTTCCACCATCATCTAAGGTATGTTTCATGACTTTATCATGTTATTTAACGTACTGGAAAGCTAAGATGCTTGAAATATAGAAGAACATAGAAAATGGGCCATTACTGAGTGAATAGTGTCACAATTGAATGATAGTTGAATGGAATCATGAACGTTTATATGTTGTGATGATGAATACGTTATAAGTGGCGTGTAGAACATGGAATAGGTGTGAAGTAAGCAAAATTATGATGATGAGTTAAGACCATTAAATGTGGAGAAATTGGAGAAAAATGGTGGATTTTGCTAAATATAGATAAGTGATGAATGTTGATACGATATTGTGAGTGTTGTTGTAAATGTTTGGGAGTTGAAATAGAACATGAGAAAAGTAGTAGAAACAAAGGAAACGCTGCCCAATTTTCTCTAGAAATAACGATGCGTTCTTATGGTCAATTGACTAACTATAATGTGTATTCTCTCGTGAAGGTAGCAACGTGATATTGAAGGAGAACAAGTGAACGATAGCTTAACTAAGTGACAAAGGTATGTGAGGCTAATCCTTTTCTTTCTATGGCATGAATCCCATGATATGATTATTCTTCCTCTCCAAGATTCTCCTATATTCCGGAAAGCCAAGAGCTTAAGATTATGAATACCTATATGAGTCAAGAGATATGATATGACGTTCCTATAAAGTAAATGATGTCGTCCATTTTATACACCTACCTTACATACTAATCCCTTCAAGGTGAGGCAGAATGTTCATGAATGCCCATAATGGAATCGAGGGTTCACGACCTTACGTCACCTCGATAAAATACACTTGTTCTAGAGTCCCCATGCATGAACAATTGTGAGCATATTTTGATAAGTATATGATTATAAGTATTTCATAATGAGCATGTCATAATCATATTACACCGGGCCTAGTTGGCTGGGCAGTCACCGCGAAAGTGGGCAGCTATACGATACACCATGGCCAGTTGGCATGGGCAGACACCACTAGTGGGCGGCATGAGATGGTACCCCGGACGCGGGCTAATGTTACTGATTATCACACCGCACCTATATAGTCGGGCAGTTTATATATATATATATATATATATATATATATATATATATGTATATATACATATATATATATATATATATATATATATATATATATATGATATGCATACATGAGATGATGATAAGCATAAAAGTAAGTCAGCATGCATTACTTTTCATACGATTCCTAGCCAGGTACAGTTGCTCCATACTTGATGCTCCCTTTATTTTCTTGATGTGTTGTTATTGTTCATGCCTCTCATACTCAGTACAACATTCGTACTGACGTCCGTTTTCTTTGGACGCTATGTTCATGCCCACAGGTAGACAGGGAGGTGAGCCCGATCCGGATTCTTAGGAGATTTCAGCTGATTGAAAGCACTCCATTGTTCGGAGGTGCATATGATTATTCTTTTGGTACATATGTATATTTTGGGCATGACGGAGTCTATTTCCGTCTACATGTATAGTTTGTCAGTAGAGGCTCATAGATGCGTAGTGTGGCTTAGATGGTCTCACGAGAGGCTTTTATGTATATGTATGTATTATTTTGATGGCCGGGAGGCTTATGTATACAAAAGTATCTTTTTTTATTTTCCCAAATGAAAAGATGATTTTCACATGTCCTAAGCATGAATTGATAAAAGAGCATTAAATGGGTAAGGTGAGTAGCAGAACGAGTGGTGCTCGGTGGCAAGCCCCGGGTACCCGTCACGGCCCCCAGCCTGGTCGTGACAGTAGTGGTATCAGAGCAGTTCGTGCTAGGAAGTGTCTACGATCCGTGTCTAGTAGAGTCTTGTTTTTGGTGTGTTGCGCGCCACATCAATAGACAGGAGGCTGCAGGGCATTTAGGAAAATGACCGTCTTTCTTCTTATGAGATCGTGCGATAGAGCCATGCATAAGACTTTTCACCTCCTAAAAGTGTGTTGTGATTTCAGAATGCCGCCAAAGGGAAAAGCTACAGCCACCCAGAAGGGCAAAGCTACAACAAAGAGGCGGGCGGAAAGAGAGCCTCAAACGAATGTAGACGAGGGCGAATCACAAAATGAGGCCTCGCCCAATGTAGAAGAGCAAGGAGGAGCCTCCGCTCAAATTCCTCCGCCAGCTGCTTCGAGTCAACAAGTGACCGAAGCTATTCATCTATTGACGCAATTGGTTGCCGCCCAGGCACAGCGGCAGAATGCGGGCCCGAGTGATCGTTCCCCTAGTACGAGAGCCCGTGATTTCCTGACTCTAAATCCTCCGGAATTTTTCGGGTCGAAGCCGAATGAGGACTCACAAGGCTTTATTGATGAGATGCTATGGACGCTGAAACTCATGCATGCTTCTGAGACTGAATCGGTAGAGTTGGCTTCTTATAGACTCCGTGATGTGGCGGTATTATGGTATAACAACTGGATAGCATCGAGGACAGAAAATTCACCTCCTCCCGTTTGGCAAGAGTTTGTTGATGCTTTCATTCGCCATTATTTGCCGCCCGAGGTCCGCTGTCACGACCCGACTCGGGGCCGCGACGAGCACCCGGTGCTAACCCACCCGAGCACCCTCTTAGCTTACTCTTATACTTACATCTAGATGATCCACATAATTATACATGCATTTCCATTCATTCGTCAACTAGTCCCATATGGACAACTGCACATTTATATCATCATAGGAATTTATGCCACATCAATATACATGGGCCAACGTGGCCGACAAAATGATATACAAAACATAGGCCGACAAGGCCAAACACATCTACCCACACACACACATGTCTACGAGCCTCTAAGAGTATATCATATCACATTAGCGGGACAGGACCCCGCTATGCCCATAATTATATACTCAAAAGAATGAGTACCCAAAAGATATGGCTCCGAAGGAAATGGAGCTCTCTATGAAATCTCCGAATAGGCAGCTAAGGATCAAATCTGTCTCCCTGCGCACCTGCGGGCATGACGCAGCGTCCACAAATAAAAGGACGTCAGTACGAAGAATGCACTGAGTATGTAAAGCATGATCAATATAAATATAGAAGCATAATAGATATCATATGAAGATAGCATAGGAGGGGAGACAGTAATAGCATCATCATGTCGCTTACTTGCATACATCGTCGTTCGTATCCCATAATAATACTAGTACCAGACTTGTGCTCATATTCGTATACATGTCCTTATTCGTATTCCTATACATAGTCTTTTCACATTCATATTCATATTATATACATAGTCATTTCATATACATAGCATTTACATAGCATACCCGACCTCATGGGATCGGTGTCTTATACATACTTGGCCAACCAAGGCTCAAGGTCATACATACCTGGCCCTACCAAGGCATCAGGGTTATCCGTACCCTCTGCAGAGGTGTGCGCGCGTTTCGTAGTCGTATACATACTTTATACATAGTCATATACATATAGTCTTACCCGGCATCATAATCTCGGGGTCTTATTATAGCCCTTCATAGGCACACATACACATATATCGTAGCTCGTAAGCATCTCTAGTCTCGTTTTACTCTCATCATCATTACTATCCTCATCATTATCGTTACATTTACATTATAGACTTACTTGTCATACGAGGAACGCAGTATAAGCATAGTACATATCAAGGGTCGTGAGCTTATGAGCTCGGAATGTCAACCATGTGAAGACAACATACTCATATAGAGGAATTTAGGAATTTGGCCAAGAACCATGCCTTATGAAAGAAAGGATTAGCCTTACATACCTTTCCGTCGAACTAGTCTATGCTTGCACGTTCCCTTCCAATGCTAGCGTTTATACCTTCATTAATATCATAACAATGGCCATTAGTCATTCACATTATCCACATTATCTAGAATTCCTCAATTTGCCTCTAATTCACCCACATTCATGATTATAACACCCATCTTCGTCCATTCATCTAAAGTGTTTAGTTCATGATCTTAATACCATTTATAACACATTCATATCACAACAACATTCATAACTCAATTCAAACTATTTCTCAAAATGTCACTATTCATCATTCATGACCTAGTTGACCACATTTTCTACAATCCATGTATTTTAATTCTCCAATACCTCAAACATCTTGTAAAAATCATGAATCTTACCTTAGAAGTTGTAGGAACAAGCTTTGGTTGATAATACTCTTCTTTGAGCAAAACCCTAGTTTTTCTCCATTTGGATTTCTTGACTTGGATGATCCTTGATGATTCCCATATCCTTGATTTACTTGTCTTAATGATATGGATGACTTATAATCCTTGAAAACTCATAAAATAAATGTAGAGAGAAGTTCTAGAGAGAAGTGGTGTAATGTTGTAAATGAAATAAGACAAGTCTTGATCCTCATATTTAATGAATTGAAAAATCTGTGCTGGGTGAACAGTGGTCGTCCATGGAGGTTTACGGTCCGTATTTCAGTTTACGAACCATCCCTCGTGGTCGTTTTTAAGCTTAAGCAGAACAAGAAACTTTGGCCTGCATGCATGGTGATTTACAACCATGGTTTACGGGCCGTAAATCACTTTACGGTCCGTCCACCAGGTCGTATTTTAGCCATTTCCTCAGCTGGCAGAAAGTTGAAGTTGGACATGCCAGTTTACGACGTCACGTTTACGGACCGTATTGCACTTTACGGTCCGTATTTTGCACTATACGACCACTAGGCAGTTTTTCCAACTTTCAATTTTTCTCATTTCTCGACTTTTCATTCTAATCATCCACATCCCTTTACATACATTTCCCATGAAACATTATACACTCGCACTCCTCACACACATCATTAGTTCATTTACTTGCGTACCAACGGGAAATTTTCCGAGGTGTAACATCCGCCGAGCTAGAGCGGACAAGTTCTTGAATCTAAAGCAAGGAAGCATGAGTGCTCGAGAGTATAGCCTGCAATTTAATTCTCTGGCCCGGTACGCCCCGACTATGGTGGCCGACATGGGGGATCGAGTGCACAGGTTTGTCAGTGGTTTGGGACCACATCTATTCAAAGATTGTTTAACGGCTTCATTGCAAGATGGGATGGATATTTCCCGTATACAGGCCCATGCTCAGAATTTAGAGGGACGACAACAGCCGCCAAGGAGTGATCGTGATATTGACCGAAGGCAAGGTAAGAGGGCTAGGTCTATGGGAACGAGCAGCGAGTATAGAGGGGGATCGAGACAGGTGTATTCTAGGCACTCAGGACAGTCAGCGACTAGTGCGCCCTCCAGATTTCCAGTTAGGAGGTTTGATCGTTCTTCCCGGTCAGGACAGGGCTAGAGTTCGAGGGCCTAGGATTCTCAGTTTAGGGGAGATTTCAGTCAGAAGAGACCTCCGGTACCGCGGT
This sequence comes from Lycium barbarum, assembly GCF_019175385.1. NCBI lineage: Eukaryota > Viridiplantae > Streptophyta > Magnoliopsida > Solanales > Solanaceae > Lycium > Lycium barbarum. The sequence goes on along the minus strand of NC_083343.1, from coordinate 36,340,821 downwards.
GCAGCCATTGCGGTAAATTGCATTCCGGACGATGTTATCAGGGTATGGATGCTTGTTATACTTGTGGTCAGACCGGGCACATGATGAGAGATTGCCCGTCGGTGAGAGATAGGGTTGGGACTCAGCCCATAGGTCCATCTGTGGGATCTTCTTCAGTACGTCCGACAGCACAGACACATCAAACTCCAGCAGGTAGAGGTAGAGGCAAAGGGGGAGCGTCTACTTCAGGTGTTGTTCAGCCCCGCGTATATGCTTTGGCTGGACGACAGGATCTTGAGTCCTCCCCAGATGTGGTCATACGTACATTGACTATATTTTCCCGTAATGTATATGCTCTTATCGAACCGGGTTCCACTTTCTCTTATGTTACTCCGTATATTGCTGATTGTATTGGGGTGAAACCCTGGCCAATTAGACCTTTCGAAGTGTTCACTCCGGTTGGTGATCACGTGATAGCCAGACAAGTGTATAAGGATTGTGTCATTGTGATATGTGATCGTCAGACTAAAGCTGATTTGATTGAGCTTGAAATGGTAGATTTCGATGTAATCATGGGCATGGATTGGCTAGCGTCATGTTATGCTAATGTTGATTGTCGGGCGAAAGTGGTCCGATTCCAATTTTTGGGAGAGCCCATACTTGAATGGAAGGGGAATACGGCATCCCAAAAGGGTAGGTTTATTTCCTACCTCAAGACAAGGAAGATAATAGCCAAGGGCTATATTTATCATTTAGTTCGAGTTCATGATACAAAAGCAGATTCGCCAACTCTTCAATCTGTTTCGGTGGTGAATGAATTCCCAGACGTATTTCCTGCCGAACTCCAAGGTCTTCCTCCAGAAATAGAAATTGATTTCGCCATTGATGTATTGCCGGACACTGAGCCCATTTCTATTCCTCCTTACCGAATGGCTCCGGCAGAATTGAAAGAGCTAAAAGCACAGCTGAAAGATCTGCTTGACAGGGGGTTTTCATACCCAGCTCATCGCCTTGGGGAGCACCAGTCTTGTTTATGAGAAAGAAGGACGGATCCTCAGGAATATGTATCGACTACAGGCAATTGAACAAAGTGATGATAAAGAACAGATATCCTCTTCCAAGGATTGATGATTTATTCGATCAGCTGCAAGGTGCTAAGTGGTTTTCAAAAATAGATTTGTGGTCGGGTTATCATCAAGTGAGAGTTAGAGAAGCAGATATTCCCAAAATAGCTTTCCAAACGAGATATGGCCACTATGAATTTCGAGTAGTGTCATTCAGGTTGACTAATGCTCCGGCGATATTCATGAAATTAATGAACAAAATATTTAGGCCTCTCTTGGATCTATTTGTGATAGTATTTATCGATGATATTCTGGTGTATTCTCTCACAGAATTAGAACATGCAGACCATCTGAGAATTGTACTGGGCATTCTTCGAGCCCGAGAATTGTATGAAAAAATTTCAAAGTGTGAGTTCTGGCTGAATTCTGTAACATTCTTGGGCCATATTATTTCAAATGATGGTATCCGAGTCGACACTCAGAAAATTGAAGCTGTGAAGACTTGGCCAAGGCCTACGATGCCCACAGAAGTTCGTAGTTTTATGGGTTTGGCAGGATATTATAGAAGGTTCGTAGAGGGCTTTTCATCTATTTTAGCCCCATTGACCAAGCTAACTCAGAAGTCCGCTAAATTTAAGTGGGATGATGCATGTGAGCGTAGTTTCCAAGAGTTGAAAGACAGGTTGACCTCAACTCCGATCTTAACACTCCCAGAATGGTCAGATGGCTACGTGGTATACTGTGATGTGTCCGGTGTTGGGCTAGGATGCGTATTGATGCAGCACGGGAAAGTTATTGCATATGCTTCGAGACAATTGCGGAAACATGAGAAGAATTATCCAACTCATGATCTCGAACTAGCTGCGGTTATTCATGCCCTAAAAATATGGAGGCATTATTTATACGGGGTGCACGTTGATATCTATACAGATCACAAGAGTCTCCAGTACATTTTTAAACAGAAGGAGCTGAATTTACGGCAGAAGCGGTGGTTAGAATTATTAAAAGTTTATGACGTGAACATTTTGTACCACCCCGGCAAAGCAAATGTAGTAGCCGACGCACTTAGCCGCCGATCGATAGGCAGTTTATGTGAAATCCCTCAGGAAAGAGAAGAGATGGTTCATGAAATTCACCGATTAGCAAATTTGGGAGTGCGTATAATTGATTAGGCGATGCCAGAATTAGTATAAATGATTCCACAATTTCATCCTTGGATATGGAAGTGAAAGAACGGCAGTGCGAAGATCCGCAGTTATGTCGTTATAGAGACACGTCTTATGGGAAAGAAAAGTCTCCATGAAAAGTCTCTATGGATGGAATTCTTAGATACCGAGGCAGGTTATGTGTGCCGAATGTGGTGGATTTGCGCCAACGAATTCTAGAAGAAGCTCACTATTCTCGGTATTCTATTGATCCAGGTGCAACAAAAATGTATCGTGATCTCAAGATGATGTATTGGTGGGATGGCATGAAGAGAGACATAGCAGAATTCGTAGCACAATGTTCAAATTGCCAACAGGTAAAAGCTGAACATCAGAAGCCAGGGGGCTTGTTATAGGCAATAGAAATCCCTACTTGGAAATAGGAAGTGATAAACATGGATTTCATCGTGGGATTACCCCGTTCCCGTGGCAGGTATGACTCTATATGGGTGATCGTGGATAGGCTGACGAAAGCAACCCATTTTCTTCCAGTCAAGACCACGTACTCAGCAGAAGACTATGCAAGGTTGTATCTTAAAGAAATTGTGCGACTCCATGGAATCCCATTATCTATCATCATAGACAGAGGGGCACAGTTTACAGCCAAATTTTGGAAATCCTTTCAAGAAGGTCTAGGCACTCAAGTGAAGCTTAGCACGGCATTTCATCCACAGACTGACGGACAAGCCGAGCGTACTATTCAGACCTTGGAGGATATGTTACGAGCATGTATGCTGGATTTTGGTGGGAGTTGGGATGATTATGTGCCGCTAATTGAATTTGCATATAACAACAACTATCATTCCAGTATACAAATGGCTCCATATGGAAGGAAATGTGGATCTCCAATCGGATGGTTCGAAATAAGAGAAGCACAACTAGTGGGCCCTGAATTGATCCAACAAGCAATAGAAAAAGTCAAGGTGATCCAAGATCGGTTGTTGACAGCTCAACGTCGCCAAAATTCCTATGCGGACAATCGCCGACGAGACTTGGAATTTCAAGCCGGTGATTGGGTGTTCTTGAAAGTGTCGCCAATGAAAGGGGTGATGAGATTTGGTAAGAAAGGGAAGCTAAGTCCCAGATACATTGGACCCTACAAAATCATCCGCAAGGTGGGTCAGGTAGCCTATGAATTGGATTTGCCTTCGGAGCTTGAATCAGTCCATCCAATCTTCCATGTTTCGATGCTCCGCAAGTGTGTTGGAGACCCCATCAAGATTGTCCCGGTAGCCGATGTGAAAATAACGGAAAAGCTAACCTATGAAGAAGTACCTATTGCCATCCTAGATAGGCAAGTGCGCAAGCTTCGAAATAAAGAGGTAGCGTCAGTCAAAGTATTGTGGCGAAACAACAATCGGGAAGAAATGACTTGGGAAGCAGAAGAGAGCATGAAATCCAAGTACCCACACTTATTCCAACCCCCGGGAGAGATCCAAGACGAAACGCTTCATTTTTATGCTTTTGGTCGTGTGTGGCCACGGATATGTTGATATTGTGATGTAGCCCTGTGAGGCGATGATATTATGGGTTGTTGTGACAGGTTGGTAGTGTCAATTACAAGGGAAACTCTGGCGAAATTTTCACAGAATCTCGAGTGTTTAACATTCGAGGTTGAATGTTCCAAAAAGGGGGGAAGAGTGTTACACCTCGGAAATTTTTCGTGAGCCAACAATGAATAGACCAACGAAGGGCATGAGTGTGCGATAATTTCCTAAGTAGGGAATTACTATTTGTGAACTTTGGAATTAAGAAAGTAGCAGAATTTCATTTCAGCCAGTGGTCGTAAAATGGAATACGACTCGTAAAGTGATTTACGGACCGTAAAGTGCCATCGTCCTTCAACATTTCAAAATTTTCAAATTTCTGTCAAATGCTTCGAATGGTTAAAAACGACTTGGAATACAGACCGTAAATTGAAATACGTCCCGTAAACTGAGTCATAAACCGCCACGATCTTCAGCCAACCTTTCTGTTTCTGGTATGCTTAAATACGGCCGTGGGGGACGGACAGTAAACCAGTATACAGCCCGTAAAGTGGGGTTTACGACCACTGTGCATTTCGACCACTGTTCATAAAAATCAGATTTTAGCTATTAAAAAAGAGGGAACCAAGTTCATTTTCTTATTTCATCTTCACGAAATTTCTCCCTAGAAATCTCTAGAACACTCCAAACACTTCAACCACAAGAATACCAAGCAAATTAATGATCATCAACACCAAATCTATGAAACAAAGTGTATGAAACCTAATTGGAAGTCATCTCCTTCAAGAAATTCCAAAAGAGGTGAAGAAGGGTTTTGATGCTAAAGGAGTGATTCCACTCTAGGCTTGTTCCACCATCATCTAACGTATGTTTCATGCCTTTATCATGTTATTTAAGGTATTGGAAAGCTAAGATGCTTGAAATGTAGAAGAACATAGAAAATGGGCCATTACTGAGTGAATAGTGTCACAATTGAATGATAGTTGAATGGAATCATGAACGTTGATATGTTGTGATGATGAATACGTTATAAGTGGTGTGTAGACCATGGAATAGGTGTGAAGTAAGAAAAATTATGATGATGATCTAAGACCATTAAATGTGGAGAAATTGGAGAAAAATTGTGGATTTTGCTAAATATAGATAAGTGATGAATGTTGATACGATATTGTGAGTGTTGTTGTAAATGTTTGGGAGTTGAAATAGAACATGAGAAAAGTAGAAGAAACAAAGGAAACGCTGCCCAATTTTCTCTAGAAATAACGATGCGTTCTTATGGTCGATTGACTAACTATCATGCGTATTCTCTCGTGAAGGTAGCAACGTATATTGAAGGAGAACAAGTGAACAATAGCTTAACTAGGTGACAAAGGTATGTGAGGCTAATCATTTTCTTTCTATGGTATGAATCCCATGATATGATTCTTCTTCCTCTCCATGATTCTCCTATATTCCGGAAAGCCAAGAGCTTAAGATCATGAATAGCTATATAAGTCAAGAGATATGATATGACGTTCCTATAAAGTAAATGATGTCGTCCATTTTATACACTCACCTTACATACTAATCTAATCCCTTCAAGGTGAGGCAGAATGTTCATGAATGCCCATAATGAAATCGAGGGTTCACGACCTTATGTCACCTCAATAAAATATAATTGTGAGCATATTTTGATAAGCATATTATTATACGTATTTCATAATGATCACGTCATAATCATATTACACCGGGCCTAGATGGCCGGGCAGTCACCGCGAAAGCGGGCAGCTATACGATACACTATGGCCAGTTGGCATGGGTAGACACCACTAGTGGGCGGCATGAGATGGTACCCCGGACGCGGGAGGCCTGGACGCGGGCTAATGTTACTGATTATCACACTGCACCTATATGGTCGGGCAGTTTATATATATATATATATATGATATGCATACATGAGATGATGATAAGCATAAAAGTAAGTCAGCATGCATTACCTTTCATACGATTCCTAGCCAGGTACAGTTGCTCCATACTTGATGCTCCCTTTATTTTCTTGGTGTGTTGTTATTGTTCATGCCTCTCATACTCAGTACAACATTCGTACTGACGTCCGTTTTCTTTGGACACTGTGTTCATGCCCACAGTTAGATAGGGAGGTGAGCCCGATCCGGATTCTTAGGAGCTGTCAGCTGATTGAAAGCACTCCATTGTTCGGAGGTGCTTATGATTATTCTTTTGGTACATATGTATATTTTGGGCATGACGGAGTCTTGTTCCGTCTACATGTATAGTATGTCAGTAGAGGCTCGTAGATGCGTAGTGTGGGTTAGATGGTCTCACGAGAGGCTTTTATGTATATATATGTATTATTTTGATGGCCGAGAGGCTTATGTATAAAAAAGTATCTTTTTTTATTTTCCCAAATGAAAAGATGATTTTCACATGTCCTAAGCATGAATTGATAAAAGAGCATTAAATGGGTAAGGTGAGTAGCAGAACGAGTGGTGCTCGATGGCTAGCCCCGGGTACCCATCACGGCCCCCAGCCGGGTCGTGACACACATGACCCACATTGAGTATCTACGAGCCTCTATGAGATGATATTTACAATTGCACACAAAAAGAATCATCATAGGAACCTCTAGGACAATGGGGTGCTTTCAGTCAGCTAGCAGCCTCTAAGAATCTGGAGCAAGATCTCCTCTCTGTCTACCTGTGGGCATGAACACAGCATCCAAAGAAAACGGACGTCAGTACGAATATTGTACTGAGTATGTAAGGCAGGAATGAAATAAACAAACATAATAGGAAGATCATGAGTCGAGAGGCAAAGGTATAACCTGCACAAGTGTCATAAGCAATCGCATTACTTACATATATCACATTTTATATAATCATGGTATACATGTCATCACATCATATGAGTCATCTCATCATAGTCCTCATCGTTAACCCGCGTCCGGGTAACCATCATATGTCGCCCACTAGTGGTGATCATGCCCGGCCCTCTAGGCTCGATGTAACATCGCCGCCCGCCTTAGCGGCGACATGCCCAGCCATCTAGGCATGGTGGAATCATATGCAGCCCGCCTTAGCGGTGACATGCCCGGCCATCGTGGCGCGGTGGAATTATATCATCACAAAATCAATCATAACACGTCACTCTTACACATCTCTTACCATGGCATCATGTTATCATTTCTTGGTATTCCATGCATCCCATAGTCATATTACAAGTTAGCATTATTTATCATCTTATTGTCATAGCATACATTAGCGTTAGGAGCATACCACACTATGTCGAGGTGACGTAAGGTCGTGAACCCCCCGATTGTGTTATGGACATTTCATGGGTATCATGCCTCGCCTTGAAGGAAATAAGGCATGAGGCGAGTGGTAATAATAATAAAAATCATTAGCATTGTAGGAACATCGTGCCACAATTTCTTGAATCTATATACTCTAGCTCATTGTCATTGTTATCATGCTTATAGGTGATTCGATATATGGAAGGACTCATAAGCTTCATCTTATAGAAGGATTATAGAAAACTTGAAGGATTCATGCCTTTTGAAAGAAGAGTTAAGCCTCACATACCTTTCTCGTTTAAGCAATCTACCGTTCGCTTATTCTCCTTCAATGTCATGTCTCTACCTTCAAAAGAGGATTTGTACTAACTTTAGTTAATCAACTATAAGAATGCACTACTATTTCTAGAGACAATTGGGCAGCACTTCCTTTGTTTATACTACCTTTCCCATATTCCATATCAACTCTGAACACCCACAACAACAACTACAATATAGCAATCAACAATCATCATTCATATACAATGACCATGATCCACCATTTCTCTTCATTTTTACCACCTTTATGGTTTTGGGTTCGCTATCATATTTTCTCATGTATCACACTTATCTCATGGTCTACATTTCGTTTATAACGCATTCATACTCACAACACACTAACATTCATGATTCAATTCAACTACCATTCACTCATGGCACTATTCACTCATTTATGACCCATTTGATATGCTTTTCTACAATTCGGGTATCTTAACCTTCCAATACCTTAAACAACATGAAATGGTCATGAAACTTACCTTGGATGATGGTGGAACAAGCCTTGAGTGGAGTCTCTACTCTAGCACCAAAACCCTACTTCACCTCTTTTGGTTTTCTTTGAGGAAGATGAACTTGAGCTAGGTATCACACTCTTGTTTTCATGAATTTGGCGTTGTTGATCTTGATTTTCCCTTGATTCCCTTGAATTCTTATGGATGAAGTGTTTTGGAGTATTCTAGAGAATTCTTGAATTGTTAAGATGAGAAATGAAATGAAATGAGCTTGGGGTCCCTTATACTTAACTTAAAAATCTGATTTTTGTGAACAATAGTCTGGATGTACAGTGACCGTAAACCCAGTTTACGGGCCATATTCTGGTTTACGGTTCGTCCTCCACGACCGTATTTAAGCATATCAGAAACAGAAAGGTTTGCTGTAGGCTATGGTGGTTTACGGTCGCAGTTTACGGGTCGTATTTTGATTTACGGTCCGTATTCTGAGTCGTATTCAACCATATCAACATTTGACAGAAAGTTCAAGTTTTGATAGTTGGAGGACGATGACACTTTACGGTCCGTAAATAACTTTACGGGCCGTATTGTGTTTTACGACCACTGGGTCGCAATGCAAATCTGCAACCTTCGCGTTTTCAAAATTCATTGGTAGTCATTCCCTTCTTAGTAAAACATCGTACACTCATACTCTTCGTTGTTCTATTCATTGTATGCTCACGGAAAAGTTTCCGAGGTGTCACACTAGAGGCCCTTTCCACTCAGCTAGAGAAGAATTAGAAAGAATTAAACAGTCGACTGGACGGAGTGAAAAAGAATTTAAGTCATTCAACTCCTGGATAGACCAGATTCCAAGGGCCTCACTAGTACTGAAGGGACCGGATTTAAAGAGATATGTTCAGTTACCATTTTCTCCTAGCGGAATGCCTAAATTGATCTTGAAAAGGTTTAAAATGTCGAATCTACCCAAATATGATGGGACCACACATCCTCAAGAGAATATGGCCTCATACACATATGCTATTAAAGGGAATGATATGCATCCTGATGAGATTGAGTCCATTTTACTTAAGAAATTTGGAGAAACATTGTTCTAAAGGGAAATGACTTGGTATTCACTGCCATCAGAGCATTCGATTCATTCTTTTGAAATGCTTGCGGATGCTTTTATCAAAGCGCATGCGGGAGCAAAGAAGGTGTCAGCGAGAAAAGTGGGTATCTTTAAGATTGCCCGAGGCGATGCTGAACTGCTCCGTGAATTTTTTATAAGGTTCCCAAAAGAACGAATGTTATTGCTGGTTGTCCCAAACGAATGGGCAGTGGAGGCATTCACCAAGGGATTAAATCCTAAAACTTCAAGTGCCTCATTAAAATTAAAATAAAACCAATTAAAATATCCCACTACAACATGAGAGGATGTTCAAAATAGGTATAAATAAAAATTTCGAGTGGAAGATGATCAGCTCGGGTGACTGGCTGGGTCAACCGGTCGAAGTCAGAACCATGACAGCTTTAGAAAAATGTTGATTATGATTCCAGATTTGGAAAAAAGAAGATATCAACCATATGGTCAACAGGAAAGGTCTCATTCAAAACCAGAATGGAATCAAAAAAATCAATACGAGAGGCCAAATTCTGACAGAAAATACGATTCAGGTCAAAGTAGATGGGGGTTGCAGTCCAAATCTGCAACAATTGATTCAGTTACAAACAATATTGAAAATTTGAGGTTATCGAAATATAATTTCAATGTTGATTTAGTAGAAGTTTATCACAGCAATAAGTAAGATTGATGGTGCAAAGCAGCCCAGACGAATAAGATAGGATCCCAGCCATAGGGATTTGAGCTTATTTTGCTATTATCATGGAACCCATGGTCATTGGACCGCGGATTTTTGGCACCTCAGGGACCAGGTTGCTCGGTTGTTAAAAGACTGTTACATCTCAAAAATTTCGAATTGTTGCCTTGTGAGTAGGCTAACGTGAGCTTAAGGTGAAATTAAGTTTGTTGAAGAAAGTGAAATGTAAGTCGTGTTCGGAAAGGTTTTCGCTATAATTGAGCTAATATTTATTTGGTAATGTCTTGAGGGGCTGCTATAGGGCCTATTGTATGGTTAATGAAGCGTTACATAAGTGCCAAGAAGGTTCCACAAGGATTAGAAGTCAAACGAATCAGCGAGAGAAAGTTTCAGATAACTGTGAGTTATACGACCACTTATACGGTCCATATAACTTTATACGGTCCATATAAGGGGGGTCCATATAACATGACCCTTACAGAGAGGGATATTTTCTTGGTGGTGTTATACGGTCCACTTATACGGACCGTATAAGTCCATCGGGCAGCTTTATTTATTTATTTATTTTGTATAAATAGAAGACCCTTGTTCTTTTATTTCATTTTTCCACATTTCCTCAGGTATTGAGAGCTCAAAATCCTTCTTCAAGCATATTCCACTCTAACCCAAGGGAAAATAAATATCAAGAGGCAAGAATGAAGATACATGTTTTAGAAGTCTTGCTAGGGTTAGTAGATTACAAGAAATTCTTGGGTATTGAAGCTAGGGTTTTCATATATGTTGATAGCTACTCCAAAGCTCATTCCTATGAGATAAAGGTTAGTTTTCATGCTTATTTCATGTTATCATGAATGTTTGGCTGTTAAACAACTTGGGTAGGAGAAGAAAGTAGAAAATGAGGTCTAAATATAGCTTTTATGATGTTTTTGAGTAGTATGCTAACTTGAGTCATGATTCTTAGTATGATATGGGTATAATCTTGCTATGGAAGGTAATAATATTGATGAGGAAGCATTGTATGAAAATGTGCTAAGGATGGGTGTGAAGTCGTTAGTATAAGTTGAACATGAGAATGAATTTTGAAGACTTAATGGAATGTGAGTACTTGATTATGATATGATGGATGTTATTATGGTTATTTGGGAGTTGTTTTGTAATATGATGGAAGTTTACGAAATTGGAGAAATGCTGCCCAATTTTCATTAGATCATGAATTATTCTAGTTTGCATCTAAGAGCATCATTAAGGCTTAACCATGGCATGAATCCTTTTAAATGTAAATCCTCCAAGCTTCGACGGGGAACGTTAAAGAGTTAAGAAGACGACGAGGTATGTAAGGCTAACCCTTCTTTCATTAAGGCATGATTCCATTGCTATATATCTTCTTATTAGTTCCAAAATGTCTTCCAAATGACTCCATCCCTAGAATTACTAAAGCTCATAATCCTCAATATTTTCACGACGCTGTTACCTCCTTTATATGATAGTTGATCCTCTAAGGGTAGATGTAGTGATGATGACGATAATGATGATGATGTTAAGGACATGTATGTGCTCTTATATATACACATTTATATATATTAAAGTATGACTATTAAGAACATCGAGCTTGTATGGCCGGGTATGATATCTATCGCACGCACCACTACAGTTGGTTACGAATGACACTAAGTCTTGGTAGGGCCAGGTATGTATAACACCGAACCTTATCATGGTCAGGAATGTAAGGCACCGAACCTCTATGATCGGGTATGATACTTCTAAATGCATAAATGTATGAATATAGAAGTTTCCCATTAGAAAGAGGGTAAGTAATTATGATGAACGTCGCAAGAGTTATACACGGCTCATTCATTCCATGACTCGTCTATCTTATGTTATTTCTCATGCTTTCATTATGTTATTGATTATGTTTTACATACTAAGTACATTATTCGTACTAACATCCTTTTGTTTGTGGACGCTGCGTCATGCCCGCAGATGGACAGGGAGATGGACTTGATGCATAGATTAGTTGTTCAGGGACTACATAAAGGAACTTCATTTCATCCGGAGCTGCAGCTGTTGGTATTATTCTTTGTGTACATATGGGCATGGTGGGGTCTTGTCCCGTCTATATGATATTACATACTTTCTTTAGAGGCTCGTAGACAGTTGTGTATAGCTAGATGTCCTTTATCCTTGACGGCTCATATTTTGTATATTATTTTGTTAGCCTCGTCGGCTTACGTATATGGATATGGGCATTGTTGTTGATGATGATATAAATATGTCGTTACCTAATGAGATTAGCATTATTGATGTATAGAAATCATGAGTAGGCCATGTGGCCCACCTAGATGTGAATATGAATGTACGATAAGAGGTGCCCAGATGGGTTAGCACCGGGTGTCCGTCATGGCCCTTTAGTTGCGTCATGACAAAGACAGTCATTCAAGAGAATTCTTAAGTGACAGGGCCAAGGATAACAATGGAAAGAATAGGGATTCAGCAAGCAAAAGGTTCAGGAACCATGCCATGTGATCAATATGATAACTGTGGAGCCTATGCGAACCAAGGCAATTCCCCTAGTTAAAAAGGATAAGTTTCCAGTAATTTGCAGACAGAGAACTCTGGAACCTGAACAGAAGAATGTGTTGTTAGTTCAGGAACCCCGTTCTGATGATTTGGTAATTTCTGCTATGATTAATAGTTGTAGAGTTACAGGTGTGGAAATCGTACTAAGAAATGCAGTGAATATTATTCAATGCGGAGTCATCAATTAGCAGGTAATGATGGGTGAGTTAGAACTATCCGTAGAGGCAACCAGAGAAATAGTCGGGCCTGGAGAAATTGTGAAGGGGGTTGTAGAGTTGTTAGTTGTTACAGGAGGCGGTGAAAAGAGCACTAAATTTCGGATAGTAAATGGTGGCATACATTTCAAGGTTCTATTGGGAAGGCCTTGGATTCATGATGCAAAAGTTGTGATCATAGCTTCGTTCAAGCGGTTGGAATTTCATACACCGGAGAGAGTTGAGTATGTCCCGGTTTAAAGTTGTGACGAATGGTATGTCCCACATCAACATAATTGACAAAGTCAAGGTGGGCTAAGTTGCAGAAAGAAAAAGGATGAATGAATGAGAAGCTGCATAACTGGATAAAATTACAGGGAAAAAACTTGCACCGAGTTATAAAAAATGATAATTGTTAGAGGTAAGTTTAATTTTTTAAATGTATTTTCTAAGAAGTTATAACATTTATTGCAGGAAAAAGAGAAGAATGGTTCTGGACAAGAAATGAAGTCAGGAGCACTACAAGATTAGAGGGTTACTCGGAGGATTTTGAAAATACGTGCTGCACTCTTTTTCCCTTCGATTTCTTTTTATCGCGTAAAAAGAAGAAAGGGTTTTTCTGGCAAGGTTTTTAATGAGGCAGCAATATAAAACGTATGGTTGATCGCCAAATAAAGGGGAACATTGGAAGCTTAAAAATGAACACCGATGGTATACTGAGGACTGGTGAGGAAAAGGTCGCTCAGAGCCGTAAGCCTTCAAGCTGGAGTATTTGTATTAATCAATGTTATAATACTAGGGACTGTCGGGCGGGTTCGTCTTTCGATCAATTAAAATATCCGGATAGCCGTTGTTCTCGGTAACTTAATACATGTTGTTGCAAATCAATGAAAGACGAATATATCAGTCAAATAGAATTTTTCTCTTCAATTTCATTATGTTCAAGAGTTATATGTACTCGATAAAAACACAAATCATAATCTTATACTTAAATCAACAAATGCCTAAATGAATTGCAGACGTCTAATTCATCAACATAATTATAACGCCTTATACATAAAAAATTGAGTCGGAAGAATAATTCCAGACCAGTAAATCTAATATTTAAATTCGGAAGTATCTGAACCCGAATAAAGTCATTATGTAGATCCAACTTATGTTCTTGGGAAATCTTGACCCCAATGAAATTGCTCAAATTGAAAATCCGAAAGTTGTTCAAAAGGACTAAGTGTATATAAAATGTTAGGCTTTAAAAATTCCTGCGTTTTAGAGTGGATAAGGATCGAAAGTCTTTTGAAGGAAGTTGGAGGTTGCTTCTTTGGCGTCAGAAACAAGGCAATAAAGTAAGTTTCGTATAACTAACTTTTCTATTTATTGTAAATTGTTTTGTATTAACTTAAGGCAAATAAATAGCTACCGTAAGAACAAAAATGTAAAGGCTTCTTAGCCGGACAAACACTATGATTTTATAATATGGAAACATAGTGGATATAATTCAAAAATGATTCAAAGTCAAGAATACATTCTTTGGGAGATCAAAGGTGTTACATAAGCCAAAGATAAGATCACCAAATGATGAAAGGGTTGCAAATGTGTCAGCAAATTACTAGCCTCAAGCTAATCATCGGGGAGAGCATCTATTGTTCTAATAGCGGGAATGCAAAGCTTGGATTTAGTAGTTTCCATAAAGAAGAATTGGAAGTATTTTAGACCATGATCACCTTCTTCAAATCTCTCTGGAACCTTCTGCGAGGACGAGCAAGGAAAGATCTTGACAAGTTCATCAGTGGACATATCGAGAAGAGCATCAAGATCTACTCCTCTGTAACTGAACTTCTTAAAGGGCTAGTTCAGCAGCTTCTAAGTCTTGACAAGTTCATCAGAATCTTCACTTCCATATCTATTCCCCCAGGAACCCTGGATATATCCAAAGGCTAGTTCAGCAGCTTCCAAGTCAATATCTATCTCAAGCAGTGATGTGGCAAGATCAAAGGCTACGACCCTTGCCTCCTCAAGTGTGTCCCTCCGAGTTTCCAAGATGGCTAAATCACAACGGAGTCGCAACTTCTGACACCGAGCTTGGAGATGATACCATGAGGCTTCAATACTGGCAAGTTGGCAGAGAGCGTTGTTCAGATCACTTTCCAACCTAGCTGCTTTGCTCTAAAGGCCGACATAGGATGAAGCTAAAATCTGAAGGGAATTCTCCCGGTCCCTCAGGGAATTGGCAACATCTTCTAATCTCAGCTGCAGAGAGGATTGGTGTTACCACCATGTGTGTTTTGACCATTTTACACCTATCGATCCATTCCCGAGACTTTAAGCGAGTCTAGTTAAACTGAATGATTTAGAATCATGAAGTGAAAGCAATTGACCAATAGTTGACTTTTGGGTAAACAACTTTTTTTTTTCAGAATTTCGTCAATTCTGTGAGGTCTTAAGGGTCGATTATGACTTGCTGGGGTGGATGGTTTGGTTCCTAAGGCATTTGGTTGCACTTTGGGTACTTGGTTGGAAACTTGTTTTATTTCGTTTGGGGATTGACTTGGTAAATTAGGCATCCGTTGTAAATTCCAAGGCTACGAGTGAATTCATAGCGAGTTTTAATGTGTTTGTGCATATCTGGTTTATGTATGTGGGGTCTCGGATTGATGTCGGGATTTCAGGAAAGACTTGTAAAACCAAATTGTTGCTGGTTCAGGTATGACTGCCATGGCTGGCTTTGTACCACCATAGCGGGACTGAAACTAGCGTTCAATGATTATCCACCATGGCGGATGGTCTGGTCCCCACGGCTAGACCGCCATTGTGATCCTTGCGACTGCCGTGGCGAAATGACGGGACCAGAATTCTATGTATTCTCCTAAGTTCGATTTCATTAGTAAAAGCACTTCTAAAGCCTATCGTAAGATCTTAGAGAGGTGATTATTAAAGAACCTGGGGGGAATCATCCTTGATGGTATGTTCTAAACCATTATCTTGTTCATTTATTTCCCCTTTAAGTTTCCATGATAGTTCAAGTTCAAAATATGGTGGGTTGAAGACCTAGAATTCTAAATCATGAAACCTTAGATTGAATTAGTTATTATACTTTAATTCATTGCTTATATCATCTAATAGTGTAGATTAACACATTCTAGGGTTAAATTGCTTGATAGTCCAATAATCAAATTATGTGAATTAGGGTTTCACCTAAATTTAGGGGTTTGACTAATTGATGAAATAGAAGGGTCTAATATGATTAGAAACCCATAATTTAAGGATTATGATTGTTGGGACTATGAGGTAATTTCACCTTTAATTTCCCATTTTGCCCTCGTGACTCATTAGTGGATATTTTTGGTATTTTGAGTGACCTTTCATGAATTAATTTCTCATTCTATTAGTTGGTTGTCGTGGTCATGTACTTACTTGCAATGTTATTTACTAAACTATCATCATTCTTAGGCGCTTCAGAAATAGAAAGCTCGTGTGGAGTAGTTCGTGGCTCTTGTTCTGCATTCGAAATAGGTTACGGCTTACCTTAGTTAGGCTTTGATTAGCAAAACGTATATATTGTGTAGAATTGACGGGTGAAAGCATGATTAGGTCTTTGAACATGATGTCTGATTGGATATTACCTAGGTTGGTATGACTTCTGACTATGTAGGCTTGTCGCCGATATTTAGGCAGTGTGATGGTGTATTTGTATTCATACTGTGGTGATTTGGGATAGTATTCTATTAGCTTGATTGATTTTGGCTTGTTTCCCTATTATTGTGATTAGGCTTGTTGCCTTAATTGTTGTATTGTGATACGTGTTGCACTCATTTCTGTCTTGTTGTGTTATTTATCATCGGAGAAAGGAAAGATAGCGAGATTAGGCTTGAACCATGTTGTATAATTATGATGATATCATGCATGGTATACATTCGCATTTCACATGAACATTGATATCGAATTATGACTTGGTACTGATGATGATACATGAGTAAATGGAGCACTTTGGTGACACAAGACTTTGTTGTGAGGTGTACTTGATAGATTTGGAAGTAAAGGGTGTCATAGACTCTTTAAGTTAATTGAGATGGTTTGTATGATTCATTCCATGGTTGAGCTGATTTATCTAAGTCCTGATATGGCTTATCGAATGGTGAATCATACTTTCATTGATTTATCATGCTTACTTTTGAGTTGGTGTTTCATATTGGGGTTCTAGACTTGAACCATATTAGAATACTAATCTTGCATGAAATATATGTATATAAGGCACATCTTACAAGGGGTGAGGATGTGGCCTATCTTGTGATATATATATATATAAGACACATTTGAAAGGGGGTGAGGATGTGGCCTATTTATGAACTCGTGATCCGAGGTCTGTTCCGGAGCCAGTGGACTCGTGATCCGAGGTATTTTCCATAGCGAGGTGTACATGAACTTCGTCTGTCCCCTATGGGTCATGATTATTAAGCGAACAATGCCTTTAGCATGTGTGTACATGTTTGCGGTATTTGGCCAATGTATTGCATTACACAACATTGCATTTTATTTTGCATCATCACATGGCTCTTCACGTTTGATTTTGCATGGTTTGTTCGTATCATTGTAGTGGCATAAATTAGATTATGGACTGGGTCAGATTGCAGAGTAGTGACTCTACCTAGGTTCAGAACTTGATTTCGTGATTATCTTTTGAGATTATTGAGACTTCACAGACTTGTGGTTTAGATGTTTCAAATTAGGTTGTGATTCAGTTATGGGATATTTTGTGACCTCGGTTTAGGTATTATATGCCTATCTGCTTATCTTGTTGATTTTATGCTTATATGTGTGAACTAATCTTAGTCGGCCTGTGATTATTACTCAGTACTTGTTGTTTGTACTGATGCTACTCTTAATGTACTATTCTTTGAGTGCAGAGTCTATTACTAGTTCGAGTTCTCGTCCTCGAGGGTGATCCGAGTCTACTCGACAGAGACTCCAGGGTGAGCTTTGGGCTAGATCCGTATTCAGAGAATCTTTTTGTATTTAACTGTCTACTTTGTATTCTTAAGACAGTATTGACGTTTGACATTTGTACTTACTGTCAGACTTATATCTATGTATAGTGACTTTTGTACTAGTCAAGACCAGATTTTGGGGCTATTCTTACTTCCGCAGTTATCATTTATATAACTTTAATCTGTTAGTTAAATAATTGTTTATTTCGGCATAATGCTTAGATATGATTAAAATGATTTGGGAATGGTTCGCCTACTTGGGGGACAGCGTAGGTGCCACTTCCATTCACGAATTGGGTCGTGACAAGTTGGTATCAAGGCCCTAGGTTATCGGTCTTACAAGTGTAGGAGCATGTCTAGTAGAGTCTCACGGATCGGTACGATGAGCTCTGTACTTATCTGTGAGAGGCTGTAGGACATTTAGGAAATTTCCAATCTTTCATTCCTTCATGCTACTTTATTCAAAGTGGTATCTAGTCGATTCCAGTTGCTATATGAATTTTCTTGTCTTATTCTCCCACGAATAGTGGAAACTCATTTCCTCAACTCTTATGCAAGTAGTTTTGTTATGACATGGCTTGGTATGGTGCTAAATGTGCCTTCCTGATTCGGATGCGTGACTAAGTTCAGTATCCAGCTAGGACTTAAGGATTCCATTGTGTTGGATGGTGGTTGAGACTCGTTCATTGGGTGAGTTTTCTTGAGAAAAGGGAGAGATGGTACAAAAGGTCGCATGATCTCCAGGTTTTCAGTGTTGGGTTGCTCAGAAATCACAGAAGTGCATTTATGACTTAACAAGTCTGATTTGTTAGGGATATGTTTGGTTCTGGGAATAAATTTCAACTTCGTCAGGGTATTATGATGGTGTGCGTGGCACGAGTGTATGTTCAGTAAGGATCATTGGACTTGGGCAAAAGTATAGTGACTGAGTGTAACAAAGAAGAGAAGTTGAGAATAAGGACATGAAGGATGACTTATGTGGGAAACGCGTAGCGAAGTAAGATTTCTTAGGGTATTTGGCCATGAGCATTTTGTGTTAATGTGACGGAGGTGTAAGAAATAAGATTTGGACAGATTAATCTCTGCCATTAAAAAGGGAACAATTAGTATCTGACGTGCTCATCGGGTTAAGGTTGCAGTTTGTACCAGAGTGTATTTCGTATTCGGTCGTGAAAAGTTAAGTTGGGTTTCGATGTGACTATGTGGTAGTGGTTTGTGGGTTCTTTCAAGAAGTTATCGGTATTAGATTAAAAAGCAATGTTACTTATGACGAGTGGAGACTTAAGATGTTGGGCGGCTGTGGTCCTAGTCCTTCAGTAAATGGTATGTTCACCGGTTCTTCGTGTTTAGAGGAATGATAAGGATATCGTTTAATCGAGAGCTAGTGATTTGAGGATTATGATGTGGTCATGCATGATAGAATGTACACAAGGGTTCAGTGTCGAGTTGGTATGTTTGGTTATGCTGTGGGCCAAAGTGAGCCAGTGCTTGACTAATAAGAACAACTGTAGTGTTGATCAAGTGTGAAGTTTATAGTACTCAAGGAACTATGGGGTGCTGCATATAATATTGGATTAGGGTTGAGATCCTTGTACCTATTGTATAAGTTTGGCTAGTTCCTACTACTACTGTTGTTACTACTCAATTGATTTTTTTGAATGAAAGGGACAGTTGCGCGAATGGTTAGAGGTGTTCCGGTTCGGCAAGTAAGGCAAGAGGTGATTCTCGCGGGCGAGTAGCATTTAAAGGCATTGAAGTGGTAAATTAATGATGAGGTTTGAATTAATTTGAGTTGTAGAGAACGTTTCGGAATTTGAGTTTAGGTATTTGGAGCAAAGGGCCCTTGGTGGTTATACGTAAGAGCAATAGTATGACTATTTATGTGGTATGTTGGATTTAGAAAGTTTTTAGTTTTAGAGTTCAGTGAGGTAAGGAAACTCTAGGGTGTAGAGTGTGTGGCATGTTACTATCTTCAGGATTATCTCGGCTAGTTTGCAAGACTTATGATTTTGCGGTATTCTATTGAGTGGGTTGGAGAAATGGTTAGACGGTGACGATGATTGTGATTTGTTGGAATTAGGGGACTGAAGAGTCAGGAAAAAGTATAGTTAATTGAGAATCGGTAAAATAAGGTACATCTTCGAGATTACTTAGGTCAGTATAGGTTGCCGAAATGTTGTCTTACATATTTCAGACGAGGTATGGTGGTACGTATGCTTAAGAAAGGGAGTCTACAATAATGGACAAAGTGATATGACAGAGTTTTGTGATCAGCAACTAGTGAGAAGCAAATTTCAAGTAACCGGCATGTTAAGGCTTATGGAAGTGGCTTGTGTGATACACAGTTGGATCATTTCGTAACTCTCTACAATAGATGAGTTAGTGTGGGTTAAAGGAGAGGATTTTTGGAAATCCCTATAATGTGAAGGTTAGAGTTGTATTTTCGAGATGAGACCGTATTCGTGGTAGTGTGTTATGCGGCGGATATTACTAATCGGAGAACTTTAGTAAGCAGTTTTAGAATATTAACGGACTAGAATTAGTTGCCCCTGATGGGTGATTGGACTGTGATTGGTTTCGGAAAGGTGTGAAGTCGTTTCGAGTGACTACTGTTGGTATTCAGGGGTTGTGCATTCGTTCAGGGTCAGAATTGTTCGAATTAAGCTTGATGGACTATGTATATTGTTTTTCCCAGAAGGACTTCTGGGTTTCCCAGCAAATCATCTTCACGGATTCGATGGGTCACAGTTCAGAGGTATGACAGGTTTATCGTGCTTTATCGGGGTTTGCGAGCAGACTTATTGATATTTTATAAGGGTCAGTTATTCAGACAGTTATAATGGTTTACGTCGGGCTTAGTAATGATTCGAACAGGTACTATGTTTGCAAGAGGTCTTTAGAGCTATTAGATGGTTTTCCTACAGGCTTGGCTCGGCGAGGTATTCAGTGGGTTCCAGTATGGTGATTTGAAGGTTTAAGAAGACTTGGAACTAGCGAAGTTAGCTATCAGTAAGATTAGTTTGACGGAGTTGCTTAAAGTTGCTCCGATAAAGAAAGTATTCTTTTCTGGATAGAGTAAGTCATGATTTTGGGCTTGTGTTCGTGTGCTTCTAAGAAATCGTGGTGCGAAGAATGACTTTAGAAGGGTGAAAGAAAGGTTAGCAGAATCGGAGTGGGCTATGATTATGTTTATATCTAAAGGTTCGTGTTATTCTGACAAATGTTGTGGGACCTATTGGTCGCATTCAGAGGTATAGATTTATCGAATAAGAGAATTTCAGCAGAAACTGTAACACCCCGTAAAGTTGAACTAGGTGTTAATATGTAAAAATCTAGTGTTAATATGATATTATATCTATATAAATCCATTCTTGATGAATTCGGGTGGAAGATGGTCGTTTTGAAGTCAAACCAACAATTGAAGTTCTTAAGGGCTCTTAAATTCGCCTAAGTTTTGGTAGGTCTGTCTTCTGGGCGATTTTAATGATAATGTGCTCCGAATTTGGAAGAACTTCCTTGATGAAAGTTGTATACCTTTTAAACAGCTTTCCAATGGTAGGTCGCCCAGCCCAAGAAAAGTTATGTACAAAGAGTTATGTCCGTTTTACTGAAGGGCACAAAAGCTGGAGATTTCGCCCAAAGTATGCCCAGAAAAGTACGAGATGTCCTTTAAAGTACGGGACGTCCTTTTAGGATGTACTTCTTCCATTCCTCACTGGTGTTTGCAGCCTAAGTACGGGCTACAAGTACGGGACATGCTTCAAAGTAAGGGACGTACTTTGTGGCCGTACTTTCACCGTTTCTTGCAGAAAATTGGGTTTAAAATGGGTATGGTCTTATTTTGTTCCCATTTTTTTTTCATCCTTCCAAACCCTAAGGAAGAAAATCATCCCTCCAAGTCTTCAAATCAAAGGTAAGAACGCCCTTAACATTACTAATCTATTCTAACATCAAACTCATGATTCTTAACATGACTCTTCTGACCAAAACCGAGGGTTTGGAGCATAATTCTTCCCAAAGTGATTCAAGCTAGGGTTTGGGTGTTCTTCATTAGGAAAGTGAATTGTTAAACGTTGTTTAACGTATTAAGGTATGTCTCTTTTAAAAATCATTTTTGACTATAAAGATGATTTGTATGTCTCTCTTTTGAAAACTTATTTTGAATGAAAATCACTTTTGAACCTATTGTTGGAAGTATAAATTTTATTCAAGATTCTTTAATGAATGAAACGAAAACTAATATTTTCATGATTCTTGAACTCTAATTCATGTCTAAATAGTGGTTAGTGTGTGTGAGGGGACAAACCCACATTAAACCTAGATTGTAACAAACCCTATATATGTATAAGATATTATGAATGTTTTCCTCTATGAGAGATGCTTAATAATGATGGTTAAGAGTTGGTAATGACATTATCATTGATGAATTGGGACATGGAAATCTTTTTTAAAGAAGTTATACGTTTTTAAAACATTGATTGAAATGAGTTAATCTTTACGATATGGCATAATGAACCTTAATGTTAATTAATGGTGTGACCTACCTTGAGACAAATTGTGAATCAGCTTCTATGCTATGAACTTTGTTTTTGTGTTTGGCCTAGCTACTTGGGAGGAAGGGTAGCCACTATGGATCCTAGTGTGGTAATTGCCTAGCCATTCGGGAGGAAGATTCGCCACTACCGGGTTCGCTACACAGAGTGCGGTTAATGCCTAGCTATTCGGGAGGAAGGATAGCCACCGAGAATTCCATATTCCAGTGTGGGGCGCTGTGACAAGGGAACCTTTACGGTCACCCGTTCGACGTGCTTGATTCTTGGGCCTGTATTGGCATATGTGATATTCTTATTTTCTCATAGATTTGTTGTCGTTAATTATGATCAATTGAAAGGCATATTTGTTGTACCTTGACAAGAGGCCTTATAATCGGTTTTAATAATTCTTATTGAGATAAACAAACTGAATAACTGCTCTTACACTGGTTTCACATGACTTTCAGGACTGATTTCTTTATGTATTATTTTACTTTATTTTTGTAGTACTTATTGTCCCCGAGGCACTCACTGAGTACGAAGTACTTAGGCATACCATTGTTGGTTTTGATGGTATGTTAGGTAATGGAGAAGAGCAGGTTCTTGATACTCCAGGCGTTTAGAAAGGACTTGTTGTTGCGGCTAATTTGGTGAGCCCACACATTCGTTCGTGGGACACCCTATTGATTTATTTATTCATTACATTAGTTTTTCGGGTTGCGTCTCGAAGAGTCAGACTATTATTCCTTTATCTTAGAAGCTCCTTAGTATACATTTGTGGGTAGTTGTGGAGTTATTGATTAACTCTTGGGCACGTTGTTATGTTTGACAAGTATATATAACTAAAGACTTCCGCTGATTTAATTCTTATATGCATGATTTGTTTACCTTTATTTTATAAACTGTTGGAGGTGAATGTTGAGCCTGGCAGATTCAAGTGTTATTATTGTATCATTTAGGTTCTTCCGATGTTGTTCATGACGTCGGATGCCGGTCACGTCTAGGGTGGTTTTTGGGGTGTGACAGAAACAGTTCTAATATTCGGGGATCAGTTGTGAAGGAAATTCGAGTATGAGAAATATGAGAAATTGGATCTTGAACTAATTAAGAAAATTTGATTGATAAGATGAACGTGCATTGTTTTGGCGTACTTCACGCTGTAAAAGCTTTCAGAGGGTTATAATATAGGTTCATTGGATACCGTAACTTTCGTACTCTCTTTCTTCGTTCAAGGACGAACAATTGTTTAATTGGCATCATGTACCTTTTGACCATTTTACCCCTGTTGATCCATTCCCGAGACTTCAAGTGAGTCTAGTGAAAACTAAAGGATTTAGAATCATTAAGTGAAAGCGTTTGACCAATAGTTGACTTTTGGGTAAACGGACTTTTTTTAGAATTTCATCAATTTCGTGAGGTTCAGAGGGTCGATTATGACTTAGTGGGGTGGATCGTTCGGTTCCTGAGGCATTTAGTTGAGTTTTGGGTACTTGGTTAGAAACTTGTTTTATTCCCTTTGGGGTTTGACTTGGTAAATTAGGTGTCCGTTGTAAATTTTGAGCCCACGGGTGAATTCATAGCGCATTTTTATGTATGCGCACATCTGGTTTGTTAATATGGGGCCTCAAATTATTGTTGGGATTTCGAAAAGACTTATGAAAACCAGATTTTTGTTGGTTCTAGTGTGACCGTCATGGCGGGCTTTGCACAGCCATAGCAGGACCACCATGGCGGAGTCTTGACCGCCATGGAGAGAAACATGGGTTTAATGATTATTCGCTATGTCAGATGGTTTGGTCGCCACGGTGGGACCGCCTCGGCGATCTTTGCGACCCTGTGGAGGAATGACGGGACCAGAATCCTATTTATTCTCCTAAGTTCGATTTCATTAATAAAAACACTCCTAAAACCTATCCTAATGTCACGACCCAGGCCATGACGGGCACCTGGCCTTACTTGTCGAGTACCACTAGACATATATCCGTAATGTAATCATAAGCATAGGTGGGCCATTAGGGCCGCCATGAGATAACCTGCAGACTCACAGAAGTAATAGACTGAAATAACACGTCTGTAAGGACATAACTGCATAACAAGTTGGACATACTAGACGGGCTGACAAGGCTGTCATATACATCTATGTAATAGTACATAAGCTGATTAGGACATACAACATCTGACTCTACATAACTGTCTACAAGCCTCTATTGGAGTACATGACATAATGTGGTGGGGACAGGGCCCTGCCATACCCATACATATGCATACATATAACCATGCTGACTCACAGGGCAACTCCGGAACAAGTGAAGTGCAACAACACTGTTTGTTGAGTTGATATCTTACTAAGTGGGCCGTTAACATGTACCGCAAGACCTGCGGGCATGAAACACAGTGTCCACAAACAAAAGGATGACAGTATGAATAATGTACCAAGTATTTTAGGCATGAGGAGCAACATAATAAAGACATTAAAGTAACATGAGATAAAAGAGAGTCAACTTTTACATCTGAATGCCTCTGAGGCGTATGACATGCATGCTTTCTTTTAAAACATATACATATATATAAGCCACTCTGTGGAGTTGCATCATTATCATTAAGCCACTCTTTGGGGCTATCATCATCATACCATACCTAACTGCAGTGGTGTGCACAATAGGTGCCATACCCGGCCGTCTATAAAGCGACACAGTGTCATAAAATAGATGCATATATATACATAATGCATGAATAATAAGAAGACAATCTGAATCTATCGGAGTGGCGTAAGGTCGTTGCATCTCCGATTAACATTATGGAACTACATCATCAACATACATACTCCAGAAGATCTGTGAACATGAGACATGAGTAATATCATCATAAGGAAGTCAATAACATAAGCTGCTAACATGTCTAAGATTATAGTCATTATGAATGACATTCGCTTATGTTCGTTTCATCTTGATCATGCCAAAAGAAGGAAGAGAACAACCTTAACATACCCGGATAATCTCTTTCTCAATCCACAACCAAGCTTAACATAATCCTCTTGCATCTACAACAAGTGAAATGATATCATCCTCAACATATAAGGTCATGTCTATGGAAAAACGGGTTGCATTTCCCCTGTTTACACTACATCCCAAAGACCACTAAGGGTCATCAAACAACCCAACAACAAAAACAAAAAAACAACAATAGCAACAACAACAACAACAACAACAACAACAATACAATATAAGATTCTCTGATTATCTTAACAACCATATTGGGCGGCAAGCCCATTTTATAAATAACGAAACATAATTTGAATCCAATTCTGGTTCTATAAATCAGTCTACAACCTTCATAACATTATACTTACTAGTTATTAAGAACGTGTGCTGCACGTTTGTCCCCTATTATTATTATAATTATAAAATATATAAATACATTAAAAGTTGAGTTATACAATAGGAATATTAGCGGCGTGGAAAGTTTTAACTGCTAACTAAAAATCTCTTTTTCACAAAGCGTTATATTCATATCCATATTCAACTTCTTTAAGATTGTTATTCCCCTTTCATTTCACCAAAGACAAATGTAATGTTCATATTTAAGCATTAGACTTTATATCACTTATGTTACTTTCAAGCATTTTAATTTTATCGATAAATCAAATTTTCAATTTGAGAAATTCTTCAATTTTAGATGCATAAAGTATATATATGCAATTGACCAATTCAATTTAATTAATGT
Organism: Lycium barbarum; assembly: GCF_019175385.1. NCBI lineage: Eukaryota > Viridiplantae > Streptophyta > Magnoliopsida > Solanales > Solanaceae > Lycium > Lycium barbarum. The sequence continues at coordinate 36,315,220 of NC_083343.1, read as the reverse complement.
TCTAATGGATGCCAACTTTTATATTGATGTATTGTTATTTAACTCTTGATATATTTGTAGAGAAGTTGACCTTGTATTATGTGTATCTATAGAACTTACTTTTATATTCAAAAAATTGAAATGAATGATTCCAAAAATAATCTTTTAGAATAAAATATATTCCATAAAATATTTTTTTCTCGAAACACAATCTTGTCCACCACAAGAAACAACATACAAACATAAAAACAAACCTGTATATTTCAAAGCCAAAAAGGACGTCAAAGAATTATGTAGCTCAAAAGTCACTTTAGAGAAAGATCTTTAAAATCTTCTGATGTTCTCATATGTATTATAAGTGAAATATGCCTGGTACAGTAGCTAGAGAGACTTTAACTACTAGAAGAACCGTCAACTGTGAGCTTCCCCTTTTCTTTATTTATCTCGAACCGGGAAACCAAAGAAAAAAAAAATTAATAAGTCATTAATGAACTAAAAGTAAACTCCATAATTAACAGAAATATAAGCAAGGGCTTTGACCAGAGATATCTTAACATTTTTTGGTAGCTCCACCGCTCCACGGAGCGTAAATAATATGCTATAAGTTGTCGAACATAAAATATAACTATCTTGTATGAATTTGAAATCTAAAACTTCTACATTGTAAAAATATAACTGAAGTGCAATTCTGTGTACCGCTAATTAAACAAGCATATTGCATGGAGCATATCACAACTTATTAGAAGGAGGAAACAACGATGTTGATATACAAACAAATTCAAGTAGCATGCGCACATGATAAGTATGAAGAAAACATAGCTACTTACTCCATCGGACAAATAGTTCGAACAATGGGCAAACAAACTGGAACACCAAATACATCAAATCAAAATTTTATAAATATAAAAAAAATTATAAATATTTAGACACCTTCCTTCTTGCTTCTGATTCAACATATATAATGATGATATAATCTCTTCATTTGCGTGAAACTATAGATTATATGAACCTCACATCAGTGCATTTAAGTACTTTCAATTTCTTGATTTGGAGAGTATTATAGGTAATGAAACGACTCAATATTGCATTTAGTATATGATTTTTATTTCTTGTGAATTAATGTCGTTACATCGTACATCAATGACAAAGAAAATTAATTTGTTTAAGCATAACATAAATATTTATTTCAACTATATACTTAATTTTTACAACAACCAAAAAAAAAAAAGTCTTACAAAAACTTCTTGAAAAAAACAAAAACTGCAATGACATTGAATAGACACAATATATAATTACTGGTAAATGAAAGTAACTCCCAAAACGTAAATAACCCTGTAACGACCCTGTAACTCACAATATATCTTTTCGGCACTTTTTAACCTTTCCCCAAGCTTGTTAGCTCACTTTTGACCCAAGGGGACCGTTGACATGCTTCCCGAGGTGTTCGGGGTTGATTTGGGAGACTTTTTGGGGAAATTGGGCTTTAAACGAAAAAAAGTTGACTTTTAGGTAAACGGGATTTTTTCAAAATTTCGTCGATTCTGAGAGGTACGGAAGGCAATTTAGAACTTCTATGCATATCTGGTTCGATCCCCAATGCAGTCGGATGCATTTTAGGTCTTGGGTTGGAAAGTTGGAATTAAGGTATCGAGGGTTGACTTGATCAACGAGACCTCCGTTGGGAATTTTGAGGGCACGGGTGCGTTCGTAGCATGTTTTTATGTATGTCTGCATATTTGGTATGTGAGCAGATGGCCTCGGGAGTTAGTCGGAAATTCGGGTTGGAAATGTGAAACTTGGAATTTTTTCCTGGTGTGTGGTGCCCGCTTTGGCGACACCAGCACTCCAGCAGCATTACCGCTATAACGGTCACCCTGCCGCTGGAGCAGCCTATGCAATTTTGTCTTGATAGCTACAACGATCAAGGGACCGCCGAAGCGGTGACGCTGAAGTGGCCTAATGGTCGCGGAAGCGGTGTCGGGCAGTTAGTTCAGTAAATGAAGTGTTAAATGCCCTAAGTCCCTCATTTAGTTCTATTCTGAAATATGCGCTATTAGGAGAAATTCTAGGATATTCTTGGAGGAAGTTCTTGGTGGTAAGTTCTTCTAATCCCTTTACTATTCCATTATCCTTAATCACCTTAGAATTCCTTTCTTTTGATAGTTCATTAAGTTATTGAAGATTAAAAATGTGTTCAATGAGTTATTCCTTCTAGGCTGTTAAATCATGATTTGTTTGTTGGGTTAGCTTCTTGAAGCATTGAATTGATGATTAGAATCCTTTTGTTTCATAATTTCTTCCTCATTAGTGGCTAATTTATGGAATTGGAAGTTAGGTTTTATACCCAAATTTGGGGCTTTTTCCTAGAATTCGAATTTGAGTAAATTGTTGATTCTTTTAGCTTGATATTGATGGGAATCGATCGCCTAGAGCTTTAATTTCATGTTGGAACCTTTAGATTCCTAATTCCACCCTTCAAGTTCATAAAACCCATTCCATAGGTTGGGGATTTGGGATCATGAATAGAATTGGTTTCGTTTGATGTTCTTCTTGATTCTAATTTCTTGATTCGAATGTGCCTAGACTTTCTTTACTTCAAGGCTCAAATGAAAGGGAAATCGAAGGAGTGATTGTTGGTGATATTATTGTTCGGCCTTTCAGGTAGGGTACGATTTACCCTATGGTGAGACTTTGTTTAGCGAAACATATATTTAGATGTTGTTGTCGGAGAGAGCATGTAAACTCCCGGGTAGGAAGTTTGGTTAGATATTGTCTTAGGTTGGCCCTGTTGTGTGATTGGGGTTAGCCATCCCGTTGTGTTGTGACTTATCTTGTTCTATTGTTATTGGCTTGATGCCACGTGGAGATAGTAGACATTGTAGACTATTGATATATCTTGACCATGATATTGTAGTATCTTACTTGTTGGCATTTGATACGAGGATGGTGTTCTATTATGGCTTATTATGTGGCCATGATATTGTTGGTGTGCCCATGCGTGGTACTTGTCATATCGATTTGATTACTGATATTGAACTCACACATTGCACGCATTCTCATCCTTTATGATCTATTGTTGATACATTGATGATTCTTGAAGAAATGCTATTATGAGCTGGGCTCAGTTGGATCAGAGTGACATGAGGACCGATGTCTGTTGTTTATCCTAGAATTGAGGTATGAGTGTGATTGCCAAAGTTGTTGGCGGAATCGTAAGGTAACGGTTGCTGAGGTTGTTGCCGGAGCTGTGAGGTACATGGACTTCTTAGGTCCCCCATGGGTTATGCTGAAGAGATGTGATGTTACATCATCGGAGTACATGTTTACGATGCATATGCATTGCATTCACATTTCATACATTATTGCATTGCATTGTACTATGGCTTCTATTGTGATATTCTTGTGGTATACTTGTGATATACAGATTCAGACTGAGTATTTTGAGACTTGGCACATTTGGGTTTAGATGCAAACATAAGTGATGACATGTACTTGGATTCTGGCTCGTATTTGATTTATACCCTATTGATCTACCGGTTTATCTTACTTTATTGCCTTAATATGTGTTAGCTTAGCTAAACTCAGTCGGCCTATAATACCTACCAGTAATTGTTGTTTGTACTGACCTACACTTGCTGCTTTCTTTTATGAATGCAGAGTTCCAGGTAGAACCAATCTTTGCTTCTTGTGGCTGATAGTGGTTCGAGAGTTGCAGCTTAGAGTCTTACAGGGTAAGCATGTGGACGTCCGCTGCCTTGAAGATTCTTCTTTATTTTATGTCTTACTTGTTGTTGACACCTAATTTTTGACCTCCGGTAATTTATTTTAATTATCCAGAGTCCTTAGATGACAAGCACAATGAATCATGCATTTTTACAGGTCAAAATATTTTTTATAAAATTGCTTAGGTCAATATGTTTACCCCTTTAAATTGATGAAATAATTTCTATGATATTAAGAGCCATTTAGGAATTAATTCGTACATTTTATGATATTTATGAGATATTTGTTAGAATTAATCAAAGAAAAGCATTTTTAAAATAATCATTTATTTAATTGTTTAAATTTTCAAAAATCAAATTAATAAATACATTATTCCCTTTCATCCAAGGAATTTGAGTAATTATAATAATTGACCATTTTACCACTTAATCTTTAATTTTGTGTAATTGTATAATTTGTTACTTATTCATAATTGTCTATAATGTTTAATTAGGCTAGGTATTCAAATGGAGGAGCATTAATGCAAAATTTTCTTTTAATCATTTAATTATTTACATTATGACCACAATGGAATTAGCCAATTCATGGTTAAGGCAATTGGGGATCATTTTTGCAAAATTAGCCGTCTAGTGGTCTTAATTGAAATGGCCAAATTAATTTGGCTCAAATTAATAGAGGTCATTAGTGTAATTTAACTTTAATTAGCTAGTTAAGTTAGAAAAGGGTTATAGTTAGAATGGTCAATTATATTTTAATTCAATTAAGGCAATATTTGTGAAATTGAGCTTGTTTACACAATAGGCATATTTTAAATTAATTAGTAGGTTAATTACGTCCTGATTTGCTTATAATTAAATTATTATGGTTAATAATTGATACCTCAATTTTATATATTTATTGAAAAAATACATATACTACCCTTCGTACGTACATATACATCAAATATACGTATATTATATATGCAATATATATATATATATATATAGGTTGGGGGGGGGGGGGGGGGGACATGTCCAATTTTTCTGGACTGAGTCCAGCCCAAAATGGTGTAACCCAACCATACCTTTTTTTTTCTGATAAGGGGGCAACACCCCTTCATATTTTATTTCATACCAAACAATCCCTAATCCCCTCTCCTTTCTTTCCTCTTCTATGAAAAACCCTAGAGCCGTCTCGATTCTCTCTTTCTCTCTTTCATGCCAAGAATGGCAATGGTACAGAAATTTCAGAATTCTCGCAAGTTTAGTACAACCAAAAGCATGAAACAATTAATGCTACAACATTTTTTCATTTGGATTCGTCCAAACATGGTATTAATCCTCTTTCACTTTTTCCTTTATTTTCTGAATCAAAACATGATTTTTGCATCTTTGTTGTTATAATGGGACTGTAAGAGCTCAATTCTTATTGGTTCATAAGGGTTTGGTTCGGATCGACCTAGAATGGGTCAGATTCAGCCATATATGTGTGTTTTCTATAGATCATAGCCATTAAATTCATGGATGAAGGTTTTTGCATTTGAAATCTACTTTGTACCACATCGGTTTTTAAAGTCTTTGAATGAACTTTGGGGTTCTATAAAATAGAACCCCAACCCTCACCATTTGTACAAGTTTTGACAACCTAAAAGCCTGAATTTGAGCATAAAGGCTCGAGATTTAGGCTTCTCTCAGTAAAATTTTAAGACTTAGCTTTTTAAAGTTCGAGTCTTTTTAGTTCTAAAAATTGCATTTCTTTCCCTTTGTGTGGCTGAGTGTGGGATTTGGAAGCACAAAGGGTCTTCAAATCCATTCTTGCACACGGCTGCGCATAAAAAAGGTAACCATTAATCTTGTTATTGCTTTTTATTTAAGCTTAATTTAAATCATAGTTAGTGATATTCTGCTTATATTTAAGTATTATGATAAGTGATATGCCGTTTTAGGTTTAGTTGTTTGTTAGTAATGTGCTAAATGAATTTATCTTGTCATGTGTTGCTGACTATGAACTGCTTAGATTAAGCAGTTTGACTTATATTCATGTGGTGGCTTAACTCTGATGAGTTAGGTTAGGTAAAATGTGAAGTAATCAACTTGTTCTCTTAGTTGGTCTAATCTCTGATGTGCTAATTATATAGAAATGATATCCAAAAAAAAAAAAAAAAAGGAAAACAAAATGGTGTTGAGTTTAAGCTTGGTTTTGATTGATTGAACATGGTTTAAAATGACTTGGTCAATTGGTTTTGGGATTCTTTTGCTTTCTCTCTAAAAGTAAGTTTAAAAAATAAGATGACTCAGTTTGTCATATAAGAGACCCACTAAGTATCACCTAGTCAAGATAGAAACTGGTTTGGACATTCTAGATACCTAGGTGTCTTCAAAATAATATGTTTGCTACTTAAAACAGAGGTTAATTCAGTTATTTTGAAATTCTGAAGTGTGTAGTGGTTTTCTCTGAATTTTGCTTTCTTTTTCTGTCTTGAGTGTGTGATTCTAGTGAGTTGACCTTGACTACTGGGATAGGTTTGAGTTAAATCCATTTGGTAGTTGTAAGAGGGTGAAGATCATGTCAGAATGAAGAGAAGGGATAGTCGAGCTCGAATCTGTTATGCTCCTCTTTTTATGTCTTCTATTTGAAGTGTCATAATTACAGTCTTAGAAAAACAAGTGGTCATAACTAGAAATAGATATAAGAGAAGAGCTGTTTTTACTCTTTGAAGTTTAAGCACATATGTGTTGTTTTTCTGTCTTTTGTTTGTACATCGCTTAGACCATAAAAATTAAGAGTCACATGTTGGGTGTAACATAAAACAAAGGGATTAACTACCTAATCTTTAGGGGAACCTCTGGTGGTATGTCACTGGGTTTAGGATGGAGGTGGAAAATGGGAGTTGTTTCTGGGAGTAAAGGGTGAGCTTGGGCATGAACTGGAAGAGAGGACCGGTGGAGCCTTTGCTCCCCTTTTATTGAAAGGAAAGTCCAGGAAAGGGTAGGGGGTAATGGCCTCACCCTGCACTGACTTTTCTTCAGGACCTGGAAACCCTTTCATCTAAATCCTAACCATGGGATCCATCAAGGTCATCTCCATGATTGTTTAAATGAGAGCTAGTGTTAATTCAAAGGTTCTGGTCAAAACTAGTGTCTCTGAGGGTTAATATACTAGAATCATGATGGTTTCAATATGTCTAAATAGTTTGGTTAGTAGTTTTAGTTTGAAGCTAAGAGGATTTTGAGGTTTGAAGAGGTCTTGATTCCGTGAGCAGGGTCTGTTAGCTTGAATGTATGGTCCTGTTTCAAATTGTCCTCTTGATCTTTGTAACTCTGTGTACACTGGAATTTGTTTTGACCTTGGATGACCTTTCCTTGACATTCATTTGGCTATAATAGGAAGGGAGTTAAAGTATGAAACTGAGAGTACTCACATAGCCTAAATTAACTTTAAAGCATGGTGTGTATGTTTATTTAGTACATGTCAAGATTAAAAGAAGTTAAGAGTCATACACTAGGAGCAGGAGTCTAGTTTGAAATAATTAAAAAGGATTAGTCTATGTTAATATTGATTAGGTGTTTGGGTTATGGTTGACTTAATGAGGTTGTCGAGGATGTCATAAGTGTTCATAGATAAGGTATGAACCACTTGACATAGAGGGGGCCTTTTAAAGACATCTTAAAGTAGGGACAGGGAAGGACCAGCTTTAGCATGGTCCATAATTCCTCTCCCCTAAATAAGAGGTGTCATGACACACTCCATAAGTCCATGGGGGACATATCTGCTATATGAATGCATTTGAATCTTTGGACCTCCCCATTATGCCAAAGGGTTAAGTTTCCTGGTCAGAATCTGGAAAAGCTGCCAAAATTAAGAGGCAAGTATGTTTGATGTTATTGATTTTTTTTTTTTGGAAAAAGGGAGAGTAAGGTTGTTCTTATGCCATTCTACATCTTTGATACTACATCAGTCCAAAATCATAATTCCCTCTTCATCATGTATAAGTCCTAGTGTAAACCCTATGTCCCATTTTGAATACTTCTTTTATTTTTGTTTAGCTTGAACCCTCTTGATGCTATGTACATTCCTATGAATTGGTGACACTCTATGTTCATCTGATTGGTCATTTGATTCACTAAGATTGTACTCTTCTGGTTTTTCCCTGCTCATGTTCTGATTTCATTAGATAAATATATGTCCCTCCTGGTCAGCACTGCCTAGATTCATGGGTAGTGTAAGTGCTTGCTTTCTTTTGAATAATTGTTACACTTGCCTTGTCCATTGTAGGATATCAAAATTAGATGCCTGAATTATCTTGCAGTTGTTTGATTAAACTCTAGTCCTGATTTAGACTTTGTTTTAAAATCCAGAAAGACTAAATAAGTGTTTAGTTAACCATGCATTTAAAGGCTTTTAGCTTAGAAAGGCAGGAATATCTGAGCATAGATAGATACAGATAAAGAAGAAGGGAAAGTATACCTGGTGTATACACCTGATATACATATCACATGTGTATATCAAGGGTATATCAGATATATAACTGAGTGAGAGTCATGTGCTTTAAATATGAGGAGGATAGAAGCTACTAAAGTTTTCAATTTCAGTCCACATAGACTTGATATGAACCTGGGCCTAGTCCATTCTAGGTCAATGCTGAAATGGGCCTCTTAGACTTAGTCTAAATAGATAGAAAGCAGAGGAGATCGTTTGGAGCAGACTGTGCTATGTAATTAGGTTGCCAGTGTCACAACCCAACCGGAGGGCTATGACGGACACCCAGAAGTTGACCTCCGAGATGCCACAATACATACATAACATACCTGCTCATGCTCATTCTGGGCCACCTGAGGGCACTCACAACATAATCTGCTGACTCATAGGTATCATAAACTGGAGGTTCACCACCCTCGAAAGGTATATACACACATGCATCACTAAACTGAACTGGGGTACAAGCCGACAAGGCTACCCGATAAAACTATATAACCAAACAAGTGCTGAGTAGGCCATACTGTCTGACTGAATATAAGTGTCTATGAGCCTCTACTAACATACTGGACATGCTGCGGACGGGACAGGGCCCCTGCCCTACCCATAAACATCAAAACATATACCAGGTCTAGACGGTAACTCCGGCAGGAGAGGAGTGCTCCACTGTCAAGCTGAAGAAGTAGCCTAAGGATGCAATCTGTCTTCCTGGCTATCTGAACCTGCGAGCATGGATGCAGCCCCCCCCCCCCCCCCCTCCCTGAACAATAGGGGAGTCAGTACGAAAAATGTGCCGAGTATGTAAGGCAGAAGAGTAACATACACGTAGGAGTCATGAATAAAATCTGAAAATCATAGGCTAAACTGGCTGACTGAATGTATCTATATATCTGACTATCTGAATATATTTGTATGAATGCATCTATATATCTGACTATCTGAACATATCTGTATATCTGTGCTTACTGAAAATGCCTCTGAGGGCGTATGATATGCATAGGTGATAGTGCCGAAGTAAGTACGACCTGATCCATATCCCATATAATAGTGCCGAGGAACGTACAACCCAATCGATATATCATATAGGCTCCTTCGGGCATCATAATCATCATCATTGTGTACCAGCTGGTCAGGTGGTAATGTGTATATAACTCCTTTCCCTTTCCCTATATCCCGCATACATATAATATACGTGTATAAAAAGCTTTCTAGTCCCGGGTCAATATTCATATATGTAAATGAATGCAATGCATATATACAAACTAACATTATCAAGATACAAAATTCAGGACCCATGAACAGAAGGGACCATCATAACAAGGGGTATAGCATTATAAAGAACTGAGATACTACTAGTACTTCAAAGAGTAGAGTAATATGGAGACTCGATTACTCGTTGTTCGCTCATGTCATAGGATCATGCCAAAATGAAAGAAAGGGAAAGCTTTAACATACCTTTTTAGTCACCTATTACTTAATGTTTATCCTTTCAAGCTCGTAAATCTACATTCAAGAGAATTCATATCACTGTTGGACTTATCGTCATATGCTTATCTTAAGCCTTCAAATTAAACCCCTTTAGAATCTGCCGAAATTCGGGCAGCATCTCCTCTGTTTATATCTCTAGCCCGAAATCACAATACCAACAAAACAAAAACAATAACAATATAATATCAACAACATCATCATCAACACAAAAATATTCCATAAAACATCCCACACGATGTTTTTCAACATACAACAATATACATTTCCTTTCTTCCCAATCAAAGAGCATAATCTCATCAACACACCAAAAATATTAGATACCATCCATATACATGTAAATCATCCCAACCACATGGCCACAACATGCTCAAAACAGTCCATAACACAATAACTACAACACAACACTTTATGACCTTTCCTCCATAACTATTTTCACTTTTAAGACTTGCTAAACATTCAAATCAACTCAACATAAGAGATAGGATGAAGAACCTACCTTATACTTGAAGAAATTCAGCCACACCAACTTTATTCAAGACCAAACTTACCACAACATCAAGTAGAAGCAAGAACAATCACCTTTCATGAACTAGTTTGGTGTAATCTTGTTAAATTCTTGATTTAATGGACTATAAATGTTGGGGGATGTGTTGAGAAGTTTCTAGGACTCATTAGAATGTAAAATACTAAAACAATGTGGTTGATTGGGGGGGGGGGGGGTTTATACCCCTCATAAGTCGGTTCCACCGACTTTCCCAAGTGGGACCCGTGGAAGCCATTTGGCAGCTTGGAGTCTTTATCTTAAAATGACCATAACTCTCTACTCCGATATTGTTTTGATGAGCAGTTTGTTTCGTTGGAAACTAGACTCGACGAATGTAATTTTAGGCTTTTAAAACACCTTAAAACTCCTGATATACCCAGAGATAGACCCCTCCAAAATTGAACCAAAATTCTGTCAAAAATTCTGCCAATTTTGTTTTTTCCAAATTTTTGTAAAACTTATTTTCTTCGATTTGCTTGGTCCCGGAATCTTCCGAGACTCTCCATACATGATATTTATCATTAATCATACTTGATAATGGTAATGTCCTTTGGTTCCAAGGTTTTCCTTCCCGTTTACGACTTATGAGATCATAGTTCATCCTTTACTTCATTGTTACATATTTCCCATGGCTGGTACCTTCCAGAACCTCATCGGTCGTCTCCAATACTCCATTAATACGATGAAGTATGTGGCATGCTTATGCTCTGAAAGTGTGAGGTGTAACATCCTTCCCCCCCCCCCCCCCCCAACTAGAAACATTCGTCCTCAAATGTTGTAGCTTGCGAGCTTACGACGCTTTTATTAGTTTATTGTAATGGTTGTCCCCCTTTATTTCCTAATCTCTATGCCCTTAAATACTATGGGCTCATTAGTCTTCTTCCATAACTTCCCAATTCTTTGTCGAACTCATTCATTACTTTCATATCATCATGTTTTTATGTATGTACCCAGTGGTCTGCTAATATCTAGCTACCGTCCTGAGACCTATTTCCATTAAGATGGTCTTAACTCATGATTGCCACGGCTCCCTGCCAATCTGTGAGCATTCTTAATTGTTGTACTCTTTTGCCTTGCCCCTTATTTCTCTACTAGTAGATAAATTCTCTTGTTCAGATATGGCACCCTTCCTTGCTTGCTTCTTTAGTGCTATTTTAGATTATCAATTTTTGTACTCGTCGACCTTATATATATGCCATATCATCTCCTTTTAATTCCTTGGTTGGACTCTTTAATTCCTTACAATATCATTCTATTCATACTTGAACTTTTCTTACAATTTCCTCTCTTTAGTTTTAGAATAATTGCAATATAAACTCATAAACATGGAACTAAGATAAAATCCTACTTAATCATAACTTCCTTTTGATACGAGTATTCTTCCCTCCTTAAGTCCTTGGATCTCTTATAACGGTGACTAATTGAGACTTAAACTAACCTCTATCTTCTTCGGCACCTTATTATTGTCCTTGCACCATTCTGTTATCCATTTCATCATGGCGATTGTTTATATGGTTCTATGTCATACACTCTCACAATTGATATACCAGCGGCTTGGAATTTCATGACTTACACGGTACTCCCTAATCTCAGGCAGTACTGCTGTCTTGCTATCCATAGGCACACTATCTTCCTTTCCTATTAAGGTTATTGAACTTTCTATAACTATTCCACTTTTAAAGCTTTCATCTCTTCTAGTGCTACAAGTTCTTTTGTTTAGTAATCCCGATTGTCCATTATATTTATCCCTGGTCACATGCGACCTTTCTTACTCCTTCTGTTACCCTTTGGAGTACTTTACTGCATATCTAAATGCACATAAAATTTCTTCAGCGCGAGTGATTCGAGTCATGGTCCGATATACAATGTATCGCATTGGCGAAACTTATTATCCTTCCCAGATTTGTCTCATGATATACTTGAATTTAATCCATTCTCACTTTTCTTTAGCACATTCTTGACATATCGGTTCATCTCGAAATTTAACTCCTTCAATCCAATTTATTTCCCTCTTTTGGGCTTGGGAATATTGTCATTCATCTCAGAATTAAATTTGTTCTTCCCCCCTTTTAAAGGATATTCTCATGTACCCATAACCTTTGAGTATTAACCGTCTTTGATAGTCATCTGGCTGACCTTAGCGATCCTTCAACTCCTCTATTCCATATAATGCCGAAGTTCTTTTCATCGCATGGTTTAACTTATTTTTCTTTTTTCTAGTTGAGTTCTTGTATCAAATCAAAATGCTTATACATATTAGATACAATTCAGACGCCTTCTTTATTATCTTTTAACTTCTATCCTTCATGACTAGTAATCCTTCTAGGCTAATAAATTAATGGGGACATCAGAATTCAATAGGCCCCTTAGGGAGTGTCCGACTATACCACACTCCTTTAGCCCTAGTCTTTCTCCACGACTATCTTCTTAACATCCTTGAAATTCTCCTTGCTCTGGGTTCCCAATTCTGATTTAGATTTATACTATAGCATTAAAGGTTGATACTCCACACCATCCATTCCCACGACTCGTCCTTTCATTAGCTTAGCTCATTTTGTCCCGTAATGCTTCTTAACTACTTGTTTGCGTCACAGCTAGGCATTATAGTCCTTCTAGTGTTCTATCTGTTCTTGTTCTTATTATGAAATCCTCACAAGGTACCCCCTTTCCTTTCTTCTTTCATCGAGTCTTCATATTCCTTTATGATACTATAACTTATACACACACATATATATAGATATATATACATCTCCAATTTATCAGTTTTCTTTATGATCGCATCCTTCACACAACTATTGTCTTATAATTTCAATTTGTGTCCCTTTGGGCAAGCCTACTGACTCATTAACCTTCTCCTTGTTTTCGACAGCTATATAATTCCCTTTAACCATTTTGTTAATACCTCCTCCTTCCTTTTGTCCTCATAGTTTCTTTTACTTGTGAAATGTCTGTTTCCATTAGTCATCCTTTATTCTTAGGTTAGGAAACTTTGGAGTGTTTCGTTACGAGTACGAATCCCTTTTGACGTTGAAAATATTTTCTTGAGGTACTTTCTTCCCTTAAATAGGCGTACCAATCATGGGTTCACATCCATCTTCCTAGTTAAATCTCAGGAGTTAAAATTTCCTCATCGATCTCATAAGACCTGTTTATTTCTTCTCAAGAATGCACCTGCGCCCATTATTTACAACCTTCTTAGTTCTGGTTATAAGGACGTATACGTTGCTTCCGGGGTCCTCACATTCATCCTTTTTCACTTACAACCTTACTCTATCTCCCATTGATTTATTTAAATTTGGTCCTATCGTCTGCTTTCATGCTTTCATCCTAACCTTTTCCTCAATTATATATTATCTGACCCTCAATGGGTATACGTTTTCCTTGTCCAAGTTTCTCCCTCCTTCATGATATCATAACCTTATTTTTCCTAATTATCCTTCTTACATTGTTGGTCGCGTTACCGCTATCTGACTTTAATTCTCGAGAAAACCCAATCCTGATTCTCTCTGTAGCACTTGCTACCTCAATTTTGACATACAACACAATCAATACTTTTAACATGTCGTAACATCAATCATAAGGGTATACATAATACTCGACGTAGCCACTCGTGACTTATCTTTTTATCGCTTTTCAGTACCTTTTGTTGCGAGATATCCCGTTGTCATTTGATTTTGTCCTGAATCTTTAGCTTTAATACATCTCCCCTCTTTTGACGAACTAGCTAGACTCATACCTCACGATCATTTCAAAATTCTAATTGAAAAGGTCATATGCTCCTAATTTCCCTCGGGCCATTCTGGTTTCTCATATTCCCTTTTTTTGTATGTCTAAATCTGTAGGTCTTCCTAGCATATCTTTGTACATCCTAACTGTGAATCCCGGCAATATAATTTTACTTAAAAATCTTTACTCCTACCTGTACCCGGTCTCCTTGTCTAAAATAATCAACCTTACATCCTTTACTTTCTTGTAGCAACTGAATCGATCCTTGCGATATTTTATCTCTACTTGTACACCTACTCTCTTCTCTCTTTACACATAAATCGACATCGCACCTAATTTCTCTATCGTCAAATAACCTTCACAAAACCCGTCTGAAAAAATTGAGGTGAAGTCTTCTTACAAGGATTAGCTAGAAATACACCACATATTCCTAAGGTTGATACAATCTCTACTTCCTTCGTCGACCAAGCAACATCACATTTAGAAGTTATATAAGCGATCCAGAAAACAATCATAAATGCAAACCAACTTACCTAACCGTTTCTTATTCTTGAGTTCAAGGTCATCATTAATACCCAAAGTAACTTGACCATAATGATTCTCAGAATAGTACCAACTATCAAATACTCATAACCTCCTTAAAGTCGAATGACTGGTGACTTCCAAATCCCAATGTAAACCCACATCATATAGGAAAGTCTGATAAATGAATCTGTGTGCCTGTCATCAACCCGTCCTGATTTTATGTAGATATATATAAACTTCTAGAGTAAAAATTTCTCTTACTCATTAACTTCCTTTCCCTTATCTATATCTCTTCGTTATCTCTTACTCACGAATCTATAAATCGTAATGCTGCACTTGAATTCTTAGTGTCAACTTTCCCTATATCGCCAATAATCTCAATTCTCCGAATTCTCGAACGCACTCATTCCAACTCCTTTAATTACTAATCATTTTCCCCCTCCAAGGTTCTTCCCTTAAATTTAAAATCATTCTAAAACTTCTTTTGTCACATTTTCCCTTCATTCTTTCTCTATAGCCTAGACATTCAAACAATTCAATTTGTAAAAATTTCGATAAAGTTTCCTCTATACTTCTTACTGCCTCATTCCTGCACACAGCCCAGAAAACACATCCAATGCCTCACAGGGCAATAAAAAATACAGGTAACATCTAGCTCGAGCTCTTATATCAAAGTATATCAATATCAATAAGGCAGGAAACATACCTTTCGGAGTAACAAATTCAATTGTCATAAATTACCTCATAGCGGCATAATCAACTGCTCATCTGTCACGACCCATCCGCTGGGTCGTGATGAGTGCCTGGCCACAACTAACCAAACACCCCTACTCTCGTACCTGCACCTTACTGGATAAATAGATGGCCTATAAGACTCATAGCTAAACCATGCTAACTCACATCAGGATAACTTTAAGGACTATCAATCATCTGTGCATATAAGCATATATATATATATATATATACACACACACACACAGAAAATAACAGTGCAAGCCGACGCGGCTACTACATATGTCACACCCTGACCTTACTAGGGTGTGATGGGCACCCGACCCCATATTCGGAGCCGAGCGAACCCGCTGACTGTTATTACACACTTAATCTCTTTAGATTCTTACACCAATAAGAAATGAAAAACATAGTTAAGCCTCCAGAATCTTCCTTTCGTTGTTCTCAAGTCAAACAAAGTCTGTGGTTATGTGGAGTCTGTAACATAAAATATAAAGACACATCGGCTGGTGAAGCCGCTTTCAAGATTGACATACTACACCCACGACTCTGTCTGCAAAGTCTCTAACTTCGAACAAAACATCATAGCATAGTATTCTAACCCGGCAACACTCCAGAGCAAATGGAGCTTGCCAACTCCGCTGGAACATCTTCTATAATAGGTTCTACTCATCCGGGTGTACCTGCGCAGCATGAAATGCAGCCCCCGAAGAAAAGGGGGTCAGTACGAGCAACGTACTGAGTATGTAAGGCATGAATAGTAACATAGTAAGAGATGTAATTATGAACAACAACAGAATCGAGATATAGAGCATATCATGAGATAAAAGAGTAACGTGTACATCTGAGTGCCTCTTAGGGCGGATGGCATGCTTGGCTTTCTTTGAAAACATTTCTTCTTCATATATATAGAAAATAAAACATGTCATAGCGCCGAACAACGTCGGCTCCCCCACATATGTCCCGCGTCCGGGATGATAAATTACACCAACTGACCAGGTGGAAATGCGTCTATAGAGCAACATATGGCCCTTTTCCCTATATTCCCCATATACATATACATATACATATACATATACATATATCATATAAGTAGCATGCGAGAGCCCAAACAAAGTCATGTATCCATCGGAGTGACGTAAGGTCGGTAACCTCCGATTACATTATGGAATAACCATGGCCGCTTTGTCTCAACTTGAAGGAACAATTATTATAAGATGAGACGAGCAACGAAGAACAACATACATAAACCGACACCTGAAGGCTCAGAAACAAGTTTCAGGTCAATTCGATTTAGTATAAGGAATTTATGAGCGTTTGAAGTACAGAACCATTTGCGAACATTTCAGAAGTCATTTTTGGAAAATCATCCTTATCATAGTCATCATAGAAATATTCTCGTCTTTGACATCATCATTGTCATCGTGAAACATATCCATCGTTATGGTCATAAAAACTTACAAAATCATAAACCTCTGTTTTGATAGTGTACGGGCACTTTGGAAAAAAAACATTTACGAGTTATCGGGAAGAGAATCATGCCTTGGAATCATAAACATCTAACTTTTGAAAACAAGGAAATGTGGAAGCAATTATGAAATCATAATATCAGAATCATGCCTTGAAAGAAAGGGACGAGCCTTAACATACCTGCTCCACGTCCTATTAGCTACGCTTAATTGTCCAAGCTCGCTATCGCTAGTCTACATTCAAGAAGATTGACACAATCATTAGACTCATCATCATATACTTGTCTTAATACTTCAAATAAATTCACTTATGATCTGCCGAAATTTCGGCAGCATCTCCCCTGTAATTATACCATCCCCGAGAATCTAACTCGGCCCAAATCATCAATCAACAATCCGAGAATTTAACTCAGCCAAACTATCAACAACAATACCAACAATCGTGCCAACAACATCAACCATCAATTCAAGACGCATTCTAACATTAACAACCTTTGTCATACAATTCAACGGCATTTCATTTATATTCAATTCAATTCTCATAACATTCAAAACGACTCAATCAACATACTACTTCACCCGACACCTTTCAAATTCAACAAGAACAATAACAACCTATTTCCTTCTTTCAAATTCAATCACATAAACCCAACTTACAATCTTCCAACACATGTCTCATTTCCAAATTCATGAATTATATTTACAACCCATACATTATCAAATTTATTCTTACAACTATAAGAAACCACACTAACGTCACATTAACTTCTTCAATCATGCACAAACAATTTCAAATTCATTTCAAGCCACCAAACCTTCATTTTACATCATGGAATCCACAACACAACAATCAAACTACTAAATAAAATTAATTCATCACTTCTACACAACACAATACATACACGGCCAACACCAACACATACACGGCCACAACACAACTTCCATATTTTCATGAATTTCATCCATTTCTTCACTGTACAACATATAAAAACCATCCACAACATATAAAAGAGGATCAAACCTTACCTTTTCCACTTAGTTCTTCAACTTGGCTAGAGTTGTGCCTTGCAAGAATGAATGGTTTTCTTGTTCCAACAATCACTCCATGTTAATTAGAGCCCTCAACTTGCTTGGAATACTAGAAGAAAAATATTTTTCTTGATCAACATCCATGGCTTCAAATTTGGCCATGGTGGCCGAATGCTTCTCCATTTTCTTTCTTCTTGACGTTTCATGAACTTGTGAGGGGATATTGTGTCTTAT
Source organism: Lycium barbarum (assembly GCF_019175385.1). Classification (NCBI taxonomy): domain Eukaryota; kingdom Viridiplantae; phylum Streptophyta; class Magnoliopsida; order Solanales; family Solanaceae; genus Lycium; species Lycium barbarum. The sequence continues at coordinate 36,297,316 of NC_083343.1, read as the reverse complement.
TATTTTCTCCACCACTCATCTATATTTATAATAAAGTCCCTCAAATAAGAATATGGACACAGGACCTCTTCTCCTTTTTTCTTGAAGTTTCTTTAAATTAAAATAAAGATGGCTAATGTCTTGCCTTATAAGCTTTGGTCTATAATTATTGACCAAGCCTTGGGTGGGACCCACTCCCCCACCACACGGCCACAAGTGGTCCTTCAAGAATTTTCAAGACTTCTTGTGAAATTCTCATTTTGCCCCTAGTCTTCCGCAATATTACCATGAGCCATTTTGTGAATTTTCCTCTTTACCCTTGACCTTTCTCAATATTTCCATACTACTAATGTTCTTAAATAATATCCATAACCAACTTGTACATTAAAATAATTTTGGAAGATGGTCATTCCCTTAACTTACCACGACTACCTTGAAATATCCGAACGTACAAAATACGAGATATAACATCCTCCACCCCTTTAGAACATTCGTCCTCGAATGTTCAACTGATCTTATGGGGTCTTGTAAAACTTCGGGGGGGGGGGGGGGGGGTCCTTTTTATAGTTTTCCTTTTCTTCGAGCCCGCTCCTTCTCTTGTTACTCTATTTCCCTCATACTTGAACTCCTCGGTCTTTACATGAATCCTTATTCCGTATCATGGTTTTCTAATCCACTGCGCCAACTCCTTATCCTTGTCCTTCCCAGGTCACTTCTTCTCTGTTGTTGTTTCGTCACCACACCTTAACAGAAGCCATGTCTTTGGTGCGAAGTTTTCACTTGACGATCAAATATGGCCACAGGCTGTTCCTTGTTCTCATTTATCTACAGTATTGCGATTTCTTTAGATTCTGATATAATATATTCTTCTCCCCTTTTTAAGGGGCTCCTTATGTGCCAACAACCTTTTTGTGAAGACTCTGTTTATACTTCACTCCTCATCTCTCTTTCCAACTCTGTGCATAACATGTCGAAACTTCTCACCAGAAGTTTTCCTTTCATTTTGGGCCTATATCATCATTCTTGTCAATATTCTCATATCTTCCTATCCACTATTAGTCCCTTTCATCCATTTAGCTCACTTACTCGAAAGTTTCCTTACTACGCCTTTACGTTGCAGTTGTACGTCCATGTTGTCTCTAGTGTCCTGCTACCTTTGCTCTTAGCACAAAATCCTTACAGGTTACACTTTATCTATCTTCTCTCATTAAACCTTTAACTATACTTATGATATTACGACCGAGCGGTCTCCCACGCACGTTCCTTACATTTCATTTCCATTTATTCTAAGGTCAAAACCTTCAGACTTCGCATGATTTCTCTTTCCATACCATTAATTTCCAAATCAACAATGTCGACCCATTATCCTTATTCTTTCCTTTGTGCGTAATCGGGTCCCTATCACTAACTCGTTAAGGTATCCTTCCTACTCCTATGGTTAAAGATTTCCAATTTCCCTACGCCTAAATGCTCTCCTCTTCCCTTGACCAATCCATTCGTATACTTTTCCTACTCTCATCCTTAACCTTCCTTTATATACCTTTCAAGGCCAAAGTCTTATAACATCGTCACTAAGCATAGTCATTCTCTCCCTTACTTTACATTCCTTGTCATGGTTACTATTCCCTTAGCCCTACTTATTAGAATTGGTCCTCGAACTTCATACACCCCTCTCCTATTTCCTTTTACCACACTCTATCCCTTTTCACATGCCTACTTTGAGTTCTTACCCAAATAGTCTCGTGCTTTGCCGGTAGTTTCTCTCGGGGGCTTCACTCACTGAGGTTTCTTACCTTTCACCTTTTCCCGACACTTCGATCTCTTTATCGTCCATCTACACTCTTTCTCTCTTCTCCAAATATCGTTGTATTTGAGTTTTCCAATCTTAACCTGTAGTGAAAGTAACATCAATTTACCTTGTAACACTTATATCATTTATTCTTGCTGTCACCCGATCTTCGGTACCCTTACTTGATTAATGTCTTCCATACCGTAGCTTCGATTGCTGGGACTCACATGTCCACCGATACAAGCACATATGAGATATCATACGCATTAATATATATATATATATATATATATATATATATATATATATATATATACTATCAACTAGCTCACAAAGTACTTCCAAACGCTATTCAAGCCTATCTTAATTCCAAAGCTGTAACGCACTCTCTGTCTCTTCACCAATCTAATTTGCCTCGTCCTACGCGTCTTCTTATGGTCTCTATCCGTCCCATATACTCTAGTTTCTCTTAGGCTACTCTAACTTCTCACTTGTCTCTTATGTCTGGATATATAGAATTTCTGGCATACTTCCCAGGGGGTCACCCATCCTGAAATTGCTCCCACCTTAGCATGCTTAACCTCGAAACCTTGATGAAATCCGGTGCCTTAATGCTGATATAACCGCGTCCACGTCCTCGCATGACCTTTATTACATGATCCAGAGCAAGTCGAGCTCTTATAGATTGCGAGACATTCCCATAACACGTCCTTCCCTTTACAATTACTATTTTACCCTTCACCTTCGTGTATCAGTACCTTTCGTCCTAGATTCCCAGATTTCCGATGGTAGGGATCGCACCTTCATCGCCACGCCAAATCCATAGCCTTTCTGAAACAACTCATCCCACTTATCGTCCGTTCATGATATTTCCTTTCCACACTTCCTTCTGTTAAACGTACTTAACTAAATGACCTGATTTTTGAACAATTCTGACAAAATCTCCTTTGCAATCCTTACTATTCCAAATCTGTACGCAGCAAATATCGACAATACCTTACAGGGCATACACACGTATACGACATATCTCAGCCATCCAGAGCCTCCAGTTTCAAGTAACAGAACAGAATATCAATACTTACCCGTGTGACTTTCCATATCGCTTCTCACCTTCTTCCGTCGTAGGTAAGGCTTGTATAAGGAATTCCATTTTCTTATGACTTGGCTCTATCCCACGATCTAAGACAGAAAGAAGGTCAAATATTCCTAGATGTCCCGCAACCTCCTGTTTATAAATGTGGCCGGCTTCACACCCATAAACAGGACTCTACTGGACACGACTTTGTAGACAACCCCTAGGACGACCTGCTCTGATACCACTTTGTCACACCCCGACCTTACTAGGGTGTGATGGGCACCCGACCCCATATTCGGAGTCGAGAGAACCCGCTGACTCTTATTACATACTTAATATCTTTAGATTCTTACACCAATAAGAAATGAAAAACAAAGTTAAGCCTCCAGAATCTTCCTTTCGTTGTTCTCAAGTCAAACAAAGTTTGTGGTTATGTGGAGTCTGTAACATAAAATATAAAGACACATCGGCTGCTGAAGCCGCTTTCAAGATTGACATACTACACCCACGACTCTGTCTGCAAAGTCTCTAACTTCGAACAAAACATCATAGCATAGTATTCTGACCCGGCAACACTCCAGAGCAAATGGAGCCTTCCAACTCCGCTGGAACATCTTCTATAATAGGTTCTACTCATCCGGGTGTACCTGCGCGGCATGAAACGCAGCCCCCGAAGAAAAGGGGGTCAGTACGAGCAATGTACTGAGTATGTAAGGCATGAATAGAAACATAGTAAGAGATGTAATTATGAACAACAACAGAATAGAGATATAGAGCATATAATGAGATAAAAGAGTAACTTGTAAATCTGAGTGCCTCTTAGGCCGGATGCCATGCATGCTTGGCTTTCTTTGAAAACATTTCTTCTTTATATATATAGAAAATAGAACATGTCATAGCGCCGAACAACGTCGGCTCCCCCACATATGTCCCGCGTCCGGGCATCCCGCGTCCAGGATGATAAATTACGCCAACTGACCAGGTGGCAATGCGTCTATAGAGCAACATATGGCCCTTTTCCCCATATCCCCCAGATACATATACATATACATATATCATATAAGCAGCATGCATGAGAGCCCAAAGAAAGTCATGTATCAATCGGAGTGACGTAAGGTCGGTAACCTCCGATTACATTATGAAATAACCATGGCCGCTTTGTCTCAACTTAAAGGAACAATTATTATAAGATGAGACGAGCAACGAATAACAACATACCTAAACCGACACCTGAAGGCTCAAAAACAAGTTTCAGGTCAATTCGATTTAGTATAAGGAAGTTATGAGCGTTTGAAGTACAGAACCATTTGCTAACATTTCAGAAGTCATTTTTGGAAAATCATCCTTATCATAGTCATCATAGAAATATTCTCATCTTTGACATCATCATTGTCATCGTGAAACATATCCATCGTTATGGTCATAAAAACTTACAAAATCATAAATCTCTGTTTTGATAGAGTACGGGCACTTTGGAAAAAACACATTTACGAGTTAACGGGAAGAGAATCATGCCTTGGAATCATAAACATCTAACTTTTGAAAACAAGGAAATGTGGAAGCAATTATGAAATCATAATATCAGAATCATGCCTTGAAAGAAAGGGACGAGCCTTAACATACCTGCTCCACGTCCTATTAGCTACGCTTAATTGTCCAAGCTCGCTATCGCTAGTCTACATTCAAGAAGATTGACACAATCATTAGACTCATCATCATATACTTGTCTTAATACTTCAAATAAATTCACTTATGATCTGCCGAAATTTCGGCAGCATCTCCCCTGTAAATATACCATCCCCGAGAATCTAACTCGGCCCAAATCATCAATCAACAATCCGAGAATTTAACTCAGCCAAACTATCAACAACAATACCAACAATCGTGCCAACAACATCAACCATCAATTCAGGACGCATTCTAACATTAACAACCTTTGTCATACAATTCAACGGCATTTCATTTATATTCAATTCAATTCTCATAACATTCAAAACGACTCAATCAACATACTACTTCACCCGACACCTTTCAAATTCAACAAGAACAATAACAACCTATTTCCTTCTTTCAAATTCAATCACAACAACCCAACTTACAATCTTCCAACACATGTCTCATTTCCAAATTCATGAATTATATTTACAACCCATACATTATCAAATTTATTCTTACAACTATAAGAAACCACACTAACGTCACATTAACTTCTTCAATCATGCACAAACAATTTCAAATTCATTTCAAGCCACCAAACCTTCATTTACATCATGGAATCCACAACACAACAATCAAACTACTAAATAAAATTAATTCATTACTTCTACACAACACAATACATACACAGCCAACACCAACACATACACGGCCACAACACAACTTCCATATTTTCATGAATTTCATCCATTTCTTCACTCTACAACATATACAAACCATCCACAATATATAAAAGAGGTTCAAACCTTACCTTTTCCACTTAGTTCTTCAACTTTGCTAGAGTTGTGCCTTGCAAGAATGAATGGTTTTATTGTTCCAACAACCACTCCATGTTAATTAGGGCCTTCAACTTGCTTGGAATACTAGAAGAAAAATATTTTTCTTGATCAACTTCCATGGTTTCAAATTTGGCCATGGTGGCCGAATGCTTCTCCATTTTCTTTCTTCTTGAAGTTTCATGAACTTGTGAGGGGATATTGTGTGTTATTATTTTCTCCACCACTCATCTATATTTATAATTAAGTCCCTCAAATAAGAATATGGACACATGGCCTCTTCTCCATTTTTGTTGAAGTTTCTTTAAATTAAAATAAAGATGACTAATGTCTTGCCTTATAAGCTTTGGTCTATAATTATTTACCAAGCTTTGGGTGGGACCCACTCCCCCACCACAAGGCCACAAGTGGTCCTTCAAGAATTTTCAAGACTTCTTGTGAAATTCCCATTTTGGCCCTAGCCTTCCGCAATATTACCATGAGCCATTTTGTGAATTTTCCTCTTTACCCTTGACCTTTCTCAATATTTCCATACTACTAATGTTCATAAATAATATTCATAACCAACTTGTACATTAAAATAATTTTGGAAGATGGTCATTCCCTTAAATTACAAAATACGGGATATAACAACATATTGTAGAACAAAAGAGTGGAAGGAGACAAGGTTACATCAAGTCTAACTGCACTCGACTATCTACAGGCTTCTACTGGAGCATCATCTGTATAAAGGACGGGACGGGACTGTCACGACCTAAACCGATGAGCTATGACTAGTGCCCGAGTTGGACACTCGTATACGAACCTGTTAGATATAATCAGACTGATACTAGGGACAATGTGAAAATCTGTAAAAGCATGTTGTAGACTCATAATGCCATATATCAGAATGAGCCTGTCTCTTGAGGAGTCACAGTTAACCAAACATAACAAAATATGCAAGCCGATAAGGCTGCCACTATACACGAGCATATCCAAAACGTACTATATTTGTATAGCTGAGCAGACTATATATATATACAACCCACATATGTCTACAGACCTCTAAGAGTATAACAAAGTCTAAGCCAAAAGGATCTGTACCAAAATAACTCAAGCTCTAGAACAATGGAGCTCTCCAAGCGGCTGGGCAGAAGTCCTAAGCTGGAGGATCACCAAACTGAATGTCTGTACCTGCGGGCATGAAACGCAGCCCCCGAAGAAAGGGGGTTAGTGCGAATAGTGTACTGAGTATGTAAGGCATGAAATCAACATATACATAAAATCCTGGAAAACATTTGAGACATGTCAATGAATGTGCAAAATAAATGCATCAGTAGAGCTATATCAAAGAAACACATATATCCATAGAAATACCACAACAAAGGCCACAGCGTCACCCCCTGTCAACTGTGCCATATATATACACATGATAACAAAGGCCACAGCACACCCCCTGTCAACTGTGCCATATATATACATATCACAACAAAGGCCACAGCACACCCCCTGTCAACTGTACCATATATATACACATCACAACAAAGGCCACAACACACCCCCTGTCAACTGTTCCATACATATACACATCAAAACAAAGGCCACAACACACCCCCTGTCAACTGTGCCATATATATACATATCACAACAAAGGCCACAGCACACCCCCTGTAGACTGTGCCATATATATACATAACAAAGGCCACAACACACCCCCTGTCAACTGTGCCATACATATATACATCACAACAAAGGCCAGAACACACCCCCTGTCAACTGTGCCATATATATACACATTACAACAAAGGCCACAGCACACCCCCTGTCAACTGTGCCATATATATACACAACAAAGGCCACAGCACACCCCCTGTCAACTGTGCCTTACATATACATGAAGAATGAAAATGGGTGCAGTGCATAATCAAAATGAAATAATAGAGCTCTCCGTAATGTCACAAAATAGCCATATACATATGTTATACTCATGGCATGCATAAGAGTTCAAATGAAAACTATCGCTCTATCCCACCTTGGAGGAACAATTTATAAGGTGAGATCAACAACAATGAAATAAATTGAGAAAATCATGAAATACCTTAACATTTTCGTATCATCGTTGAAATCATATTTGAGACCTTCTTGAAATCATAAATCGAGAAAATCATGAAATAGCTTAACATTTTCGTATCATCGTTGAAATCATATTTAAAATCATCCTCAACGTAATCCTCATAAAAACATTCTCATTTTTAGCATCATAAGAAGCTTTAAGAGTCATAACTTCTAGCTTTTGAAATCAAGGAGGTTATGAAAACACTTATGGAATCATACCATAGGAATCATGCCTTTGAAAGAAAGGGACGAGCCTTAACATACCTATTCAGCCACCAACTACCTACTCTTATCCGTCCGAGCCCGCAAGTCTACATATAAGACCATTCATACTATGATTAGGCCCATTATCATATACTTATCCTAAGCCTTCAAATAATTCTTCCTAAAATCTGCCAAAATTTTGGCAGCATCTCCTCTGTTTATATGCCTAGCCCGAAATCACAATTCAGCAACCAACAACAACAATAACAATATCAACATGAATAACATCATTTCCAACACCAATATGTACCATCAAATAGCCCACACGCTATTTTCCAACTTCCATAACTAACAAACTTACTATACGATTATTTAGCGACTTTATCTTTGTAAATAAGCCTTAAATAATACCAAAAGAGAAAGATTCATACTTTTTTTCTTGTTAAGGAAGAAATATCCACGCTAAAATCTCCCGCAAAACGATACTAGATTCACAACCATGCGTTACCCGGACCTAAACCACTACTCCGCGACTGAAAAATTGCTCACTTTTTGCTTCCCTCTCTCTCTCTCTCTTCATTTTCTGGAATTTTCCAGCAAAATCTGGTGAAAAAAAGGGGTTCTAACCCTTTTTATAAGGGTCAAATTCGGGTCGGGTTCACTGTAGCATTTTACTGTAGCAGCACTGTAGCACGCATTTCTGCTTTGTCAGCTAAACTTGTAACGTCCATAATTCTCTACTCCGAAGTCCAATCGACGAGCGGTTTGTTGCGTTGAAACTAGACTTGACGAACTTCATTTTAGGATTTTGTTTCACCTTAAAACACTTAATATGCTAAGAGATATGCGTCCCCCAAGTTGGACCAAAATTTTCACACAAAACATTACCCATCCTTTCTCCGAAGTCGTACTACTTCATTTCTTCCACTCAGTTTCATCGTTAGTAGAGAAAGTAAAAGAGCGACAATATGAGGATCCCATGGTAATGCAGTACAGAGATACACTCCCTCAAAAGGAGGAGTCATCATTTGATATTTCGGAAGACGGAGTTCTCCGATGTCGAGGCAGGTTATGTGTTCCCGATGTGGTAGGTCCACGTCACCAAATATTGAGGGAAGCTCATTGTTCCCGTTACTCCGTTCACCCCGGAGCGACGAAAATGTATCATGATCTTAAGTCTATATATTGGTGGAATGGGATGAAGAAAGACGTGGCGGAATTCGTAGCTCAGTGTCCAAATTGCCAACAAGTGAAAATAGAACACCAAAAGCCGGGTGGCTTATTGCAAGCTATAGAAATCCCAACTTGGAAGTGGGAAGTGATTAATATGGATTTCATTACAGGGTTACCCCGTTCTCGACGTAAATATGATTCCATATGGGTGATCGTGGATTGACTCACTAAATCAGCTCATTTCTTACCGGTCAGGACGACCTATGTGGCTGAAGATTACGCAAAGCTTTATCTTAAAGAGATAGTGAGACTCCACGGTGTTCCAGTATCTATTATCTCCGATAAAGGAACTCAGTTTACAGCCAAGTTTTGGAGATCGTTCCAAGAGGGTCTAGGGACCCAAGTGCGCCTTAGCATGGCATTTCACACCCAGACTGATGGGCAAGCTGAACGTACTATTCAGACTCTCGAAGATATGTTACGGGCATGTATGATAGATTTTGGAGGAAATTGGGATGACCATTTGCCACTCATTGAGTTTGCTTACAATAACAGTTACCATTCTAGCATTCAAATGGCACCGTATGAAGCTCTATATGGGCGAAAGTGTAGATCCCCAATTGGGTGGTTTGAAACCGGAGAAGCCAAGTTGATAGGGCCAGATTTGGTCCAGCAAGCAATAGAGAAAGTCAAGCTTATACGAGATCGATTGTTAGCGGCTCAAAGTCGCTAGAAGTCCTATGCAGATAATAGTCAAAGGGACTTAGAGTTCTAAGTTAAGGATTGGGTATTCTTGAAAGTGTCGCCAATGAAAGGCGTTATGAGATTTGGCAAAAAGGGTCCCCGGTATATCGGACCCTATGAGATTATACGCAAAATAGGCAAAGTGGCCTATGAGCTAGATCTACCTCCATATTTGGAGTCAGTTCATCCAGTATTTCATGTCTCGATGCTTCGGAAGTGTGTTGGAGATCCTATCAGGATCGTCCCAGTGAATGATATTCAAGTGACAGAAAAGTTAACTTATGATGAAATACCCATTGCCATATTAGGTAGGCAAGTACGGAGGCTTAGAAACAAAGAAGTGGCCTCAATTAAAGTTCTGTGGAGAAATAACAATCGAGAGGAAATGACATGGGAAGCGGAAGAGAATATGCGATCCAAATACCCACATTTATTTCAGCCCTTGGAAGAAGTCCAAAATGAGACGTCAAAATCATAAGGTATGCATGTTTTCCCTTTTATACATTCAGGTCGTGTGTGGCCAAATTTCTAGTTCTGTTGTATTGTTGCCCTGTGAGGCATTGTTATTGTGGGTTGCTGTGACAGGGTGGTAGTTCCACATTACAGAGGAAGCTCTGGCAAAATTTTTATGGAATTCCCCAAGCCTTTAACATTCGAGGACGAATGTTCCTAAGGGGGGTAGAATATTACACCTCGGAAATTTTCTGTTGGTACGCAAGTAAGTGAACTAATGATGTGTGTGAGGAGTACGAGTGTATAATGTTTCATGGGAAATGTATGTAAAGGGATGTGGATGATTAGAATGAAAAGTCGAGAAATGAGAAAAATTGAAAGTTGGCAAAACTGCCCAGTGGTCGTATATTGCAAAATACGGACCGTAAAGTGCAACACGGTCCGTAAACTGGCAGTCGTAAACTGCCATGCATAAGCTTCAGCCTTCTACCAGTGGTCGAAAAGTGCAAATACGGACCGTAAACTAGTATACGGTCCGTAAACTGCCAGGTCGTAAACTGGCATGCCAAACTTCAACTTTCTGCCAGCCGAGGAAAGGGCTAAATACGACCTGGTGGATGGACCGTAAAGTGATTTACGACCCGTAAACCATGGTCGTAAATCACCATGCATGCAGGACAAAGTCTCTGGTCCTGCTTAAGCTTAAAGACGACCACGAGGGATGGTCCGTAAACTGAAATACGGACCGTAAACCTCCATGGACGGCCACTGTTCACCCAACACGGATTTTCCAATTCATTAAATATGAGGATCAAGACTTATTTTATTTCATTACAACATTACACCACTTCTCTCTAGAACTTCTCTCTACATTTATTATATGAGTTTTCAAGGATTATAAGCCATCAATAACATTAAGACAAGTGAATCAAGGATAAGGGAATCATCAAGGATCATCCAAGTCAAGAAATTCAAATGGAGAAAAACTAGGGTTTTGCTCAAAGAAGAGTATTATCAACCAAAGCTTGTTCCTACAACTTCTAAGGTAAGATTCATGATTTTTACAAGATGTTTAAGGTATTGGAGAAAAATACATGGATTGTAGAAAATTTGGTCAACTAGGTCATGAATGATGAATAGTGACATTTGCGAAATAGTTTGAATTGAGTCATGAATGTTGTTGTGTTGTGATTTGAATGTGTTATAAATGGTATTAAGATCATGAACTAAACACTTTAAACGAATGGACGAAGATTGGTGTTATGACCATGAATGTGGGTGAATTAGAGGCAAATTGAGGAATCTAGATAATGTGGATAATGTGAATGACTAATGGCCATTGTTGTGATATTAATGAAGGTATAAACGCTAGCATTGGAAGAGAATGTGCAAGTGTAGAATAGTTCGACGGAAAGGTATGTAAGGCTAACCCTTCTTTCATAAGGCATGGTTCTTGGCCAACTTCCTAATTCCTCTATATGAGTATGTTGTCTTCACATGGTTGACATTCCGAGCTCATAAGCTCACGACCCTTGATATGTACTATGATTATGCTATGTTCCTCGTATGACGAGTAAGTCCATAATGTAGATGTAACGATAGTGATGAGGATAGTAATGATGATGAGAGTAAAATGAGATTAGAGATGCTTATGAGCTATGATATATGTATATGAATGCCTATGAAGGGCTATGATAATACCCCGAGCTTATGATGCCGGGTAAGACTATATGTATATGAATATGTATGAAGTATGTATACGATTACGAAACGCGCGCACACCTCTGCAGATGGTATGGATAACCCTGATGCCTTGGTAGGGCCAGGTATATATGACCTTGAGCCTTGGTTGGCCAAGCATGTATAAGACACCGATCCTATGAGGTCGGATATGCTATGTAAATGCTATGTATATGAAATGACTATGTATATAATATGAATATGAATGTGATAAGACTATGTATAAGGATACGAATAAGGACATGTGTACGAATATGAGCACAAGTATGGTACGAGTATTATTATGGGATACGAACGACGATGTATGAAAGTAAGCAACATGATGATGATGATATTACTGTCTCCCCTCCTATGCTATTTTCTTATGATATCTATTATGCTTCTATATTGATGTTGATCATGCTTTACATACTCAGTACATTCTTCGTACTGACGTCCTTTTGTTTGTGGACGCTGCGTCATGCCCGCAGGTGCACAGGGAGACAGACTTGATCCATAGCTGCCTATTCGGAGATTACATAGAGAGCTCCATTTCCTTCGGAGCCATATCTTTTGGGTACTCATTCTTTTGTGTATATAATTATGGGCATAGCGGGGTCCTGTCCCGCTAATGTGATATGGCATATTCTTAGAGGCTCGTAGTCATGTGTATGTGGGTAGAGATGTTCGGCCATGTCGGCCCATGTTTTGTATATCTTTTGTTGGCCTCGTCGGCCTTGTACCTATGATGTGGCATAGACGCCTATGATATGTTAAATGATGATGGTCGTCTAATGGGACCAATATGATTAACGATAAGGAGAGCACGAATTGACTTATGGTTCACCTAGATGTTATGTTATGTACGATAAGGGGGTGCTCGGGTGGGGTAGCACCGGGTGCTCGTCGCAGCCCCCTAGCCGGGTCGTGATATTGATCTATACCATACTCATGCATGATTATGGGATTTTGATTTATCCTATGGCTACACTGGTTTGGGGAGCTAAGGTGATTTGGGGCCTGGCCTTAGACTTCACCCAATGTTTTGTCATGCCTGGGGTTCATGAAACCCCTTGGATCTTGTGCGGCGTCAGGAATACGGATGGTGATGACTTTCTCCTTTTGACTGTCTAAATCTCTGCCAATAAAGTCAAATAGCATATAATCGAATACCTTAAGAGTGTAACTTGTAAAATTTGATATATATATATATATATATATATATATATATATATATATATATATATATATATATATATATATATGTGTGTGTGTGTGTGTGTGTGTGTATGTGTGTGTGTGTGCATAGTTATACATTTGATCAGTTCAGTAAATATAAACTAACCGGGTTTCTTTGTTTCTTTTCTCCTCCACCACTGAATGGCCATTTAGGCCAAGTAACACACCAACCTGTTGGGCTAAGGCCTAACAGGAAATTCTTTTGAGTCATGATCGAGCCAAGCAAAGAAATGGAAGCTAATATACATATTAAACGCATAGAAGGCCCAGCCATTGGTGAAAATGGCCAACTAGGGGCTTGGTACGCCCCTAGCCTACCCTTCACTCTATTTATTTTCTTAAGTTATACTTTTTCTTCTTAAAGTTGTTGTATTCATACTTGTAAAAATCTGTAAAAAAACTCATATATTATTGGAATTTTACAGTTTGAGATAGTCGTCTTAGGACAATGGTAGTTATGCCATTTAGTCAACTTTAGGTCCCCAAATGATTTTCAAAAACCCGTATTAAATATAACGACCTTTCAAAAAAAAAAAACTAAAAGCAATAGCCAAACGATTTCGGTACAAGTTCGAATAAAAATGGAAAGAATTAGCAAACTATTATATACCATTTTTTAAATGGGTTCAATATCAAAACATAGGTCACATTTTGCAAAAAAAAAAATGGACACGTATTACTTTCTAGATAAAAGATTAAGTTTTAAACCCCATGATTTTGGGCCAAGCCCCAACGGCTAAAACAAGAAGATGATTTCGGGCCCAAGGCCAAAACAGAAGAAGAGCGGGACCTAGGCCTAAGACCACCTGTGAAGGAAAGATTTTGGGCCTAAAGCCCCTTTTTCGCTTGATTTCAAAAGAAAGAGTAAAAAGTTTTTGGCCAAAAACTACTTATTTTAAACAAAGATATATAGTTTTTGGCCAGACTGATCACAAGTTTTCCTCTAAAAAAACATCTCGGGCCTAAGCCCCAAAAGCAAACCATTTTTTGCAAACAAATATGACTATAAGTTTACAAGAGCAAAAACTAAAATCGTCTTTACAAAACCGGACTTATCCAAATAAATGATGTGCATTTGTAATACGAGGTTTAAGATAAGACGTTCTAAACGTATTAAACGGATTGATCCGAGCCGCGTATGAGTCAAGCATGAATGAAACATGTTTATATTTCGCACTTAAATATAAACAACTCTTCATATCTTTTATAATCCATACTATCCTTATATATAAAAGGAAACTATTTATATCCAGATATTATAAGTCTGAATCTAAATACCCTATATATAAAGGCGATATATTCAATTCTCTTTCAAAAAATGATATACAAATAACAGATTTCATAAATGCGGGAATAAACACTAATAAACAGTTCATGCAAATACTCATACATTGGAATTCAAAGTCAACCGTATAGTACAGATCCATAATATTAGGGTGCCTAACACCTTTCCTAGGGGATCATCAGAACCTTTACCTAAAACTTTTGTTTACAAAGGATTTTTCACGGTGTATGAATAAACCCTTCAAAACTAATTTTCCTAATTTCCTAAAAAATAGGTGGCGACTATTTTAAAACAAAGTTTGAAAGGCACCAGCGAGTTCGAGGTAGCTTTTTGAGTGCTAACCCCGCCCGCGAAATGGGAATCGTTACACTTGTTATTCCGAACATATTTATACTATTGATGTATTATTTTTATTTCTAGACTTGTAGATGCTAGTTAGTTGCTCTTGCATGAATAGATAGATTTCTGGGGTGGTTTGATGTATTTTCTTAGTTTCGCATTGTTACACCTCGAAAAAAATTTCGTTCATGCACAGTGAATAGACTGACGAAGAGTATGATTTATGCGATGTTTTGATAATTAAGAAATAGCATTTGATGATCCTAATTGAGATTCAAAGACATTTGACGTAATGGAAGAAGGTTGTCAAGGAAAGTAAGGGATACGTTGTGTATCGGAAAGAATTATATGTAACAAGTCAATGATGATTTAATGATGCTTTGGAGAAGAGTAATAGCGTCCCTTAGATTGGTATTGAAATGTTAAACAAGTGTTAAGAAGGTTCCATAAGGATTAGAGGTCAAACGAGTCGACGAGAACGAAATCGGAACAGCTTGGCATTATACGGCCCAACATACTGACCATATAAATTATACTAGCCGTATGTTAGGCCGTATATTTAGCCAAGAGGGGCAAAGTTCACTGGACCAAACATACGGCCATACATACGGCCCGTATAAAAGATACGGACCGTATGTTGGTCCGTATATCCTTGTCGGGACAAATTTCATGATTTATATGAGAGGGACCAAGTTCATTTTATTTCATTTCCCATTTCACTCCCCTTCTCTCTAGAAAACTATATAATTCTCCCCACTCTTCAACTACAAGAATCCAAGAGATAACCATGATCAACTACATCAAACCCATAAAATCAAGTGTATGAAACCTATCAAAGAACATCTACACCAAGAAATCTCAGGGGAAGTGAGCTAGGGTTTTGGTGCAAGAAGAGAAGTTCCACTCAAGGCTTATTCTCCCATCATCTAAGGTGAGTTTTATGATAATTCCATGTTATTTAAGGTATTGGAAGGCTAAGACACTTTAATTGTAGAAGGATATAGAAAATGGGTCATGAATGTGTGAATAGTGTCATTGTTGAGTAATAGTTTGGGGTGAATTACGAATATTGGTATGTTGTGATTGTAAGTATGTTGTGAACGACATTTAGAACATGGAATAAGTATTATATGTAAGAGAATGCAATAATGAATTATGACCATGATTATGGAGAAATTGGAGTGAAATTACGAAATGTGGGTAATATAGACGAATGGTGATTGTTGTTTACGATATGGTGAATGTTGTTATGAATGTTTGGGAGTTGATATAGAATATGGAAAAAGATGTATAAACAAAGGAAATGCTGCCCAATTTTCTTTAGCTTTAGTAGGCACGTTTAAGTAATCGATTAGCTAATGTTCATGCGACTTCTCTTGAAGGTAGAAACGTGGGCATCGAAGGAGAACAAGCAAGCGATAGATTAGTTAAACGTAAAAGGTATGTGAGGCTAGTCCTTTATTTCTATGGCATGAATCCGATGGTATGATTTCTCCTTCTTCTCCATGAATCCTCTATATCCCGGAAAACCAATAGCCCATGTTTATGAATGGCCATATGAGATGAGAGATATATTATGAGTTCAATATTGATGTTGTTTATACTATTTCCTTCAAGGTGAGGCAGAATACTTATAAATGTCCATAATGGAATCGGGGGTTCACGACCTTATGTCACCTCGACAAAGTATAGCTATCTTTGAGTTATTATACATGAATTATGATCAGTACATGTTGATGATATTACATCGTGCCTATATGGCACGGGCAGCGCCACTAGTGGAAGGCATGAGATGGTACCCCGGACGCGGGAGTCCTGGACGCAGGCTATTGATTATCACACCGTACCTCTATGGACGGGCAGCTTAATTATTATCACACCGTACCTATATGGACGGGCAGCTTGTACATTTATGCATACATGATATGACGACGATTATGAAGTAAGCCAACATGCATTATTTCTTTTATAATTGATAGTCAGTTACAGTTGCTCCTTATTTGATGCTTCCTTTATCTCATTGACGTATTGTTATTATTTATGCCTCTCATACTCAGTACAATTGTTATATCCCGTATTTTTGCATATTCGGGAAATTTGAAATAATTTTGACTTGTAAGAAATAAGGACATATTTTGATTTTATTATATATATGTGTGTTGTTCATGAAATGTTGATGTGGAAATATGGGGGAAGGCCAAGGGCAAAATTTGGAAATTTCAAAAATTAGTTTCGGGAATTACAAAATAGGACCCATAACTAATTGGGCTAGAAAAAAAAAGAAAAAAAAGAAGAGGCCCAAATTTAAGTAGGGTGGCCGGCCATATAGAGCCATGGCCCAAACCCATGACCAAAATAAGACTAATTATAAAGGGAAAGGGGCCATTAGTCTTCAACATAGTAGAAGTTTAAAAAAAAAAAAAAAAAAAAAGAATAGAGCAAGTGAGAGGGGCATTCGACCCTAAGAGAGAAAAAAAAATATTGTTGGAGCTCAAATCTTTGGTTCAATATTCATCTCTTTTGAATTCCTACTAAGCCCGGAACCCTCTTCAACGTGATGCAATTTTAGAGGCAAGAAAGTATTTTTTTTATCAAGGGGAAAAGTTGGGAAAGGTAAGGATTCTACCCTTTTCTTATGGAAAATTTATATTGTTATAGTGAGTAGAATTTAATGAAAAAGATGGAGATGTCGTGTGTGGTGTGTGAGCCGTATGTTTGTGTGTGTGTGTTGTGGCCGTGTGGTACTTTTTTTGTGAAGGAAGATGAATTGAATTGTTAGTATGTTAATTATGTTGTTGTGGCCTTGTGATGTAAATGGAAGATTAATGGTTCTAATTAGCATGAAAAATTTGTTGTTGGGTTGTTGTCGGAAAGTATGTGACTTTATTGTAGTTTATGTAATTATGGGAATGGAGTTGTAGGATGCAAATTGTTGTTGTTGTTGATGGAATTGGAAGAAGAAAATGCGACGTTGCGACTTTGTCACATTTGTGGAGATTTCAAAGGGAATATGGCGATAGTGGGATTATGGAATATTTTGTAGAATTGTATGAAATGCTTTGAATTGTATTTGGTCGATCTTGAATTAATAATGAATATGTGAACCTTGAGATTTGCTTGAAAATGCGCAGTTGAATTGAATAATAATGAAATATATAGAAAGGAAGGTTACTAGTGTTGGAATGCATTTTTAATTTGGTTTTTGATGTTAGTAGTGTGGTTGTTGGTATTGTTGGTATGGTTGTTGATGAATTTGGCCGAGTTAAATTCTCGGGGATGTTGAATTTATAGGAGAGTTGCTGCCGAAATTTCTGTAGACAAATACTAATAAGAATTGAATTCCTAAGTACTTGTAGCTAATATCTGGTAATTGAAAATATTATTGTAGAGATTGGAGGGCCCGAGACTTGATTCGGAAATTGATTAGCGAGCGATCGAGGTATGTAAAGCCTATTGTTCCTTCTTTTTTTGGCATGATCCTTTTTGGAAGAAACAAAATGTATATGTATGCTTATAAAGAAAATCCTATTCTTAGAGCCACTAGGTTGGCTAACATCTTTGACCTCCATAAGCTATTCCACATGGCTGGATACATATTCTATGATGTTCAAAGATTCTATTTGTTATGTTTCGAATGTTGTTCGAAAGAAAAATGAGAAGACTAAAGCCTTTGATGAATATTTCGATATGAAAATATGGTCTTAAAGTCCCCATTTGATTTGATCCATAATGTTATCTGCAAGTTTCCTAGTATGAATATGGGATCCACAATGATGTCCGAAAAATATTTGATATGGCCAAAGTTTGGATATGTATATTTTGGATATGTCCATATGATTCTAAAGCTCCGTTTGAAGTGCTCCATAATGTTACTTGAAAGCTTCTTAATATAAATGGTACTCGAATTTCTAAGTATGACTTATGAAATATTTTCAGAAAATTTCGTACTTCGAAAGTTTGTAACTCTCTCATACTAATTACAAGTGACCCGAATCTTGTTTTGAGCCTCCAGATGTCAGTAAAAATATTTGACTATCGAGTTTGAAAGAAATGTATTTATTTATTTATATGCATATGGTTTCCGCACTACTCTGCTCGTGCCTACTACTATGATATCGTTCGCCGGATCCCGGGCCGGTTTTGTGATCGTGCGCACTATGTATATTCGGCAGTATGATGTGTTGCGGTTCCCGAGACCTCGCCATAGGGTCGGGTACCGCTTATATATTTACGGCGTTATGATGTGATATGGCATATGATATGTTCTGATGTTTTGATATGATATGATGATATGATATGTTCGGGGATTGTACGGAGATTTGAAACCTTCAGGAGTATGATGTACTATGGCGCCAGTGTCGGAGTGGCAACCACGTTCCTGAGCCTAATGCATGATTTTATTTGCATTATTTATGTTTTTAAAACAGGTTTGATATACCGATTCTGTAACCGCTTTCCATTCTCCCTATTTCAGTTCTGACTTGGATTACTGTACTTCATGCTTTACATACTGAGTACATATTTCGTACTGACCCCCTTTCTTTGGGGGCTGCGTTTCATGCCTGCAGGTACAGACGTTTGTTCTGGTGACCCGCCAGTGTAGGATACATTCTGCTACTTTGGAGTGCTCTTTTGACTCGGAGCCCATACTTTTGGTAAAGACCTTTCATTGTATATGTCTCTGTACATATGTATGACTATATGGGGTACGGCGGGGCCCTGTCCCGTCATATGTTTCTGTTATGTTTTGTAGAGGCCTGAAGTCATATATGTGGGTCATGGGTCATGTTTGTTCGTTTCTGTTTATGATCTGTGCCTTAAGCGGTCCCGGTTGCTGTTATGGCCAAAACGGCCCATATGTTTGTGTATGTTTGTATATCTGGGCGATGTTTATTCCGCCAGCCTACCAGATTTGATATGATATTTCTGTACGGGCAACCGCTTAAGATGACATTTGTTCTTAGTATCTGTTTGAAATAACGTATGTTAAGTCTGAATAAATCTTTGATACGTCGATCTGGTACGTAAGTCAGTTTGGGGTGTCCAAATAGGGCACCAGTCGCGGCCCACGGAGCTGGGTCGTGACAACAATGTTCGTACTGACGTCCGTTTTCTTTGGACGTTGTGTTCATGCCTATAGGTAGACAAGGAGGTGATCTTCATCCAGACTCGTAGAAGCTATTAGCTGACTTGAGAGCACTCCATTGTTCCAGAGGTGCCGTGATTATTATTTTGTGTATATATGTATATTTTGGGCATGACGGGGTCCTGTCCCGTCCTTATGTCTAGTACTCTAGTAGAGGCTCGTAGATACGCAGGTGTGGGTTATATTTTTTCACGAAGTTGCTATTGTATATCTATATATATATATATATTCATTTTGATAGCCGAAAGGCTATGTATATAAAAGTATTTAAGTTTACAAATGAAAAATGATTTTCTTATAATATGAGTATGATGAGTAGTAGAATGAGTGGTGCTCGGTGGTTAGCCCCGGGTACCCGTCATGGCCCCTAGTCGGGTACTGACACGCATATTTCTATAGCATTATCTCTAGACTTGCGTGATTTTTATCTCTTCCGCTTGTTTATTCATTTATTCATGATTTTACGAGTGTTGGGGTAAGGCTTCACCTATCAAGGTGAGAAAGGTAGGTGCCTCTGCGACCTAGCTAAATTAGGTCGTGAAAAGTTGGTATCAGAACCTTAGGTTAACTGGTGTATAATACAAGAGTGTGTATAGTAGAGTCTCGTGGATCAGTATGATGAGCTCTGCACTTATCTACGAGAGGCTATAGGACATTTAGGAAATTTCATCTTCTTCCTTCTTTCGTGGAACAATCAAATTGGTATCTGAATCTTATCTCTTCTCTCACAGATAGTGAGGACTCGAGCTACGATAGCCCAAAACCAGGTGCTAGAGCCCACAACTACGGCTGGTGTTACACCTCCCGTATTATTGCAAGGAGATTTTTGGCTTATTAGTGGTGTGTACCTTCGGTTAAGTAATCCGCACCAGGGCTTTGGTCATGCATGTGTACAGGAGTATAAGTATGCATTTTTGGCATTACGAGGGAATTAGATTTGAAACGAATCAAATCGGAGCAAAACGGAGCAGTTTAGAAAACTGCTGAAACCAGTCAGCGTCGACGGCCCAAGGGACGGACCGTTGACACGTCAAAGAACCATCGTCTGGCATCATTGACGAGGTGCTACACTCAGACATTTCAGGTGGCAGTTCGACGAGGCATGTCGACAGACCGTCGACCCTGCTCGTCGACCCGCAGATCGGGAACTTTCCAGCCCTGGTTATAAATATAAGATCCCACGTTTTATTCCATTGTTTCTCCCAAAAACATATCCTATATCTCTGTAGAATCCTCTAAAACCCTCCCTCTATTTTCTACAACAAATCTATACCAAGAAACCATGATCAAAAGCAAAGACTAAGAGATTCATGTACTAGGAAGCCTATTAGGGTTTGTGAAGAGCAAGAATTTCTTTGGCATGCAAGTAAAGGATTTTATTCTAATGGAGTAGGGTGACTCAAGGCTTATTCCCCAGTGATTAAGGTGAGTTTTATGTTTATTTCATATTATTGAGAGTATTGAGGAGTTGAAAGACTTGGATTATAGAAAGGAGGAGAATATGGAGTGCAAATATGAAAATAATGATATTCTTGAATCATGACTTGACTTGAATCATAGTTATTGATATGTAATGAGTATAATCTTGCTATAAATAGTATTAAAGATGTTGTAGAGGCATTGTATGAGGACGGATACGGTATGGTGCTATAGTTAGGGTTATAAAAGAGTTTGATAGGGAATGTTGAGCATTCAATAATGTCTAGCTTGATGAAGTTGTTGATTAAGATATTGTGGGTGTTGTTAATGATATTGGGAGTTATTTATTATGTGGAGGAAGTCATCGAGGTAAAGGAAGATGTTACCCAATTTTCGTTAGCTTTACTTAAGCCTAAGTATGTCTTCGATTATCTAATTTTAGTACGAACTCTCTTGAAGGTAGAAATGTGAATATTGGAGGGAAACGTTCAAGTGATAAAGTTAGAAAAACGTAAAGATATGTAAGGCTAGTCCCTTCTTTTCTAAGGCATGACCCCCATGACATGACTTCCTTTATTTTTCAACGACCTTCTTACATTCCGGAAAATATGAGTTGATGTTTATACAGAGCTTCCTATGAGATAAAGATAAGAGATATGTCATGATTATGATAAAAGTAATGATGAGTCTGAGCCTAGAGATCCAAAAGCTTATGATATGATATTTCCATGAAGCTCCCTATACGATTCTTTGATGTTATTCATTGTTGCTAAACCCACCTTGTGATGCTAGTTCCTTCAAGGTGAGGTATGATGATTATAATTACTCCATAATGGAATCGGGGGTTCTCGACCTTACGTCACCCCGATATAGTTATAGATTATCTTGAGTTCTAATACATGCTTTATGATAAGTATATGATGAGGAGATTAAACCGTGCCTAGATGGCCGGACATATCATCGCGAAGGCGGGCTGCATATGATTACACCATGCCTAGATGGCCAGACATGTTACTGCGAAGGCAGGCTACATATGAGTACACCGTGCCTAGAGGGCCGGATATGACACCATTAGTGGGCGGCGTGCGATGGTTACCCGGACGCGGGTTACCGATGATGGTATTTGTGATACGCATAATGTGTGTTTTCTTTAAAGGGTTAAGCAGGTTATATCTTTACCTCATATTTCATGATTCCTTTATTGTGTTAATAGTATTTATGCCTTACATACTCAGTACATTTATCGTACTGACGTCCTTTTCTTTTTGGACGCTGTGTTCATGCCCACAGGTAGACAGGGAGACGGTGCAGATCCGTAGGAGCTTATCAGTGGATTCACAGGAGCACTCCACTATTTCAGAGGTGCTACTTATGATCATATTCTTTTGTGTATATATTTGGGCATGACGGGGCCCTGTCCCGTCCTTATGTCTAGTACTCTAGTAGAGGCTCGTAGATATGTACGTGTGGGTAGTTGACGTCCCATGATGAGCACATTGTACTCTTATATATCATTTTTGCAGCCGTGAGGGCTTATGTATATAGACTTGTATTGCTTTGGAGATTATATATGTTAAGGTTTAGTATGGTGATTAGCCTAATGAGAGGTGCTAGGTAGTCAGCTCCGGGTACCCGTCATGGCCCCCTAGTCGGGTAGTGACAACTGGCACCAGAGGGCGAGTGATAGCCCGAGGGCATGGTAGTCCTAGAGGCCACAGGGCTGCCCCAGCTAGGCCCAGGGTTCCTTTGGTAGGGCAGCGACATGAGAGATCTTCGACACCAGAGCCTGAGGGTCAGCAAGTTCGAGAACACGCTACCGAGGATAATGTGACCCCAGCACGGGTACATCCCGAGATCACTTCAGAGCTAACTCTACAGGATACTATGGCTCGTGTTCTACCCTATCTAGATGCCCAGCAAGCTGCCATTGGTGGTACTACTTCGGGCGGAGCTTCGTTGACTAGAGTTGGGGCGTAGACCTTTGAGTAGAGACTGACTTATGCAGTGCATCCGGATGTGGCTATGGCTCCACGGATAGATGTCGTGTCAGCCCCAGGTGATGACCTTAGACCTGTAGAGGGCCCTATTATAACCTTGACTTATTAGAGTTAGTTGGGATGTTTAGGAAGTTGGAGCCGCCAAGATTATTAGGTACTTTTGGAGAGGATCCGTATGAGTTCATCTTGGACAAGCATGAGTTGTTACATAGGATGGGGATCGTTGAGTCCCATGGAGTTGACTATGTGTCCTACCAGTTTTGCAGAGACGTTAAGACTTGGTCGAAGTATTTTATTACTTGCAGACCTGAGGGTTCTCCTCCACTGACTTGGACACAGT
Source organism: Lycium barbarum (assembly GCF_019175385.1). NCBI lineage: Eukaryota > Viridiplantae > Streptophyta > Magnoliopsida > Solanales > Solanaceae > Lycium > Lycium barbarum. Next base: position 36,273,829 of record NC_083343.1, on the reverse strand, counting down.
TTCATAGGGCCTTCCTTGAGAAATATGTGCCCCGGGCTTTGAGAGAGGTGTGTGGGGATGAGTTATAAATCTAAAGCAGAAGGGATTGTGTGTGGAGGCCTATGTTATTCGCTACTTGTAGTTGGCTCGTTATTCAACTACTTTGACCCCTACTGAGCCTGACTGGATTAGGCGCTTTGTTGGTGGGTTCATCGATTCTCTTCAGATTCCTTGCCTTCAGCTTGAGACTATGAGGGCTTCCTTCTAGTCCGTCGTTGAGCATGCTTCTTTAGTCGAGGCAGCTAAGGCCCGTACATTTGGAAGGGGTAGTGAGAAGAGACATTGACAGTTTGGGAGTTGTGGTGGTTCTAGCTCGAGGGGTGATGGTCAGTTTTCTAGGCCGTATCAGCCTTATTCTGGCCGCTTTGTGAATTCAGCTTTGTAATCTTCCTCCAGTAAGCCACCCAGGTATAGAGCTCCTGAGAGCTCATTTTATCGACCAGTAGAAAAGGTTGCTCCAATCGAGTCATTAGCTTCAGCCTATTTGTCTCCGCTCTCTAAGAGTTATTTTGTGTGGATGGAGAGTTCAGTCATATTGCAAGGGGGTGTCCCCCATCTAGGCAGGGTCATCCATCCCAGAAGACTCTGAAATCGTCAAGTAGTTGAGGAGGTACTTCTCAATGGGGCGGTGCTTAGTCAGGTCGTGGCAGTTCTAAAGTTTCTTGAGGTGGATCTCAAGTTAGTAGTGGGGGTCCCAGTTTTTGAGAGGTGGACATCAATCTGGACGTGGTGGAGCGCAGTGTTACTCATTCCCGGGTAGACCCGAAGCAGAGGCCTCAAATACTGTTATTTCAGGTACCGTTTCTATCCTACATAGAGCGACATCTATGCTATTCGATCTTGGATCCCCTTATTTGTATGTGTCTACATATCATGTCGTTGATTGGGATTTTCCTTGTGATAGCATAGATATACCTTTTAATATGTCTACTCGGGTCGGAGATTCCATTATGGTTGATTGAGTTTATTGGTCATGTTTGGTTACTTTTATGGGTTGACACTTGGGTAGATTTGATGATTCTTGATATGGTGGACTTTGATATTATCTTGGGTATGACCTGGCTTTCTCCTTATCATGCGATCTTGGATTGTCATGCCAAGATAGTTACTTTAGCCATGCCGGACATTCCTAGACTTTAATAGAGGGGTCCTCCAAGCCCCACTCCGAAGAAGATTATTTCCTTTCTTTAGGCGAAGAAATTAGTCAACAAGGGGTGTTTAGCTGATCTGGATCATGTGCGTGACACTATTATTGTATCTCCACCCCTTGAGTCCATTCCTATTATGAGCGAGTTCGCGGATGTATTCTTGTCTGATTTGTTGGGTATGCCACCCGATCGCTATATTGACTTCTATATTGACTTGGATCCGGACACTCGCCCTATTTCTATTTCGCCATATCAGATGGCACCAGCCGAGTTGAGATAGCTTAAGGAGCAATTACAGGATTTGTTTAGCAAGGGTTTCATTAGATCGAGTGTCTCCCCTTGGGGTGCTCCTGTGTTGTTTGTGAAGAAGAAAGATGGATCTATGAGGATGTGCATTGACTATCACTAGCTGAACAAGGTTACTATTCAGAACAAGTGTCCTATGCCTCGTATTGATGATTTATGTGACCATATTTAGGGTGATTCAGTGTTCTTAAAGATTAACTTGCGCTCAGGCTACCACCAACTGAGAATATTTCGAAGACAACCTTTCGAATGAGATATGGACATTATGAGTTTCTTGTGATGTCTTTTGCGCTTACCAATGCCTCAGCTACATTCATGATTTCGATGAATGGCATCTTTAGGTCGTTCCTTGATTCCTTTGTGATTGTGTTTATTGATGATATCTTAGTGTATTCCAAGAATAAAGAGGGGCATGAGAGCCATCTTTGTACTGTACTTGGGTTGTTGAAGAAGAATAGCTTGTTTGCTAAGTTTTTGAAGTGCGAGTTTTGGTTAGAGTCTGTGGCGTTCTTGGGCCACGTTGTGTCTAAGGATGGGATCATAGTGGATCTTCAAAATATTAAGGATGTGAGAGATTGGGCGAGTCCCACTACTATGATCGAGATCCATAGTTTTATGGGTTTGGCTAGTTACTACTGCCGATTTGTGAAGGGTTTTACTACTATTGCTTCATCCTTGACCAGATTGACTCAGAAGGATGTTCCCTTCCTATGGTCCGATGATTTTAAGGAAAGCTTTCAAGAGCTCAAGACTCTTTTGACTTTCGCCTCGAGTCATTATCCGTGGAGGGTAAGGATTTCACGGTCTATTGTGATGTATCTCGTATGGGTTTGGGTACTGTATTGATGTAGGAGGGTAGAGTCATAGCCTATGCTTCCCGTCAGTTGAAGATCCATGAGAATAATTATCCTAGCTATGATTTGGAATTGTTAGTTGTGGTCTTTACTGTGAAGATTTGGAGGCATTACTTGTACGGTGTCCATTGTGAGGTTTTCACCGATCACCGTAGCCTTCAACATGTGTTTACCTAGAGAAATCTTATTTTCCAGCAAAGCTGATAGATGGAGCTCCTGTAGGACTATGACATCTCTATTCTTTATCATCCAGGAAAAGCCAATGTGGTTGTTCATGCCTTGAGTCGCAAGGCCATGAGTATGGGGAGTTTAGCTTGTTTTGTTGTTTCCAACCGTCCATTGGCCATGGAGGTTTAGACTCAGGCTAACATTTTTGTTCGTCTTGATATTTCAGCCCCCAGCAGAGTTTTGGCTCATGTAGAGTCGAGATCATCCTTACTAGATCAGATCAGGACTCATTAGTTTGAGAATGCTCAGTTGAGGATGATTTGAGATAGGGTTCTAAGGGGTGAGGCCAAGGAAGCCATGATTGATTCTGAGGGTACTTTGAGGATTAAGGGGCGCGTATGCGTTCCTCGTGCTGGAGACTTGATTCATTTGATTTTTACTGAGGCCAATAGCTCTCGATATTCCATTCATCCAAGGGAAACTAAGATGTATCGTGATTTGAGGTAGCACTATTGGTGGCATCAGATGAAGAGGTATATAGGAGATTTCATGGCTAAGTGTGGTAATTGTCAGCAAGTTAAGTATGAGCACCAGCGAACCGGTGGTGTACTTCAGAGGATGCCCATTCCCAAGTGGAAGTGGGTGAGGATTGCTATGGATTTCGTTGTGGGTCTTCCAAAGGCCTTGGGTAAGTTTTACTCGAGTTGGGTGATAGTTGATCGATTGACTAAGTCCCCTTATTTCATTCCAGTTCATATTTTCTATACCGCAAAGAAGTAAGCCAAGTTGTACATTCATGATATTATGAGATTGCATGGGGTTCCTATCTCTATCATATCTAATCGGGGGTACTATTTTCACTTTCCATTTCTTTAGAGCTTTTCATGAGAAGTTGGGTACTCGATTAGATCTTAGTACAACTTTCCACTCCCAGATCGATAGGCAGTCCAAGCTGACCATTCAAGTGCTCAAGGATATGTCGAGAGCTTGTGTTATTGATTTTGGTGGTCATAGCGATCAGCACTAGCTGTTGGCAGAGTTTGCGTACAACAACAGTTATGACTCGAGTATCGACATGCCGCCTTTTAAGGCTTTGTATGGCAGAAGATATAGATCTCCGGTTGGTTGGTTTGATGCATTTGAGGTTCGACCTTGGGGTACGAATCTGTTGAGAGAGTCTCTTGAGAAAGTGAGAGTTATTCAGGCCAAGCTTTTGGCAGCTCAGAGTAGATTGAAGATGTATGTAGACCGGAAGGTTCGAGATTTACACTTCACTGTTAGTGACCAGGTTCTATTAAAAATCTCACCCATGAAAGGTGTTATGAGGTTTGGTGTCACGACCCAGCCCCGTGGGCCATGACTAGTGCCCGAGCTGGACACTTATGTACGTACCTGTTAGACATAGTCAGACTGACGCTATAGACAATATGGGAATTGACAAAGACCCCAAGGTTTACAACGCCACATATCATGATAATCTATCTCTTGAGGAGTCATAACCAATCACAACGTAATAAAATACGCAAGCCGACAAGGCTGCCACTACATGTCAATATACGAGCTGCCTTCATTGTGCCTTGGCGCCCATAACCCTGCATGCCCCGAGCGGGCCAAACGAGTGTCAGCCGCGCTGGCAGTGCCAACCGCACAGGCGCACAGGCAGTGCCAGCCCACAGGCAATGTCAGTCACACAGGCAGTGTCAGCCCCGCAGGCAGTGTCAGCCGTGCGGTGCACCAACATGGGTTCCGATGGACCGGAGTCCCCAATCATCATAGATATGCCCCATTTCATATCCTAAGAGTAGCGAGAAAGTTCAGCAAGGATCTGAGATAAGCCCACGGGTCGTCGACGCACAAGCGACCCCGTGCGAGCCTGAGTGTCAGTCCCGAGCATTTCCGAGCCACAGATGGAATCTTGGGATTTCGGGTGAACACACCCTTCCTAGGATGTTATTGAATATTCTTACCAAGTTTGGCGTCATTTTAACATCATTTACCTAAGGTCTTGACTTAGCCAAGGAGCAGTGTCAGTGTCAAAGCTCCTAAGGCCATATCGCGTTCCACGAGCATCGGAATGAGATGAAACTTCATGGAGGAGTGAAGGAAGTCAAGAGAAAGAGTTAGGAACAGACGACGCTTCATTTGGAGTTCGAATCATCAAGAAAGACCAAGTGTGATTCTCGGGCAGAATCATGTCCAGTGCTAAACCTTGGGCTTTTCTTTTTAAAGCATAAATAAGGGGGGCAGAGGTGTCTCAGCTCAGCCAGCCTCCCCCGTACGTGCCACCATCAAGCCGTACTAAGTGAGCATCCTTGGGGGACAACCTCAAGGGCCTTCCTAGGCATCCCCATTGGATCCTAGGTACCCATACGAGTCACGCAACTCTATGGGCGGCGCTCGGCCACAGGCCAGCTTTGGGCGCCCAACGAGGGCCGGAGGCTTGACGTATGGACCGACTATGCCCTGCGGGCTATCCTTGTGAATAATAAATCCCCAAGCCGACAAGGCTGCCACTAGATATCGATATCATATGCAAGCCAGCAAGGCTGCCACATCAAACATAAATATCAACAACAAACCATATAGACACAGCTGATCACAGTCTATATACAACCCACACATATGTCTACAGACCTCTAAGAGTATCGGTAGTGAAATATGACGGGGCAGGGCCCCGCAGTACCCCTGGATAAACATATATATACATACATCAAAAGGTCTGTACCAAAAGTCTAGGCTCCGGGACAATGGAGCTCTTCAAGACAGCTGAGTGGAAACCCTAAGCTGGAGGATCGCCAAATCGAGTATCTGTACCTGCGGGCATGAAACGCAGCCCCCCCGGAGAAAGGGTGTCAGTACGAGATATGTACTGAGTATGTAAAGTATGAAATACAATAAAGAGGATCATGACTGAGTAGGGATTACAGGAGACAAGTATAATATCCAGAATACCAAAACACTTGCCTTTTGAAACAAAAATCATGCATGTCAATATCAAATATCATACCCGGCCCATTATGGGACTCGATGAATAAAGTCATCATATACCATCCTGGCCGCCATAAACATATCATCATGTCATCATATCATATATATATATATATATATATATATATATACCGTACCCGGCCCTCTAGTGAGGGACTCGGTGAACAATGCAGTGAAACTGTGCACGATAACATACCCGGCCCGGGACTCGGTGAAAGATATATTGAGGCATGCACGAGCATAGTAGTGAGAAACCATATGCAAACTAAGTCATATCTGAGACTCAACAGAATAATCAAAATGAACCATCATTTGATAATCAAGACCATAATCTTACCAAGTACCCTTCGAATGTCACAATGGATTATATCAAAATAGAACTTCTGGAATCATAGACACGTATCAAGACATAATGAAATAGCTTCTGGAAATCAAGAACATTAGCCATCCTAGTGGCTCTAAGAATAGTAACTTCTTTGGAATCATATACACGTCGTCTGTTTGTTTCATAAAGATCATACCAAAAAGAAAGAAGGGTTAACTTTACATACCAGTTATAGGTTAACCGTAACCAAGTTCGCTTCGTCGCGCCTTTAGCCTATTTAATATGAAAGTAACGTTATCGTTAGTAAACTATACTTTCTAGCTTATAAATCTTCAACCAATCGCTTATAGGCATCATCCTTTAGTTCATACTTTCTTGATTAGGATTTTGGTTAGCTAAGAACTTAACGGAAATCGAGCAGCATTTCCCCTATATAACTCGCCTAACCTGAACTTCCAATTAATCTCCTGTTATCACAGCAATACCAACAACAACAGTAATAGAAATATTCATATCAAATCCTTACAATTCAGCACATAAACAACTCAAACAACCCAATAACCTTTCTTAATCCTTTTCCAATCCAAATCACTAACATCTAAGGTTATACACCAAACAGACCAACATACGCTTTGTTTACGATACGTTATACACTTATTTCTTCCAAATTTAGAAGTCGTATCAACGACAACAACATATGAACATAAACTCCATTTTTAATCTTTCAACCCAACCATTCCATATAACAACTACAACTCCCAATAACAACGAATTCGTGCAATTTCTTACTTCCAATTTTATCCAATCCAATTTTAATCCTTCCATTACAACACCATTAATACAATTATACCACAAAATGAGAAAATCTTACCTTAATTTAATCGGAGGAAATTCTACACTTATTTGCTTCAATTTCACTATTTCTTCTTCCTCAATTCAATACCCAATGCTGCTATCACCTCCTTGGACTTGAAAATTACCTTGGAACTCAATCAAAACAAGAAAACAAAATTTTTTTCTAACAACCATGGCTGGCCGAGAGCTTGGCAGCCATGGCAATGTGTTTTTCTTTCTTTTTCTTGAACTAATTTTTGCAAAAATGAAGATGAATTGCTAATTTGGTCTTTGACACCATTATATATATGGTGTCCCTCCCTTGGACACGTGCTCCCCTCCTATGACTCACCAATTGTTGCCTTTTTTTAATTAATTACGGGTGGGGCCCACTCAAAGGATAATTAACTTAATTAATCTTAATTAATCACTAATCCCTACTTAATAATCTAATAATAGTTAATTAGTCCCTAATATCCAATAATATTTCTATACTAATTGAAATTTATAAACAACTCGCACTAATTAAAATTGAGAATTAAAAGTCCCTATTTCATATCCCAAAATATTCCGGTCCTTAACTTATGTCGATTAGCTTGCGAATAATTCGACGTACAAAAATACGGGATATAACATTCTTCCCCCCTTTAGAACATTCGTCCTCGAATGTTAAACTAGTCCTGCGTTCCCAATACTTCCTTAAATGTTCTTTTACTGAATTATGCCCTTCTCATTCCTCTTTCATTGGTCGATCCCTTCTCTTTATTATAACGCATTCCAGCTCTCTCAGTAACCATCTCCATAATATTTGTTCTTGCCCTTGCCCTCGAGGTGGTAATTCCACGTCGTTGTCTTTACTCTCCCTATCATTTCGCAGTTGGTTGACGGTTGTATTGCGAGCTCTTCCGCTGAAATCTTACCCTCTCCCTGGTGCACTTAGTCTTAACTCGACTCTTTCTTCTTCTATAGTTACTCCCTTAAGATGTATCATTCATTTCATCTTACCTCTTAATCTTTAAATAATATTTTTTATAAGGCACAGACGTCCCTCGTCGATTTATTAGACTTTACTATCCCTGGAGTATTGACACCTCTGGTAACTTGTAGACCCTTCGTAACTCTACGCATAAAATGAAATTTCCGAAGGTGTAGTATTATCTTACTTCAATAACCGTACATCGCTCTGCTGTTACATTCCATATTCTGAAATCTTCAACATCATGTATCACCTCTCGTTTTCCATTTTAAAAGATTTTAACTGTCACTTTTCTTTTAGCTCTTAATCTCCATCTTTAGAGTTGGTTATCAAGTAGCGCTGAAGTTTCCTCATATAATAACTTTACACAGCTGCCCTGTGCTTTGACTTTTATCAACTGGTATACCCCGAAGAGTTCTCGATTTGACATATAAATTCACCGTTATCCGTAACCCGCTTGTTCTGATCGTCACGCTTAAACCATTTCCCTTAATCCAGCTTATAACACTTTAGGCGTGTTATCACGTGCTGTTTCTTTATCTTTAAGTTAAACTCTTCTATTGCCTCGTTACCCAGACTTTGCTCTTAATTTTTATGTCACACCTTTAGGTTGCAACCTTTACAAGAATATGCGAAAGTGCTCAAATTATCCCGAGAAATACCTTAGCGTCGTTTAGCTAGTCTTTATGCTTTACCTTGTATTCCTCTCTTGTACTTTTCAATCGGTATCGGGGCTTAACAATGGTCATGTCCTATTCGCCCTCAGTACTAGTCTTATCTTGGTAATTTAGTTCAGACCATCTTATGCCTTCCCTCAATGTATCTGAAATATCACAACCGCATTGTTATTACTGAATCTTTACCCTTCTTATCAAGTACTCACTTGATCTCATCCTTTGATTTTTCTCACATCCTATTATAGAAGATTCTCTATCCCTTCTCCTTACTACTTATAGGTTGCAATATCATTGGCGAACAACTCTATTGCCAACATCTTAGCCTCTAACCCAGTATAGCACAACTATCCTTTATAATATCTCTTAAGTGACTCGTTACCATTCTCTTGTCGTACTCTTTCTTTTTACCATTCACCCACTTTCTATTGTCATATTATACAAAATCTTTACAAATGATCCTTGGTCTTGTTTTAAATACCATCCTCACTGCTATCCGTTTATCGCTGGCCTTCAGATCTTACTAACTTGTTTCAGCAAGGGATCACACTTGAAGTTTAAGCATCCCTATCAAATATATTACAGCGTCAATCATTTCCGTCTTACACTTTGCACTTTTCTCACCTGCTTCCCCCTTTTAGGGTGTACTTATACCATCATCTGTTTATATTCCGCTCTACGTCCCTATTTCCAATCTTTATTGGCACACTGTATCATATCCATATCTTTTCTTTATGATTTATGATTTTGATTATCCACGTACGAAACCTTAACAAAATCGTGACGCGACGAGAACCTCTCTACATATAGTATAAAATCTCGTCTGACCATCTGTACTCAAGTACTGCAACCTATGTAGCAACTTATCCAAGGCTGCATTCCACTTACTCCAATCAGTAATTAATTAGTACTTATAGTCATTCCAAACTCTCAATTAGGTAGCACCTATATCCTGATGATAAGTGTCCCAAGCTCTCTTATAACAGTATCTTTATCCCAACGGATACCATCTGTTTCCCCTAATAAGTTTATAATACATCATTTGTTCCCCGACCTACAGTCACTGTCCTTTAAGGATTTCACTGTTTCCGAGGTGGAGTCATATATACGCAGCACTCCTTTATGCCTTATGTTTCTTCACCCTTGTCGTGTAGCCAATGCTATCTTCTAACTTACTCAAAATCATATCAACTTCGCCTTACTAATGGTCTTATCTTACCACCTTGTCGTCGTAGTGCACCTTTAAGTTCATAGCTATATGTATCCCTTTTGTTCTATACTCCTACTCAATTAATCACGTCTGTCTTAGGTGTTTCCTTTTGAATTCTCTTACCATTTCTCCAGTCTATGTCCATCTTTTATTCTATACACGAGGAATCTCATGCTACCTCTGTACCCTTCGGAAAATACTACTTCTGCATAATCCCTTTCGCATTTCAAAACGTATTCTATTCATCCCTATTTGTTCTTATTATTCCAGTCATTTTCTGGCACTCATTCAGCTTCCTTGCTCATCTTTATATAGTTTGGTCTTTCACAGTTCCGTCACTTATATTATTCGTGTTATCTCGCTCGCTTCCTTCTTATTTCTTTCTTTTAATTACCGCCTTCCTTTCTTGTGCTCGCTATCATTTCCGTTATCGCATAATCTTTATTCTGAACTTTCCCTATAGAACTTTAAAAGTCTTTCTCATCCATTCTATACTTTGCCTTTCCATTTCACATTTGCCCTTCCACTTTAGTCGTATTTATCGCGTTTTCTCTTTTAGTCACTTCCTCACTAGGCTTTACTCAGTTTCATAACAATCTCTATTGTATCAACATAATATCCTGTTCGTAATCAATCCTATGGTATAACACTTCTTAACCATGTTCACGATTCTTACTATAATTTAATTCCACTCTATGGAGTAGGAATACTTAACTTTTCACCCTTTGAGAGCAATCTTATCCTTAATATCTCACAAGCTGTCTTATCAATACCTTCATATTTGTCATAACTCTTCCTCCTCCATACCTTTATCTCAGTCATACTATTACTCCTTTTAATGTAGACTCGTCGTAATTTATCCCTACTTGTCAGTTCAGTTGATACCTTAATATAACACCTTATTAAGACTTGCCAGCCTTTTCTAAATCATCTTTTAGTATCTCAAGCCCTTCCAAATTACCCTAGCATTTCCCTTTTTAACATATTGATACGGATCTCATAATTACTATTACCATCAATTCAACGGCTAACTTATTTCTCGAAGTCAGTCGTACTCGCAACTTAGTCAAATCTTATCATCACTATTGACACGACAATTCAAGAATATTACGAACTTATATCTCATCCTCTTTTTATTTTTAAGAAAATTTTGGCAGAGTTTTCCTCTGTATTTCTTACTATCCCAAAACCTGCACGTAGGACATACCAATCTTTAGCTGCAGGTTTCAATCATACCTGCAACATTCACACTATATCTAACATATATTCCACTTACCGTTACTGATTTCTTTAACTTCTTCTGTGCGCACCTTATAACTGAACTTATCAACAACATATATACACTCAATCCATTTTCTTACTATACTAACAATGACTTACCTTGACGATGGCCAGTTTGTCATTCTGTATATACAAATTCTCATTATAAAACCTTGATATCCCACTTTCACCTGTATGCATAACTATCTTCCATCCTAGATTTCAAAATTCCCATGGTGACGGGAACACCTTGGTCGCTGTAACCTATAAATACTTGGTTGTCGGCCTCTTTGATTTTCGCTCGCCACTATTAGGTAATAATCTATAGCAAATGCACGTACATAGGAAATTTCAAATAAATCTCATATACCTGTAGTCGATCGGTCTCTACTCCGATCTGGGGATCTATAAGGTGAAGTGTACTCCTCGTCATCATCTGCCCGCCATCTACTCGTCTGGCCTTCATCGTCTTCCTTATCTGAGTCCGAGGAATGTGGATATCCTGGCAACACCTGGTTTACCGAGGACCAGGATAGGGGGCTGGAGTAATCTGTAACACTCACCGGGGTAGCCGGTCTAACGTGGTGCTCTGCCAAAAGAACAACTGGTACGGCCTTGGGAACCACCTCTCTAGATATCAAAAACTCTGGAGGAATTGTCGCTGGGTCCTCCGATGGGTCAGTCTCGATAGAATAACTGAGGCTCCTCCTACTCGGTCCTTGAGCCTGGGTCCTTAATTTCCTCTAGGGGCCTTCTTAGCACCCCCACTATCTGAAGTCGACCTTTTCATCTCTCGCCAATCTGCACCTACCTACAGGAAAAAGGTCAGAAACAATCTTTCCTAGATTCTGGCTCTATCGTACGATCTAAGACAGAAGGAAAGATAAGATCCTAAATGTCCTGTAGCTTCCTGTTTATAGGTGTGGTGCACAACACACCGATAAACAAGACTCTACTAGACACGGTCTGTAGACACTCCGAGGATGAACTGCTCTGATACCACTTTTGTCACGACTCAGCCCCGTGGGCCATGACTAGTGCCCGAGCTGGACACTTATGTACGTACCTGTTAGACTTAGTCAGACTGACGCTATAGACAATATGGGAATTGACAAAGACCCCAAGGTTTACAACGCCACATATCATGATAATCCGTCTCTTGAGGAGTCATAACCAATCACAACGTAATAAAATACGCAAGCCGACAAGGCTGCCACTACATGTCAATATACTATGCAAGCCGACAAGGCTGCCACTACATATCGATATCATATGCAAGTCGGCAAGGCTGCCACAGCAAACAAAAATATCAACAACAAACCATATAGACACAGCTGATCACAGTCTATATACAACCCACACATATGTCTACAGACCTCAAAGAGTATCGGTAGTGAAATATGACGGGACAGGGCCCCGCCGTACCCCTGGATAAACATATATATACATACATCAAAAGGTCTGTACCAAAATTCTAGGCTCCAGGACAATGGAGCTCTTCAAGACAGCTGAGTGGAAATCCTAAGCTGGACGATCGCCAAATCGAGTATCTGTACCTGCGGGCATGAAACGCAGCCCCCCCGGAGAAAGAGTGTCAGTACGAGATATGTACTGAGTATCTAAAGTATGGAATACAATAAAGAGGATCATGACTGAGTAGGGATTACAGGAGACAAGTATAATATCCAGAATACCAAAACACTTGCCTTTTGAAACAAAACTCATGCATGTCAATATCATATATCATACCCGGCCCATTATGGGACTCGGTGAATAAAGTCATCATATACCATCCTGGCCGCCATAAAAATATCATCATGTCATCATATCATCATATATATATATATATCGTACCCGGCCCTCTAGCGAGGGACTCGGTGAACAATGCAGTGAAACTGTGCACGATAACATTCCCGGCCCGGGACTCGGTGAAAGATATATTGAGGCATGCACGAGCAGAGTAGTGAGAAACCATATGCAAACTAAGTCATATCTGAGACTCAATAGAATAATCAAAATGAACCATCATTTGATAATCAAGACCATAATCATATCAAGTACCCTTCGAATGTCACTATGGATTTTATCAAAATAGAACTTCTGGAATCATAGACACGTATCAAGACATAATGAAATACCTTCTGGAAATCAAGAACATTAGCCATCCTAGTGGCTCTAAGAATAGGAACTTCTTCTGAATCATATACACATCGTCTGTTTGTTTCATAAAGATTATGCCAAAAAGAAAGAAGGGTTTTCTTTACATACCAATTATAGGTTAACCGTAACCAAGTTCGCTTCGTCGCCCCTTTAGCCTATTTAATATGAAAGTAACGTTATCGTTAGTAAACTATACTTTCTAGCTTATAAATCTACAACCAATCGCTTATAGGCATCATTCTTCAATTCATACTTTCTTGATTAGGATTTTGGTTAGCTAAGAACTTAACGGAAATCAGGCAGCATTTCCCTTATATAACTCGCCTAACCCGAACTTCCAATTAATCTCCTGTTATCACAGCAATACCAACAACAACAGTAATAGAAATATTCATATCAAATCCTTACAATTCAACCCATAAATAACTCAAACAACCCAATAACCTTTCTTAATCCTTTTCCAATCCAAATCATTAACATCTAAGGTTATACACCAAATAGACCAACATACGCTTTGTTTACGATACGTTATACACTTCTTTCTTCCAAATTTAGAAGTCATATCAACGACAACACGACAACAACATATGAACATAAACTGCATTTTTAATCTTTCAACCCAACCATTCCATATAACAACTACAACTCCCAATAACAACGAATTCATGCAATTTTTTACTTCCAATTTTATCCAATCCCATTTTAATCCTTCCATTACAACACCATTAATACAATTATACCACAAAATGAGAAAAGCTTACCTTAATTTAATCGGAGGAAATTCTACACTTATTTGCTTCAATTTCACTATTTCTTCTTCCTCAATTCAATACCCAATGCTGCTATCACCTCCTTGGACTTGCAAATTACCTTGGAACTCAATCAAAACAAGAAAACAAAAAAAATTTCTACCAACCATGGCTGGCCGAGAGCTTGGCAGCCATGGCAATGTGTTTTTCTTTCTTTTTCTTGAACTAATTTTTGCAAAAATGAAGATGAATTGCTAATTTGGTCTTTGACACCATTATATATATGGTGTCCCTCCCTTGGACACGTGCTCCCCTCCTATGACTCACCAATTGTTGCCTTTTTTTTAATTAATTACGGGTGGGGCCCACTCAAAGAATAATTAACTTAATTAATCTTAATTAATCACTAATCCCTACTTAATAATCTAATAATAGTTAATTAGTCCCTAATATCCAATAATATTTCTATACTAATTGAAATTTATAAACAACTCGCACTAATTAAAATTGAGAATTAAAAGTCCCTATTTCATATCCCAAAATATTCCCGTCCTTAACTTATGTCGATTGGTGCACTTAGTCTTAACTCGACTCTTTCTTCTTCTATAGTTACTCCATTAAGATGTATCATTCATTTCATCTTACCTCTTAATCTTTAAAAAAGATTTTATATAAGGCACAGACGTCCCTCATCGATTTATTATACTTTACTATCCCTGGAGTATTGACACCTCTGGTAACTTGTATACCCTTCGTAACTTTACGTATAAAATGAAATTTCCGAAGGTGTAGTATTATCTTACGTCAATAACCGTACATCGCTCTGCTGTTAAAGTCCATATTCTGAAATCTTTAACATCATGTATCACCTCTCGATTTCCTTTTAAAATATTTTAACTGTCACTTTGCTTTTAGCTCTTAATCTCCATCTTTAGAGTTGGTTATCAAGTAGCGCTGAAGTTTCCTCGTATAATAAGTTTACACAGCTGCCCTGCGCTCTGACTTTTATCAACTGGTATACCCCGAATAGTTCTCGATTTGACATATAAATTCACCGTCATCCATAACCCGCTTGTTCTAATCGTCGCGCTTAAACCATTTCCCTTAATCCAGCTTATAACACTTTAGGCGTGTTATCACGTGTTGTTTCTTTATCTTTAAGTTAAACTCTTCTATTGCCTCTTTACCCAGACTTTGCTCTTAATTTTTCTGTCACACCTTTAGGTTGCAACCTTTACAAGAATATCCGAAAGTGCTCAAATTAGCCCGAGAAATACCTTAGCGTTGTTTCGCTAGTCTTTATGCTTTACCTTGTATTCCACTTTTGTATTTTTCAATCGGTATCGGGGCTTAACTATAGTCATGTCCTATTTGCCCTCAGTACTAGTCCTATCTCGGTAATTTAGTTCAGACCATCTTATGCCTTCCCTCAATGTATCAGAAATACCACAACCGCATAGTTATTACTGAATCCTTACCCTTCTTATCAAGTACTCACTTGATCTCATCCTTTGATTTTTCTCATATCCTATTATAGGAGATTCTCTGTCCCTTCTCCTTACTACTTATAGGTTGCAATATCATTGGCGAACAACTCTATTGCCAACTTCTTAGCCTCTAGCCCAGTATATCGTAGCTATCCTTTATAATATCTTTTAAGTGACTCGTTACCATTCTCTTGTCGTACTCTTTCTTTTTACCATTCACCCACTTTCTAATGTCATATTATACAAAATCTGTACAAATGATCCTTGGTCTTGTTTCAAATACCATCCTAACTGCTATCCGTTTATCGCTGGCCTTCAGATCTTACTAACTTGTTTCAGCAAGGGATCACACTTGAAGTTTAAGCATCCCTATCAAATATATTACAGCGTCAATCATTTCCGTCTTACACTTTGCACTTTTCTCACCTGCTTCCCCCTTTTAGGGTGTACTTATACCATCATCTGTTTATATTCCGCTCTACGTCCCTATTTCCAATCTTTATTGGCACACTGTATCATATCCATATCTTTTCTTTATGATTTATGATTTTGATTATCCACGTACGAAACCTTAACAAAATCGTGACGCGACGAGAACCTCTCTACATATAGTATAAAATCTCGTCTGACCATCTGTACTCAAGTACTGCAACCTATGTAGCAGCTTATCCAAGGCCGCATTCCACTTACTCCAATCAGTAATTAATTAGTACTTATAGTCATTCCAAACTCTCAATTAGGTAGCACCTATATCCTGATGATAAGTGTCCCAAGCTCTCTTATAACAGTATCTTTATCCCAACGGATACCATCTGTTTCCCCTAATAAGTTTATAATACATCATTTGTTCCCCGACCTACAGTCACTGTCCTTTAAGGATTTCACTGTTTCCGAGGTGGAGTCATATATACGCAGCACTCCTTTATGCCTTATGTTCTTTCACCCTTGTCGTGTAGCCAATGCTAACTTCTAACTTACTTAAAATCATATAAACTTCGTCTTACTAATGGTCTTATCTTACCACTTTGTCGTCGTAGTGCACCTTTAAGGTCATAGCTATATGTATCCCTTTTGTTCTATACTCATACTCAATTAATCACGTCTGTCTTAGGTGTTTCCTTTTGAATTCTCTTACCATTTATCCAATCTATGTCCATCTTTTATTCTATACACGAGGAATCTCATGCTACCTCTGTACCCTTCGGAAAATACTACTTTTGTCACGACCCAACCCCGTAGGCCGTGACTAGTGCCCGAGTTGGACACTCATACATACCTGTTAACTATAATCATCTACAGCTAGCATAGTAAGAACTTATTTATATATAAGGCAGCACGTTATTTTAAAGTTGTCGTATATATGTATATCAAAGCCACCTGTCTCCTGAGGAGTTACAACTTTCAACAGTTTATATCGCACATAAGCCGGCAAGGCTGTCATATATAGGGGAACGTCCAAGTAATACATAAGCCGACAAGGCTACCATTTCACACAGCAACCCAAACATATATATATATACGCAAGCCGACAAGGCTGCCACTATGAATGGGTACGCCCCAAACATAAGTCATGTCCACACAACGAAACAGCAACTATATACAGACCCACACATATGTCTACAGACCTCTAAGAATACCAACAGTATCATATGACGGGACAGGGCCCCGCCGTACCCTAAACAAACACATATATATGCAACAATGAGGATCTATACCACAAAGCTAGGCTCTGAAACAAAGGAGCACTCCAAAACAGCTGAATAGATATCCTAGGCTGGCGGATCTCCAAAACGAGCGTCTGTACCTGCGGGCATGAAACGTAGCCCCCCCGAAGAAAGGGGGTCAGTACTATCACGACCCAGCTAGGGGCCGCGACGGGTACCCGGAGCTAGTTACCGAGCACCGCTCACTCTACTACTTATCTTGCTCATTTAATATTCTTTTATCAATTTACATACCAGTTGTAGGAAAATCATAATTAAAAAAACATAAATACTTTATATACAATTGCCTTTCGGCCATCAAAATAATATACACGCATATGAAAACGTCTTGTGAGACCATCTAACCCACACTGCGTATCTACGAGCCTCTACTAACATACTGTATATACATGGACGGAACAAGACTCCGTCGTGCCCAAAATATACATATATACCAAAAGGATAATCCTAAGCACCTCCGGACGATGGAGTGCTTTCAACCAGCTGACTGCTACTGAGGATCTGGGCCAAGCTCTCCTCTCCGTCTACCTGTGGGCATGAACACAGCGTCCGAAGAAAGGACGTCAGTACGAATGTTGTAGTGAGTATGAGAAGCATAAACAATGAAAGAAAACATCAACAATATAGTGATAACATCAACGTGAAATATCTGGATCTGTCTGATAATCATAAAGGAAATCATGCGTGCCATCTTACTCGTACTCATCCTCATAACATATATGTATCATATGCAAGCTGCCCGTCCATGCCGGAACGGTGTGATAATCAATAATATTAGCCCGCGTCTAGGCCTCCCGCGTCCGGGGTACCATCTCATGCCGCCCACTAGTGGTGTCTGCCCATGCCCGAAGGTCATGGTGTATCCGTATAGCTGCCCGCCTTGGCGGTGACTGCCCGGCCAACTAGGCACGGTGTGAAATGCTCATGTCATGCTTATCATAAATGCTCATAATAATAATATACTCATCATAAAATACTTATCTCATTGTAATACATGCATAAGGCTCAAGATCAACTTTACTCTATTGGGGTGACGTAAGGTCGTGATCCCCCGATTACATTATGGAACAACTATTGATACTCTGCCTCACCTTGAAGGAACTAGTACATAAGGTGAGTGTAAGCGATAATTAACATCATCATTATACTAACATCATCATATAGTATTCCTCATCTTATATAGACATTAAGGAGTTAGACTCTTAGCCTTTCGGACTATAGGAACTCATGAAGAGAATAGGAATTTCGTGCTACAAGATTCATGCCATCAGAAAGAAGGGACTAGCCTCACATACCTTGGTCGTTTAGCTAGGATATCGCTCGCTTGTTCTCCGTCGATATCACGTTGTTACCTTCATAAGAGAATTCGTATCAACATTAGTAAACTAACTATAAGATCGCGTCGCTAATTCTAGGAGAAGTCGGACAGCGCTTCCTTTGCTTATACTACTTTCCATGTTTTATATTAACCCCCAACATTCATAGCATTACTCACAATATCGAAATCAACAATCGTCGTTTACGTACATTTAGCAAAATCCACCATTTTCCTCCAATTTCCCTCATAATTAGCCTTATGACTCGCCCTTGCATTTTCATGCGTTTAACGCTTGTTTCATGATATAAACAACATTTATAACATATTTGTACTCACAACACTCCAATATTCGTAGTTCAATTCCACTATCATTCATTCATGTCACTATTCATTCAATAATGACCTATTTCTATGTTCTTCTACATCTCAAGTGACTAAGCTTTCCAATACTTCAAACAACATGGAATAATCATGAAACTTACCTTGGATAGTGGTTGAACAATCCTTAAGTTGAATTGCTTCACTTAAACAAAACCCTAGTTTCACCTTCTTGGGAATTACTTGACTTAGATGATCCCTTGATGTGTTCTTGCACTTGATTTCATAAGTTTTGTGTTGTTGATCTTTAGCTTTCCCTTGATTCTCTTGGATTCTTATGGAGGAAGTATTTAGAGAGTTCTAGAGTGTTCTTGAGTTGTATGAATGTAGAATGAAATAAAATGAGGCCTAAGTTCCTTTTAATAACTCAAAAGCTGATGTTTAATGAATTCTCGTTGGGTGAACAGTGGTCGTAAATTGCAGTTTACCGACCGTATTCTGATTTACGGCCCGTCCACTGTGGACGTATTTAAGCATTCCAAGAAACAGAAAGTTTGGCTGAGGATTATGGCACTTTACGACCTGGTTTACGGTCCGTAAACCAGTTTATGGGCCGTAAACTGGGTCGTATTTAACCATATCAACGCTGGGCAGAAAGTTGAGATTTTTGGAATGATGGAATACGATTGCACTATACGGTCCGTAAATCACTTTACGGGCCGTATAGTGCCATATACGACCACTGGCAGAAAAATTTTCTGCAACTCTATTATTTCCAAAAATGCAACATTAGCCATTCCCGACTTAGTAAAACACCATACACTCAAGTCCTTCATTGTTCTACTCATCACACAAGTACGGAAAAATTTCCGAGGTGTAACATTCTTCCCCCCTTTTGGAACATTCGTCCTCGAATGTTCGACACTCGGGGATTCTAGAAATTTTTTTGCCACAGTTTCCTTTGTAATTTGGCACTACCAATTTACCACAACGACCCATAATATCATCGCCTCATAGGGCTATATCACAATATCAACAGATTTATGGCCACACACGACCAAAAACATAAAATTAAAACATTCATACCTCATATCGTCGACGTCTCATCTTGAATCTCTTCTGGGGATTGGAACAAATGGGGGTAGATAGATTTCATCTTCTCCTCCGCTTCCAAAGTCATTTCTTCCCGATTATCGTTCCGCCACAGAACTTTGACTGAAGCAACCTTTTTATTCCGAAGCCTTCGCACTTGTCTATCCAAAATAGCAATGGGCACTTCTTCGTATGTCAACTTCTCTGTCACTTGTACATCATCAATCGGAACAATCCTCGTGGGGTCTCCAATACACTTTTGGAGCATCGAAACATGGAATACTGGGTGTACAGATTCGAGCTCTGAAGGCAAGTCCAACTCATAGGCTACTCTTCCCACCTTGCGGATGATTCGATAAGGTCCAATGTATCTTGGACTCAATTTCCCCTTTTTGCCGAACCTCATTACTCCCTTCATTGGTGAAACTTTCAGGAATACCCAATCATTAGCTTAAAATTCTAAATATCGTCGGCGGTTGTCCGCATAAGACTTTTGGCGACTTTGAGCTGTTAACAGTCGGTCTCGAATCACTTTAACCTTTTCAACTGCTTGTTGGACCAAGTCAGGGCCTATCAATTGTACTTCTCCGGTTTCAAACCATCCAATTAGAGATCTGTATTTTCTTCCATATAAGGCTTCATACGGGGCCATTTGGATACTGGAATGATAGATGTTATTATAGGCAAATTCAATAAGAGGCAAATGCTCGTCCCAACTACCACCGAAGTCCAGCACACATGCTCGTAGCATATCTTCTAAGGTCTGAATAGTGCGCTCGGCTTGCCCGTCGGTCTGTGGGTGGAACGCCGTGCTGAGCTTAACTCGAGTACCTAGACCTTCTTGAAAGGACTTCCAGAACTTGGCTGTGAACTGCGCCCCTCTATCCGTGATAATGGCCAAAGGAATACCATGAAGTCGTACAATCTCCTTAAGATACAATTTAGCATAGTCTTCCGCTGAATACGTAGTCCTGACGGGGAGAAAATGAGCTGCTTTTGTGAGCCTGTCCACGATCGCCCATATAGAATCATACTTCCCTCGCGTACGGGGTAATCCTACCACAAAATCCATATTAATTTCTTCCCATTTCCACATAGGAATTTCCATTGCTTTCAATAAACCTCCTGGCTTTTGATGTTTGGCTTTCACTTGCTGACAATTTGGACATTGGGCTACAAACCCTGCTATGTCTCGCTTCATGCCATCCCACCAATATAGCAACTTAAGGTCGTGGTACATCTTGGTTGCACCTGGATGAATAGAATACCGGGAATAATGTGCTTCCTCTAAAATCCGTTGGCGTAAGTTTGCCACATCCGGTACACATAACCTGTCCCGATATCTAAGGACCTCTTCTATGGAAACTTCGAATGGAGACTTTTCTTTTTCGTGAGCTAGATATCGATAATGGTTTAGCTGGGAATCCTCATATTGTCGTTCCTTCACTTCTAGATTCAATGATGAAACTGTGGGGTCATTGATGCTAATACTTGCATCTCCTGAATCAGTCGCACGTACGCCGAGACTTGCTAGTTAATGGAGCTCACTAACCATTTCCTGCTTTTCCGAAGGAACTCCACATAAACTACCCATCGATCGGCAGCTAAGTGTATCTGCCACTACATTCGCCTTCCCTGGATGATATAGAATGTTCACATCGTAATCCTTTAGTAATTCTAACCATCGCCTTTGCCGCAGGTTCAACTCCTTCTGTTTGAAAATATATTGGAGGCTTTTGTGATCCGTATAGATGTCAACACGTACACCATACAAGTAGTGCCTCCATATTTTTAAGGCATGGATAACCGCGGCCAATTCGAGATTATGAGTCGGATAATTCTGTTCATGCCTTCGCAACTGTCTCGAGGCATATGCAATGACTCTCCCATGCTGCATTAATACGCATCCTATTCCCACACCGGATGCATCACAATATACGACATAGCCATCGGACCCTTCTGGAAGTGTTAGCACTGGCGCTGAGGTCAACCTATTTTTCAACTCTTGGAAACTACGCTCACAAGCATCATTCCACTAGAATTTAGCCAACTTCTGAGTTAACTTCGTCAATGGGGCTGAAATAGATGAGAAGCCCTCTACAAATCTCCTGTAATACCCTGCTAACCCAAGAAAACTACGAACTTCCGTAGGTGTCGTAGGCCTTGGCCAAGTCTTCACAGCCTTTATTTTCTGAGTGTCGACTCGGATACCATCATCTGAAATAACATGACCTAGAAATGCCACAGATTTTAGCCAAAACTCGCACTTCGAAAACTTTGCATACAATTCCCGATCTCGAAGAACGCCAAGAACAATTCTTAGATGATCTGCATGTTCTGACTCTGTACGAGAATATACCAGGATATCGTCGATAAACACTATCACAAAAAGATCCAAGAACGGCCTGAACACATTATTCATTAAATTCATGAACACCGTCGGGGCGTTTGTCAACCCAAACGACATCACTCGGAACTTGTAATGGCCGTACCTCATTCTGAAGGCTGTCTTGGGAATGTCTCCTTCTCTGAACCTCACTTGATGATAACCCGATCTTAGGTCTATCTTAGAAAACCACTTAGCACCTTCTAATTGATCGAACAAGTCGTCGATTCTAGGAAGGGGATATCTGTTCTTCACAGTCACCTTGTTCAACTGTCTATAATCGATACACATTCGTAGCGACCCATCTTTCTTTCGCACGAACAAGACCGGTGCTCCCTACGGTGATGAACTGGGTCTAATAAAACCCTTCTCGAGTAAGTCTTTCAACTGTGCCTTTAGCTCTTTCAACTTTGCTAGAGCCATTCGATAGGGAGGAATAGAAATAGGCTCGGTGTTGGGCACTACATCAATAGCAAAATCGATTTCCCTTTCTGGAGGAAGGCCTGGTAACTCGTCGAGAAACACATCTGGGAATTCATTCACTATCGGGACAGACTGGAAAGTTGGCACTTCCGCTTCCGTGTCATGAACCCGAACTAGATGACAAATATAACCCTTGGCTATCATCTTTCTCGCCTTAAGGTAGGAAATAAACCTACCCTTTGGGGAAACTGTATTACCCTTCCACTCGAGTATGGGCTCTCCCGGAAATTTGAATCAAACTACCTTTGTCCGGCAACAAACATTAGCATAGCATGATGCCAACCAGTCCATACCCATAATTACGTCAAAATCTATCATCTCAAGTTCAATCAAATCAGCCTTTGTCTGACGATCACGTATAATGACTACACAGTTCTTATATACTTGCCTTACTATTGCAGGATCACCAACCGGAGTGAATACTTCGAAAGGTTTAATTGGCTCGGGTCTCACCCCAACACAATCAGCGATATACGGAGTAATATATGAGAAGGTAGAACCTGGATCAATCAGAGCATATACGTCACGGGAAAATATAGTCAGGGTACCTGTGACAACATCTGGGGAAGACTCGAGATCCTGTCGCGCAGATAAAGCATACACACGGGGCTGAACAACACCTGAAGTAGTTGCTCCCCCTCTACCTCTGCCTCTACCTGCTGTAGTCTGAGGAGTCTGTGCTGTCGGGCGTGCTGAAGAAGAACCCGCTGCTGAACCTGTAGGCTGAGTCCCAGCTCTATCCCTCGCTGAGGGGCAATCTCTCATCATGTGACCAACTTGCCCGCAAGCATAACAAGCATCCGAACCCTGACGACACCGTCCGGAATGTAATTTTCCATACTGGCTACCCCGCGGTACTGGAGGTCTCCTCTGACTAAAATCTCCCTGATACTGAGAACTTGGGGCCCTCGAACTCTGACCCTGCCCTAACTGGAAACAGCGATCGAACCTTCCGTCTGAGATTCTGGGAGGCGCACTAGTCGCGGACTGACCTGAGTGCCTGGGATGTGTCTGTCTCGATCCCTCTATATACTCACTGCTCTCTCCCATAGATCTAGCCCTCTTACCTTGTCTTCTGTCACCATCACAATCACTTCTTTGCTGTCGTTGTCGTTCCTCGAGATTCTGAGCATGGGCCTGTATCCGGGAAATATCCATCCCATATTGCAAGGAGGCCGTCAAACAATCTCTGTACAAATGTGGCCCCAGACCACTCACAAATCTATAGATTCTGTCTCCCATGTCGGCCACCATAGTCGGAGCATATCGAGCCAATGAGTTGAATTGCATGCTATACTCTCGGGCACTCATACCCCTTTGCTTTAAATTCAGGAACTTGTCCGCTCTAGCTCGGCGGACTTCGGGTCGCAAGTAGTGACGAATAAAGGCATCTACAAACTCTTGCCACACGGGAGGTGGAACATTTTCTCCTCTTATTATCACCCAATTCTTATACGATAACACCGCCACATCGCGGAGTCTATAAGAAGCCAACTCCACGGATTCGGTCTCGGAAGCATGGATAATCTCTAAAGTCCTCAACATCTCATCGATAAAATTTTGCGGATCTTCATCTAGCTTTGACCCAAAGAATTCTGGAGGATTTAAGGCCATAAAGTCACGGGCTCTCGTACTAGCAGAACGATCCCTTGGACCCGCATCCTGTCGTTGTGCCTGAGCGGAAACCAATTGTGTCAATAAATGGATGGCCTCGGACACTTGTTGACCCGAAGAACCCAGTGGAGGAATCGGAGCTGAGGCTCCTCCCTGCTCTTCTACATTGGGCGCGGCCTCACTTTGCGATTCGCTTTCCACTACATTTGCCGGAGGCTCTCTTTCCGCATGCCTCTTTGTCGTAGCTTGGCCCTTCTGGGCAGCTGTAGCTTTTCCTTTTGGCGGCATTTTCTGAAACCATAACGCACTTTTAGGAATAACATAATCCTAAGCATGGCTCTATTGCACGATTTCATGAGAAGAATGATGGTCATTTTCCTAAATGCCCTGTAGCCTCTTGTTCATTAGCGTGGCGCGCAACACACCATAAACAAGACCCTACTAGACACGGCTCGTAGACACTTCCTGGGAAGAACTGCTCTGATACCACTTCTATCACGACCCAGCTAGGGGCCGCGACGGGTACCCGGAGCTAGTTACCGAGCACCGCTCACTCTACTACTTATCTTGCTCATTTAATATTCTTTTATCAATTTACATACCAGTTGTAGGAAAATCATAATTAAACAAACATAAATACTTTATATACAATTGCCTTTCGGCCATCAAAATAATATACACACATATGAAAATGTCTTGTGAGACCATCTAACCCACACTGCGTATCTACGAGCCTCTACTAACATACTGTATATACATGGATGGAACAAGACTCCGTCGTGCCCAAAATATACATATATACCAAAAGGATAATCCTAAGCACCTCCGGACGATGGAGTGCTTTCAACCAGCTGACTGCTACTGAGGATCTGGGCCAAGCTCTCCTCTCTGTCTACCCGTGGGCATGAACATAGCGTCCGAAGAAAGGACGTCTGTACGAATGTTGTACTGAGTATGAGAAGCATAAACAATGAAAGAAAACATCAACAATATAGTGATAACATCAACGTGAAATATCTGGATCTGTCTGATAATCATAAAGGAAATCATGCGTGCCATCTTACTCATACTCATCCTCATAACATATATGCATCATATGCAAGCTGCCCATCCATGTCGGAACGGTGTGATAATCAATAATATTAGCCCGCGTCCAGGCCTCCCGCGTCCGGGGTACCATCTCATGCCGCCCACTAGTGGTGTCTGCCCATGCCCGAAGGTCATGGTGTATCCGTATAGCTGCCCGCATTGGCGGTGACTGCCCGGCCAACTAGGCACGGTGTGAAATGCTCATGTCATGCTTATCATAAATGCTCATAATAATAATATACTCATCATAAAATACTTATCTCATTGTAATACATGCATAAGGCTCAAGATCAACTTTACTCTATTGGGGTGACGTAAGGTCGTAATCCCCCGATTACATTATAGAACAACTATTGATACTCTGCCTCACCTTGAAGGAACTAGTACATAAGGTGAGTGTAAGCGATAATTAACATCATCATTATACTAGCATCATCATATCGTATTCCTCATCTTATATAGACATTAAGGAGTTAGACTCTTAGCCTTTCGAACTATAGGAACTCATGAAGAGAATAGGAATTTCGTGCTACAAGATTCATGCCATCAGAAAGAAGGGACTAGCCTCACATACCTTGGTCGTTTAGCTAGGATATCGCTCGCTTGTTCTCCGTCGATATCACGTCGTTACCTTCATAAGAGAATTCGTATCAACATTAGTAAACTAACTATAAGATCGCGTCGCTAATTCTAGGAGAAGTCGGACAACGCTTCCTTTGCTCATACTACTTTCCATGTTTTATATTAACCCCCAACATTCATAGCATTACTCACAATATCGAAATCAACAATCGTCGTTTACGTACATTTAGCAAAATCCACCATTTTCCTCCAATTTCCCTCATAATTAGCCTTATGACTCGTCCTTGCATTTTCATGCGTTTAACGCTTGTTTCATGATATAAACATCATTTATAACGTATTTGTACTCACAACACTCCAATATTCGTAGTTCAATTCCACTATCATTCATTCATCACTATTCATTCAATAATGACCTATTTCTATGTTCTTCTACATCTCAAGTGTCTAAACTTTTCAATACTTCAAACAACATGGAATAATCATGAAACTTACCTTGGATAGTGGTTGAACAATCCTTAAGTTGAATTGCTTCACTTAAACAAAACCCTAGTTTCACCTTCTTGGGAATTACTTGATTAGATGATCCCTTGATGTGTTCTTGCACTTGATTTCATAGGTTTTGTGTTGTTGATCTTTAGCTTTCCCTTGATTCTCTTGGATTCTTATGGAGGAAGTATTTGGAGAGTTCTAGAGTGTTCTTGAGTTGTATGAATGTAGAATGAAATAAAATGAGGCCTAAGTTCCTTTTAATAACTCAAAAGCTGATGTTTAATGAATTCTCGTCGGGTGAACAGTGGTCGTAAA
The DNA here is from genome assembly GCF_019175385.1 of Lycium barbarum. Classification (NCBI taxonomy): domain Eukaryota; kingdom Viridiplantae; phylum Streptophyta; class Magnoliopsida; order Solanales; family Solanaceae; genus Lycium; species Lycium barbarum. The sequence continues at coordinate 36,247,238 of NC_083343.1, read as the reverse complement.
TTGCAGTTTACGGACCGTATTCTGATTTACGGACCGTCCACTGTGGACGTATTTAAGCATTCCAAGAAACAGAAAGTTTGGCTGAGGATTATGGCACTTTACGACCTGGTTTACGGGCCGTAAACTGGGTCGTATTTAACAGTATCAACGCTGGGCAGAAAGTTGAGATTTTTGGAATGATGGAATACGATTGCACTATACGGTCAGTAAATCACTTTACGGGCCGTATAGTGCCATATACGACCACTGGCAGAAAATTTTTTTGCAACTCTATTATTTCCAAAAATGCAAAATTAGCCATTCCCGACTTAGTAAAACACCATACACTCAAGTCCTTCATTGTTCTACTCATCACACAAGTACGGAAAAATTTCCGAGGTGTAACAAGTACGGAATATGTACTGAGCATATAAAACATGAAATATAGTAAATAGGATCATACTGAGACAAGGAGTGTAGGACCTAGTGCAACAACCAGAATACCATAAGACTTACCTTCGAACATAAATCATATGTGTCAACATCATACCCATATCATTATAGAGTTTAGTAATCATAGCTAAATAATCATTCTGTATGTAAAGATATATAACGTGTCCCGGCCCTCTAGTGAGGGGCTCGGTAAAGAAAATCATCATATACATGTACATATAACGTGTCCCGGCCCTCTAGTGAGGGACTCGGTGAATAATGATCATATGCCATCCTGGCCACCATCCCCATATCATCATGTCATCATATCATCATATACATATATATATATATATATATATATATATATAACGTGTCCCGGCCCTCTAGTGAGGGACTCGGTGAATAATGCAGTGAATATGCGCACGAAAACATGTCTTGGCCCGGGACTCAGTGAAGGATGTAACGGTAAGCACGAGCAAAGTAATAAGCAACCACATACATACAAATCATCTTTTGAGACTCAATAGATAAGTAAACTAATCAGATCTCAAGCATCAGGATAATAATCATATTAAGTTCTTCCTAAATGTCATTACAACTATATCAAGGAACGTTTCAGGATTCATATACATGTATCAATTTAACATGATATAGCTTATGAAAGTCAAGTATACTTCCAATTATGCAATTCTTTAAGAGTAGGAATTTTTATACATCATTTATTAGTCAATCATATAATAGACTCGAAACAATAGCTCGACTATCCTAAAAGTTCTAGCATCAAGAACGAATAAAAATCATGAGTCATTCTTGGAATTAGAGAGTAGAATTTCCCCAAAGCTCATATCATATCTTACTTACTTCTAGGACATGCCAAAAGAAAGAAGGGATCGGCTTTACATACCTTTAGCGTTTAGTGGTAATACAACTCGTACACGCTGCCCAATCGTACTTTATCCTATATTAAGTTATCAAAAACTACGATTAGACTACGAGGGAATTCAATACATATTCTAACGTTAATACTCCTTTCCAAACAATTAGACGACGTTTCGTTCGTATTCAATCCAACTACTACCGCTAAGCCAATATCACTAGTCATGCATTCAAGTATCAACCCGAGATTATTTAAACATGACTCGAGGGAGTTCCGGACAGCCCGTACATTATTCAAACAACCCGACCAACATACCATACAACTCGCAATTTTCCAACTTCAACCAAAACAACAACAACACGTTTAGAAACATTGTTTATATAATCGCAAGACACTATATTAACGACATACTAACTTCTACAACAGCCCATAACGAATTTAACTCTAATTTTTAACCATCAATATCCTCACTCTTATTTTAGAACCCACGACAATGACAATCAACATTCAAAATAAATTTAACCCATCCTTTTTACCAAAACAGTCCACGGCTTGGACTGTTTCCCTATACCAACATACACCATTTCTTTTATACGTCGAACTCACGTATTCACGACGCATCCAATTCACCATAACATGCATAACAACAACAACTAAAGCATCAATTAAATCAGTCCACTAATTCTCCTAAACCAGCCCCTACACGGCCTCAACATAATCACACACAACTTCATGATTTCCATTCACTTATACACACTACAACACATTCAAACCATCCTCAATACATGTACAAGAAAATTAAACATTACTTCATATAAGTCTATCACACGGCTCACTTTAAACTTCAACAACAACAATTCAACACCAACGTGCACAATTTTTATACACTCAATTTACATTTATACATATTTACAATACATCCAAACTCATTCTAAATGTAAAAGAAATGATCAATTCTTACCTTGAATACTTGGCTCCAATTTGTGTCATAAATTTTTATACTTATTCTTGCTTCTCCACCAACTACTACACATTGTTGTATGCCTTGAACACCAACAATTATCTTAAGAATTTAGTTCCTAATTTTGTCTTCTCCAAAGCTCACCCTCTAGGCCAACAATGGCTATGGCCGAGAGCTTGCCTTCCTCTCCATCTCCATCTCCTTGTCTTCTCCTTAGAACTTTTATTAAGCAACAAAAATTGAATTTTTTTTTTCAACCTTCAATCTGGCCGAGCACAGCCATGAGCATATTTTTCTTGCTCTTGAGCTTTGTCTACAACAAATGACTTGAAAATGGTCATTTGCATTACACTCAATTCTATATATATTATCCCCCATATTGTTACACGTACTCCCTCCTTTGTTGACTCACCATTGCACTTTGTTTTGATATTTTTCTGATTATGATTTTTTTTATTCGGGTGGGGCCCACACGGCCTCTTAGGCTTAATTAGTGAAGTGATTAAATTTTAATCCCACTTAATAATCTAATCATGGTTAATTAATCCCTAATCTCCAATAATATTTCTATACCAAATAAAATTTATAGGCAACTTGTGCATTGAAACAAAATCGGAAGTTAAAAGTCTATACCTCGTACCTCAAAATAGTCTTGTCTTTAACTTGTCGCGTTTAGCTTAAAATATCCCAATGTATAAAAATACGGGATATAACAACTTCTGCATAATCCCTTTCTCATTTCAAAACGTATTCTATTCATCCCTATTTGTTCTTATTATCCAGTCATTTTCTGGCACTCATTTTGCTTCGTTGCTCATCTTTATATAGTTTGGTCTTTCACAGTTCCGTCACTTATATTATTCGTGTTATCTCGCTCGCTTCCTTCTTATTTCCTTCTTTTAATTACCGCCTTCCTTTCTTCTGCTCGCTATCATTTCCGTTATCGCATAATCTTTATTATGAACTTTCCCTATAGAACTTTAAAAGTCTTACTCATCCGTTCTATACTTTGCATTTCCATTTCACATTTGCCCTTCCACTTTAGTCGCATTTATCGCGTTATCTCTTTTAGTCACTTCCTCACTAGGCTTTACTCAGTTTCATAACAATCTCTATTGTATCAACATAATATCCTATTCGTAATCAATCCTATGGTATAACACTTCTTAACCATGTTCACGATTCTTACTATAATTTAATTACACTATGTGAAGTAGGCGTACTTAACTTTTCATCCTTTGAGAGCAATCTTATCCTTAATATCTCACAAGCTGTCTTATCAATACCTTCATATTTGTCATAACTCTTCCTCCTCCATACCTTTATCTCAGTCATACTATTACTCCTTTTAATGTAAACTCGTCATAATTTATCCCTACTTGTCAGTTCAGTTGATACCTTAATATAACACCTTATTAATACTTGCCAGCCTTTTCTAAATCATCTTTTAGTATCTCAAGCCCTTCCAAATTACCCTACCATTTCCCTTTTTACCATATTGATACGGATCTCATAATTACTATTACCATCAATTCAACGGTTAACTTATTTCTCGAAGTCAGTCGTACTCGCAACTTAGTCAAATCTTATTATCACCATTGACACGACCTTTCAAGAATATTGCGAACTTATATCTCATCCTCTTTTTATTTTTAAGAAAATTTTGGCAGAGTTTTCCTCTGTATTTCTTACTGTCCCAAAACCTGCATGTAGGACATACCAACAATGCCTCACAGAGCCAACACATATACATATATATCATATAATATCATAGCCACACAGGGCTCCCCACATCAACAGCAATATGAAAATGATGAACTTACCTCGTATGTCCAACTCAAACTATACCTGTTATACTTTCCTGTTTACTTTCCCTTTCCATCTTTAGCTGCAGGTTTCAATCATACCTGCAACATTCACACTATATCTAACATATATTCCACTTACCGTTACTGATTTCTTTAACTTCTTCTGTGCGCACCTTATAACTGAACTTATCAACAACATATATACACTCAATCCATTTTCTTACTATACTAACAATGACTTACCTTGACGATGGCCAGTTTGTCATTCTGTATATACAAATTCTCATTATAAAACCTTGATATCCCACTTTCACCTGTACGCATAACTATCTTCCATCCTAGATTTCAAAATTCCCATGGTGACGGGAACACCTTGGTCGCTGTCACTTATAAATACTTGGTTGTCGGCCCCTTTGATTTTCGCTCGCCACTATTAGGTAATAATCTATAGCAAATGCACGTACATAGGAAATTTCAAATAAGTTTCATATACCTGTAGTTGATCGGTCTCTAGTCCGATCTGGGGATCTATAAGGTGAAGTGTGGTCCTCGTCATCATCTGCCCGCCATCTACTGGTCTGGCCTTCATCGTCTTCCTCATCTGAGTCCGAGGAATATTGATAACCGGGAAACTCCTGGTATACTGAGGACAGGATAGGGGGTTGGAGTAATCTGTAACACTTACCGCGGTAGCCGGTCTAACGTGGTGCTCTGCCATAGGAACAACTGGTACGGCCTCGGGGACCGCCTCCCTAGATATCAAAAACTCTGGAGGAATTGTCGCTGGGTCCTCCGATGGGTTAGTCTCGATAGAATAACTTAGGCTCCTCCTACTCGGTCCTGGAGCCTGGGGTCCTTAATTTCCTCTAGGAGCCTTCTTAGTATCCCCACTATCTGAAGTCGACCTCTTCATCTCTCGCCAATCTGCACCTACCTACAGGAAAAAGGTCAGAAACAATCTTTCCTAGATTCTGGCTCTATCGCACGATCTAAGAAAGAAGGAAAGATAACATCCTAAATGTCCTGTAGCTTCCTGTTTATAGGTGTGGTGCATAACACACCGATAAACAAGACTCTACTAGACACGGTCTGTAGACACTCCGAGGATGAACTGCTCTAATACCACTTTTGTCACGACCCAGCCCCGTGGGCCATGACTAGTGCTCGAGCTGGACACTTATGTACGTACCTATTAGACATAGTCAGACTGCCGCTATAGAAAATATAGGAATTGACAAAGACCCCATGGTTTACAACGCCACATATCATGATAATCTGTCTCTTGAGGAGTCATAACCAATCACAACGTAATAAAATACGCAAGCCGACAAGGCTGCCACTACATGTCAATATACTACGCAAGCCGACAAGGCTGCCACTACATATCGATATCATATGCAAGCCGGCAAGGCTACCATAGCAAACATAAATATCCACAACAAACCATATAGACACAGCTGATCACAATCTATATACAACCCACACATATGTCAACAGACCTCTAAGAGTATCGATAGTGAAATATGACGGGAAAGGGCCTCGCCGTACCCCTGGATAAACATGTATATACATACATCAAAAGGTCTGTACCAAAAGTCTAGGCTCCGGGACAATGGAGCTCTTCAAGACAGCTGAGTGGAAATCCAAATCGAGTATCTGTACCTGCGGGCATGAAACGCAGCCCCCCCGGAGAAAGGGGGTCAGTACGAGATATGTACTGAGTATGTAAAGTATGGAATACAATAAAGAGGATCATGACTGAGTAGGGATTACAGGAGACAAGTATTATATCCAGAATACCACAACACTTGCCTTTTGAAACAAAAATCATGCATGTCAATATCATATATCATACCCGGCCCATTATGGGACTCGATGAATAAAGTCATCATATACCATCCTAGCCGCTATAAACATATCATCATGTCATCATATCATCATATATATATATATATATATATATATATATATATATATATATATATATATATATATATATATATATATATATATATATATATATATATATATATATCGTACCCGACCGTCTAGTGAGGGCTTCGGTGAACAATGTAGTGAAACTGTGCACGATAACATACCCGGCCCGGGACTCGGTGAAAGATATATTGAGGCATGCACGAGCAGAGTAGTGAGAAACCATATGCAAACTAAGTCATATCTGAGACTCAATAGAATAATAAAAATGAACCATCATTTGATAATCAAGACCATAATCATATCAAGTACCCTTCGAATATCACAATGGATTATATCAAAATAGAACATCTGGAATCATAGACACGTATCAAGACAAAATGAAATAACTTCTGGAAATCAAGAACATTAGCCATACTAGTGGCTCTAAGAATAGGAACTTCTTAGGAATCATATACACATCGTCTGTTTGTTTCATAAAGATCATGCCAAAAATAAAGAAGGGTTTGATTTACATACCAGTTATAGGTTAACCGTAACCAAGTTCGCTTCGTCGCCTCTTTAGCCTATTTAATATGAAAGTAACGTTATCGTTAGTAAACTATACTTTCTAGCTTATAAATCTACAACCAATCGCTTATAGGCATCATCCTTCAATTCATACTTTCTTGATTAGGATTTTGGTTAGCTAAGAACTTAACGGAAATCAGGCAGCATTTCCCCTATATAACTCGCCTAACCCGAACTTCCAATTAATCTCCTGTTATCACAGCAATACCAACAACAACAGTAATAGAAATATTCATATCAAATCCTTACAATTCAGCCCATAAATAACTCAAACAACCCAATAACCTTTCTTAATCCTTTTCCAATCCAAATCATTAACATCTAAGGTTATACACCCAATAGACCAACATACGCTTTGTTTACGATACGTTATACACTTCTTTCTTCCAAATTTAGAAGTCATATCAATGACAACACGACAACAACATATGAACATAAACTACATTTTTAATCTTTCAACCCAACCATTCCATATAACAACTACAATTCCCAATAACAACGAATTCATGCAATTTTTTACTTCCAATTTTATCCAATCCAATTTTAATCCTTCCATTACAACACCATTAATACAATTATACCACAAAATGAGAAAATCTTACCTTAATTTAATCGGAGGAAATTCTACACTTATTTGCTTCAATTTCACTATTTCTTCTTCCTCAATTAAATACCCAATGTTGCTATCACCTCCTTGGACTTGAAAATTACCTTGGAACTCAATCAAAACAAGAAATCAAAATTTTTTTCTCACAACCATGCTGAGAGCTTGGCAGCCATGGCAATGTTTTTTTCTTTCTTTTTCTTGAACTAATTTTTGCAAAAATGAAGATGAATTACTAATTTGGTCTGTGACACCATTATATATATGCTCTCCCTCCCTTGGACCCGTGATCCCCTCCTATGACTCACCAATTGTTGCCTTTTTTTATTTTTAATTAATTACGGGTGGGGCCCACTCAAAGCATAATTAACTTAATTAATCTCTAATCCCTACTTAATAATCTAATAATTGTTAATTAGTCCCTAATCTCCAATAATATTTCTACACTAATTGAAATTTATAAACAACTCGCACTAATTAAAATTGAGAATTAAAAGTCCCTGTTTCATATCCCAAAATATTCCCGTCCTTAACTTATGTCGATTAGCTTGCGAATAATTCGACGTACAAAAATACGAGATATAACATTCTTCGCCCGGGAGGAAAATTGAGCTGGAGGTATATTGGGCCATTTGAGATTCTTGACCTTGTAGGCGATGTTGCTTATGAGCTGGCCTTGCCCCCAAGCTTAACAAGAGTTCATCCAGTTTTCTATGTGTCTATTATGAAGAAATGTCATGCCGATGGTACTTATATTGTTCACTGGGATTCGATGTTGCTTGATGAGAGTTTGACCTATGAGAAGGAGCCTATAGCTATTTTGGATAGGTAGGTTCGAAAGTTGAGGTCCAAGGAGATTGCTTCTATGAAGGTGCAATGGAAGCATCGTCCTGTTGAGGAGGCCACTTAGGAGACTGAGTCTGATATGTGTAGCTGATATCCTCAGTTGTTTACTGATTCAGGTACTTCTCCATTCCTTTTCCTTCGTGTCGCTCGAGGATGAGTGGTGGTTTAATTAGTATCAGATGTAACGTCCCGCTTGGTCGTTATAGTCTTTTCTATACTTTTTGACCTTTCCCAGAGCTTGTTTGCTCACTTTGTTTTGAGGGGAATGTTGACACGCTTCCCGAGGTGTTCGAGGTTGATTTGGGTGAGTTTTTGGGAAAATTGTGCTTTAAGCGAAAAAGAGTGGACTTAAAGTTGACTTTTGGGTAAAAAGATCATTTTTAGAAATTCGTCTATTCCAGGAAGTCCGAATGGTCATTTAGAACTTGTGTGCATATCTGGTTCGGTTCCTAATGCACTCGAGTGCATTTTACGACTTGGGTTTGGAAGTTGGAATTAAGGTATCGGAGGTTGACTCGGTCAACGAGACCTCCGTTAGGAATTTCAAGGGCACCAGTTCATTCTTAGTGTGTTTTTATGTATGTTTGCATATTTGATATGTGAGATGATGGCCTCGAGAATTAGTCAGAAATTCGGGTTGGAAATGTGAAACTTGGAATTTTTTCTAGTGTCTGGTGCCCGCTTTGGCGGTACCAGCATCGGGATAATGGCCACCCTGCCGCTGGAGTGGTCTGTGCAATTTTGGCTTGACCGCTATAGCGGCCAAGGGACCGCCGCAGCGGTGACGCTGATGCAGCCTGATAGTCGCGGAAGCGTTGTTGGGCAGTTATTTCATCAAATGAAGCGTTAAATACCCTAAGTCCTTCTTTTATTTCTGTTCCAAAGTATGGGCTATTGGGAGGAATTCTAGGATATTCTTAAAGGAAATTGTTGGTGGTAAGTTCTTCTTATCCCTTTACTATTCCATTGTCCTTAATCAACTTATAATTCCTTTATCTTGATAGTTCATTAAGTGATTGAAGATTAAAAATGGGTTCAATGAGTTAATCTTTCTAGGCTTCTTAATCATGCTTTGTTGGTTGGGTTGGCTTCTTTAAGCATTGAATTGATGATTAGAATCCTTTGTTTCTTAATTTCTTCTTAATTAGTGGCTAATTTATGAAATTAGAAGTTAGGGTTTTGGGGTTTTCCTAGAATTCCAATTTGAGTAAATTGTTGATTCTTCTAGCTTGATATTGATGGGAATTGATCACTTAGAGCTTTAATTTCATGTTGGAACCTTTAGATTCCTAATTCCACCCTTCAAGTACATAAACCCAATCCATAGATTGGGATTTGGGTATAGAAGTAGGGTTTATTTGATGTTCTTCTTGATTCTAATTTTTTAATTTGAATGTGCCTAGACTTTATTTACTTCGAGGCTCAAAGGAAAGGGAAGTCTAAGGAGTGATTGTTGGTGATATTGCTGCTCGGCCTTCCAGGTAGCTTACGGTATACCCTATAGTGAGACTTCATTTAGCGAAGCATATATTTAGATGATATTGTCGGAGAAAGCATGTAAATCTTCGGGTATGAAGTTAAGTTGGATATTGTCTTAGGTTGGGCCCTGTGTGATTGGGGTAAGCCACCCTGTTGTGTTGTGAATTATCTTGTTCTATTGTTATTGGCTTGATGCCACGTGGAGATAGTAGACATTGTAGACTACTGATATATCTTGACCATGATATTATAGTATCTTACTTGTTGACGTTTGATATGAGGATAGTGTTCTATTATGGCTTGTTGTGTGGCCTTTTCATGATATTGTTGGTGTGGCCATGCGTGGTACTTGTGATATTGATTTGATTACTGATATTGAACTCATACATTGCACGCATTCTCATCCTTTGTGGTATACTGTTGATATATTGATGATTCTTGAGGAAATACTATTACGAGCTGGGCTCAGTTGGATGAGAGTGACGTAAGGACCAATGCTCGATGTTTATCCCGGAATGGAGGTATGAGTGTAGCGATAGCCGCGGTTATTGCCGAAATAGTGAGGTAGCGGTTGCCGAGGTTGTTACCGTGAGGTACATAGACATCGTAAGTACCGCATAGGTTTTGCTGCCGAGATGTGATGTTCCATCATCGGAGTACATGTGTATGGTGCATATGCATTGCATTCACATTTCATACATTATTGCATTGCATTGTACTATGGCTTCTATTGTGATATTCTTGTGATATACGGATTCAGACTGAGTATTTTAAGACTTGGCACATTTGTGTTTAGATGCTAAACATAGGTGATGACCTGTACTTGGATTTTGGCTCGTGTTTGACTTATACCCTGTTGATCTACCTGTTTATCTTACTTTATTGCCTTAATATGTGTTGGCTAAACTTAGTGGGCCTGTCATACTTGCCAGTACTTGTTGTTTGTACTGACTTGCACTTGCTGCAATCTTTTATGAATGCAGAGTTCCGGGTAGGATCGACCTCTGCTTCTCGTAGCTGATAGTGGTTCGAGAGTTGTTGTTTAGTGTCTTATAGGGCGAGCATGGGGACATCCAGCGCCTTGAAGATTCTTCTTTATTTTGTGTCTTACTTGATATTCCGAGACATAATCAGACTATTGATGTATTATTGTTATTTCCAGACTTGTAGATACTGGTTAGTTGCTCTTGTATGACTAGATAGATTTCTAGTGTGGTTTGATGTGTTTCCTTACTTCTTCATATTTCTGTATCATTATTTTCAGATTTACCTAATTTTTATCTCTTCCACTTGTTTATTCATTTATTCATGATTTTACGATTGTTGGGATAAGGGTTCGCCTGCCGAGGTGGGAAAGGTAAGTGCCAGCGCAACCTAGCTAAATTGGATCGTGACAGACCCCAATACAAATTAATGACACTGTTGTACGCGGTTGAGATTCAAGAACTTCAGGCTAATGACTTTTGTCACGACCCAGCCCCGTGGGCCATCACTAGTGCCCGAACTGGACACCCGTATGTACCTGTTTAGACATAATCAGACAGACACTATAGACAACATGGGAATCGGCATACACCCAAAGGTTCTCAATCAATCACAACGTAATAAACTACGCAAGCCGATGAGGCTGCTAACATATATCATTATAATACGCAAGTCGATAAGGCTGCCACTACATGTCAATATACTACGCAAGCCGACAAGACTGCCACTACGTATAGATAACATATGCAAGCCGGCAAGGCTGCCACAACAAATAGAAACATCCATGACAACTATTTAGACACAGCTGATCATATTCTATATACAACCCACACACATGTCTACAGACCACCAAGAGTATCAACAGTGAAATATGACGTGACAGGGCCCTGTCGTACCCCTGGAAAAACATATATAAATACATCAGGAGATCTGTACCCAAAAATCTAGGCTCCGGAACAACGGAGCTCTCCAAGATAGCTTAATGGAAATCCTAAGCTAGGGGATCACCGAATCGAGAGTCTGTACCTGCGGGCATGAAACGCAGCCCCCCCCCCCCCCCCTCCCCCCCTGAAGAAAGGGGCTCATTACGGAATATGTGCTGAGTATATAAAGCATGAAATACAGTAAAAGGGATCATAACTGAAGTAGGGAGTACAGGAGACAAGTATAATATCCAGAATACCAAAACACTTGCCCTTTTGAAACATAAATCATGCATGTCAATATTATATGTCATACCCGGCCCATTATGGGACTCGGTGAATAAGGTCACCACATACCATCCTTAGCGCCATAAACACATCATAACTCCATAAACACATCATAACGCCATAAACACATCATAACGCCATCATATATATACATATATATCATATTCCGGCCCTCTAGTGAGGGACTCGGTCAACAATGCAGTGAAACTGTGCACGAGAACGTATCCTGGCCTGGGACACAGTGAAAGATATATTGAGGCAATACGAGCAGAGTAGTGAGCAACCATATGCAAGTTAAATCATATTTGAGACTCAATAGAATAATCAAAACGAAGTATCATTTGAAAATCAAGAAAATAGTCATATCAAGTACCCTTCGAATATCACTATGGATTATATCAAAATAGAAATTCTGGAATCATATACACGTATCAAGACATAATAAAATAGTTTTTGGAAATCAAGAACATTAGCCATCCTAGTGGCTTTAAGAATAGGAAATTTTTTGGAGTCATATATACGTCGTCTGTTTGTTTCATGAAGATCATGCCAAAAAGAAGGAAGGATTAGCTTTACATACCTGTTAAAGATTAATCGTAATGTCGTTCTCTTCGTCGCCCGTTTAGCCTATTTAATATAAAAGTAACGCTATCGTTAGTAAACTATACTTCCTAGTTCATAAATCTGTAGCCAATCGCTTCTAGAACTCATTCTTTAACTTATACTTTCTTGATTAGGGTTTTTCATTAGTTAAGGTCTTAACGGAAATCGGGCAGCATTCCCCTTATATATTTGCCAAACCGAGCTTCCAATTACCCTACTGTTAACACAGAAATACCAACATTAACATATGAACATAATCGTACCTTCAATCCTTTCAATTCAACAAGGATAACAACATGTCCATAAAACAACACAACTCTAACTTTAACCACTTAATCCCTTCATTTTTACCATATAATCCATGATTACGACAACCATAATGCTACTTAGATTCAGTTCACCATTCTTAATCAAAACAGCCCCCTACACGGCTCAATTTATACCTCAATATCAACATACATAACCCCTTTTATATTCAACACACATCTACCAAACTATACAAGTCTAAACTACCTCCAAAACATGTAGAAAAGGATTGAATCTTACCTTAACGATCTTGATTACTTAACGTTGCCGCCTCCAACGATTCAATTCACGTCGCAATTCCTTTGAACACCTAGAACTCCTTAGAATTCAAGCTTCCAAAATCACTTTCACTGAAGCTCACTCTCGGCCAACAATGGCCATGGCTGAGAGCTTCTTTTCCTCTCCATCTGCCTTTTTTTTGGTTCAATTGAAATGTGAAAGTGATGATTCAATGAGTCATTCTTGAATTATATATATAGATCCTCTAAGCCCTACACGTTTTCAACCTAATGAGTCATCCATTTATTTCCCCTTTTTTTAATTAAAATGGGTGGGGCCCACACATAGTAATTAAGTTAATTAAGTTTAATTAAGCACTAATTCTTACTTAATAATTCAATCACAATTATTTAGTCCTTAATCTCTAATAATATTTCTACACTAAATAAAATTTATAAACAATTTGTGTACTAATTAAAATTGAAAATTAAAAGTTCCTATTTCGTATCCGAAAATGATCCCGTCTTTAACTTAAGTCGGTTAGTTTGCGCATAATCTCGACGTATAAGAATACGGGATATAACATCCTTCACCCCTTTAGAACATTCATTCTCGAATGTTGAATTGATCCTATAAGTCTTATAAAAATTTCGGGGAAGTGTTCCTTATCACTAATACATATAGTTTCATCGATTAATCAATATAATTAAGTGAGGAGTTTAAATTACCTATTGGCGTAGAGAATAAGTAAGGTAATTATTCTTCATCTCCTCCTCGGCTTCCCAGGTCATCTCATCTCTATTGTTGTTTCGCCATAATACTTTGACGGAAGCCACGTCCTTGGTTCGCAATCTCCTAACGTGCCGATCAAGTATGTCTATAGGCTGCTCCTCGTAGGTCAACTCCTTCGACACCTGGACATCATCCACGGGAAATACTCTGGAAGGATCACCTATACATTTGCGAAGCATTGACACGTGAAAGACTGGATGTATTGCTCCCAAATCAGACGGTAGGTCCAACTCGTAGGCCACCCGGCCTACCCTACGGATAATTTGATAAGGCCCAATGTACCTCGGGCTTAACTTTCCTTTCTTGCCGAATCTCATGACACCCTTCATAGGTGACACCTTTAAGAACACCCAATCACCCGATTGAAATTCTACGTGTCGACGTCGATTATCTGCATATGATTTCTGTCGACTTTGGGCTGCCAGTAACCTCTCCTGAATAAGCTTCACTTTATCAACAGCCTGCTGAATCATGTCTGGGCCTATTAATTTAGTCTCACCAATCTCAAACCAGCCAATAGGTGACCTGCACTTCCTCCCATACAAGGCCTCATACGGTGCCATCTGAATACTCGAATGGTAGCTATTATTATAAGAAAACTCGATAAGTGGCAAATGATCATCCCAACTACCTCTGAAATAGATAACACAGACCCATAACATATCTTGTAGTGTCTGAATGGTACGCTCGGCCTGTCCGTCAGTCTGAGGGTGGAATGCTGTGCTAAGACTCACTTGTGTCCCTAATCCCTCCTAGAAAGATCTCCAGAAGTGTCACGCCCCGAACCTGGGCCTGGACGTAACACGGCACCCGGTGCCTGACTGCATGTGACCGAGCGAACCAACTGGCTGACTGAATCAACATGTGATACCAAAACATAACTAATTTATAAAATAAAACTAACACATGCTGATTAACTAAAAGTCTCACTGAAATATCATAATGCGGAAATACTTAGACAATCTGAACATATCTGAAAGTATCCAACATGGCTAAACCAAACAACTGAACGACTGCCAACAAGGCTCATAATAAATATCTGACTGTCTGAACTGTGTCTATGAAGCCTCTAAGAGTACTGAATAATAGAGCTGTCTATAAACTGAAATAACTGGATAGCTGACAACGCCCCGAAGGAATTTGGGGCTCACCAGTAGCTGATACGTGCACTCCTAAATAGCTGAATCGTCAACCTGTATATTGTTGCCTGCATCGCGAGATGCAGGCCCTCAAGCAATAAAAAGGGACATCAGCACATTTGAATTGTACTGGTATGTAAAGCAACTGAAGCAATAAAATACTGAAACTGATAACTGTAACTGTAATAGCAAGGAAGTAGAGATATGAATCCTCCCTTCTCTGTATCTGAATCATCTGTATTATCTGTGTTTGTATATGTGGGGCCTCGGCCCAATACTAAATGCACGCTATGGCCTCGGCCTAGTAGTGCGTCAGTCAATGGCCTCGGCCATGTATACGTATACACAAGACTGTGTTGTGCCCTCGGGCAAAATCACATATGTATAATTATGGTTAATTAATAAGGACTGAGACCACAACAACAATGAACAATGCTGAACTGAAATAGACATGCTGGACTGAATTGAAAACACTGATTGTTTCTGAGCATACTGAATTTCTAGACTGAGACTCATGTGGTAACAATACATAAGTCTATAAAGATTACGTGCTGAGTTCATGATATTCAAATTGATAACCATGAACGAATTCTGTAACTCCAACCCTAGAAGATAACAGTTCTACAACATATCATAAAACTAGGGCTAAACTGTATTCTGAGTCAAATTACTGACAAGTATGAAGAATGAGGCGTAGGGAGAATCAAGAACATTCCTTAACGTAGATAGTTAGCCTCACATACCTTAATTCCAGCCTTTGATCGTAATACAATGTTCGTCACCCCTTTCAACTTTGATCTATATCAATACAAGCCAAAGAGATTCTATATTAGCAATAATATTCATGCTTTGGTCATCTAAGCATTTTATCAAACACTTAGTGGGCATAAAGCTCCACAATCTCCATTAATGGTGTTTCTTCACCCAATTCCCAGTCTATTCTACAATCTCGATTAGATGTAATTAACATCATTCTCCATCCCCCATATCATTATAACAATCTCAAGTCAACAATTCAAAACCCTACTATAGTTCGTGTAATTCTCTTTACTAAACCCATTTACTATTCTCCCAAGAACTCATCAATTCACTATTATGAATGATTAGAGTGTAGAAGCATTACCTTTTTGACGTCCAATCCTCTTGAATACGAGGTCTAGGGTTTCCACGCCCAACAATAATGTTCCGCTCACAAATCTATTGATTAGAAGGGTTTACTCAAGTTAGAAAGAGATTAGGGACTTGAATTCAACCTGGAATCATGATAACACTTACCTTGTATGGTTCTTGAGGCTTGGGACTTGTTCTTATTGACTTTAGGGTAATTTTTCGTGAATGGGGTGCTGAGGAAATAAACCCCAAACCATAGATATAACTAAAAACGCGTAACCCGACTTTTTGACCCGAATCTGACCCGATTCGCGATGCGGGACCATCGTTCAATGTTTTGCAGCTCAATATTCAGACTTGCGCGATCGGTCCGTGATGCAGGGCCATCGTACGCGCCCCCACGCGCCTGAAAGAGCGACGGGTGTCGGTTCTGCACAGTGTTCGGTAAAATGGACATACCGTCTTGTACAGAGCTCTGTTTGGGCTCCACAATATACCGTTGGAAACATATTTCGAAGGGCTACAACTTTCATGTTTTAAGTTTCCTCAAATTCCCAACGGATTGCACCAACTTTGACTGGAAGACAGACGTATCGAAAATTTAGTTGATTCTATCGAATTTTAATAGCCATATTGAGACGATCATATCTCCTTGCTCCGATCTCTGATTGGCTTGGTCCTTATATCGTTAGAAAGGTATTTCTACATACTACATCTTTCATTGAGGGTACTTTCCAAAATTCCCAACTAATCAAGGAGTTATGACTGCCCGAAGTAGGCTTATCAACCATTTTCGCAAAACGTTCAAATCTTCAGTTTTTCCACTAAAACTCTAATGATATAAGTCTAACCTTAGTTCCAAGATACGGGGTGTAACATTATCTCCCCCTTGGAATCATTCATCCTCGAATGATGGATTCTGATAAAGACTGATTGCCGAGACATGTGCACACTAACTGACATGAGCACATGAAAACTGAACTGAAAAGGGTCTTAACTGAATTATCTATTGAACTGAACTACTACTAAGCTGACTGTCCAACATGCTGAATACTGATAATGTAGAAACTGTAGAAGGAAAGATCTGAGAAGGGAAGGTACAATACCTTCACCGGTTTCTGCTGATTCTTCAAAGAGATAGGGATAACTGGACTTCATGTCTTCTTCTGTTTCCCATGTAGCCTTTTCAACTTTCTGACTTCGCCACAAAACCTTTACTAAGGCTACCTCCTTAGTCCTCAACTTGCGACATGACGATCAAGGATTTTCACTGGTACTTCTTCATAAGTCAAATTATTATTGGTTGTTATGGTATCAGTCGGGACGACCAATGACGGGTCTCCCACACACTTTCTCAACATGGACACTTGAAACACTAGATGCACAATAATCAAGTCATGTGGAAACTCAGCTCACAAGCCAATTGACCAACCTTTCATTGGATTCTGTATGGTCCAATATGGCGGGACTATGCTTCCCCTTCTTACCAAATCTCATGCCACTCTTCATAGGTGAGAGCTTAAGCAATACCCAGTCATTAAGTTCAAACTCTAAATCTCTCTGTCTCACATTTTGTGTAAAACTTCTGGCAATTCTGAGCCGTTTTCAAACGCTTCTAAATCAACTTGACTTTCTCCATAGCCTAATAGACCAAGTCTGGCCCTAACAACTCTGCTTCCCCAACTTTAAACTAATCAATCGGTGATCTACACCTTCGCTCAAAAAGTATTTCAGACGGTGTCATCCCAATACTAGCATGGTAATTATTTTTGTAAGAAAACTCAATAAGAGGCAGGTGGTCACCCCAATTACCATTGAAATCAAGGACACATGGTTACTGAACTGAATGAATACATGATTACTGAATTGCTGAGATACTAAACTGAATGTCTACTGAACTAACTGAATACTAAGCTGACTGAATATTGGATTAACTGAATATAGAACTAGCACACTAACTGAATAATGGACTGGCATGGATACATGAGTACTGGACTGACATCTGAGTACTAAGCTGACATGAATATTATAACATTAGATCTGAATAGTGTATCTGTCTGATCATCGGTCTGCGGATGAAAAGTTGTGCTGAGGTTAACCCTCGTACCCAATCCTTTCTGAAATGATCTCTAGAAGTTTGCTGTGAACTGAGCACCATAATCTGAAATAATGGACACTAGGGTCCCATACAATCTGGCAATTTCATAAACATATGACTTGGCATAATCTTCTGTTCAATCTGTGGTCTTAACTGGCAAGAAGTGCGCTGCCTTCGTAAGTCTGTCCACAATCACCCAAATTAAATCATGCCTCCTGTCTGAACGAGTTTGACCTAGAATGGTGAGATTCTGACATAATTAGCTCTCTGAGTCCATCTACATCTAGAACGCATAATCTGCCTCGGTATCTGAAGGTACCGTTATCTCCCCTTTGTTCAAAAGCTAAGGCTTTATATTCGTGAATCCCTTCTTTCATCTGTAACAAGTAGGAATCACCAAACTGCTTCTCTCTAACTTTAATGACTAAGAAGGAATGCCATGTTCTGGGAAATAACTCCACCCGCTTCGGAGTCTGAAAGTCAAATTCCTAGTTTAGATAAGCGGTGAACTTCTTTCACCATAGTTCTCTTGTCTACCTAAATCGTGAGTTGTGCTTCCCATACTTGATTTTTTTTTCTGAGATACTTTCTAAAATACTCATAGTACTGTTGTGCGCTAAGTCTATGACTAGCACCCTAAAGATTAGAGTCTCATGTAATGGCACTACCCTTGTGACACATAACTGGCATGATCTTATAGCTTTTTCGTAATCGCCTAATCGATATTAATTGAACTTGACACAATTCGTTCGGTGATCATTCTACTCATTTCGGGTTTCCTATAAGTTGAGGCATATTCCTTATGGAGACTATCTCATTATGCCAACCTAACTGAACTAAGGTTCTTCATATCTCATACTAACCCTTCGGGTCTTCAATTATCTCACCGGACTTACTGGCGATTTATGCATCTCACCCTTAGATCAAGGCTAACATCTTATACTTACCAATTCTTCTCTTTTTATGGGATCCAATTAACATTCCTTATCTTCTGTAATTCCTTTGTACTCTACAACACTGATGACTTTTTTTTTACTCACATCTGAGCAATTTCTCATGGGGAAAAACTAAATTTACTTACATGAACGGGTTGCTACTGTATTCATAACTGGCATACTCCATCTTAATGACTTAACTCTACTCACACTGTAAATCTTAGGACAACCCCCTTTGATAACTCTTAAAGGCTATTCTTCTGTAGTTTGGTTTCTTACAGCCTAGCCGATTTCTTCTTCCACTGATCACCCTACTCTGAATTTAATTTAAGCCCTTGGTTTCTAACACACATTTGGATGTATCCGAATTGTCACCCACTTAAGGTGTTCATCTGACTAAGGAAATCAAATCATACTTCTACTAGTTCTGCTGAAATTGCTAATGCATTATATCTACTCAAAACGTACTTACTATTCTTCTGTTAATCACCCGCTAGCTTCACATTTTACTATTCTGCTCTGAATAACCTAAGTTATTTCTAACTCTCCCTCATCATTTGACGCTATTCTATGGTCGTATACTATCTTTTCTGAGCTATGGATCACACTTAAGAAACTTTCATCTATCTTATATGAAAGATTGGAACAATTAAACCTAAACTTTCTATACACTTCAAAATCGTATCAGACTATACACATCTGGGATAAAAACTTACTCACATAGCTTAAGCGAGAACTGTCACATCTTCTTATCTCATAACAATAATTACTTCTTATAGTAACCTACAACCATTGTACTCTCTAACTCTGATCTGACTAACTTAAACAAACTAAAATCATTTCCGAAAATTTACTATCGCTTGCTCATGGTTATTATTTCATACATACCTCTTTTCTTAACAGGCATAGTTCGTACGAAAATTTCATCTGTGGTGATAACTAGGGATGCCTCTTTATCCTGACGACCTGCTGAAGCTTCCAAGCAGTCTTCACTGAAAACTGAAATACCGGGCTTAGTTGTATTACAACCTGACTGGGCTTAAGAATTAAGAGGAGCCACTGAAACACATATCGAGGCCCCAAACGATACACCCCTTGGTGTCCCTATAACACTTGTTGCACATAAGATTTGAAAACTTCGGTGGCTCACACTGGTATGTCACCGAGAGGCCGGTGCTCTTAAACTCTATTTCTAGTTGAACTGACCTTTTTGATCATATCTAGACCTCAAGACTAGTGCACTAGCTGCAGATGGAGTGGGTCCTGGTGACTTCCGGTAGAAAACTTGTCTGCCAACACCTCCTTGAGATCCTCCATGATTTACGTTTCCTGTAGACTTGGCTCCTTTTCTAATTTCTCTGATATCCTCTCCCTGTTGTATCCCATTCTCCTTTCTCAAGAATATCATTATTATTTAACTTCCCATTCATTACACAACACCTTTTCTAGGGCAACTTACATTTTATTCACCTTTCAATAACACCTTAAGTCTCATTCATTACCAGCAAGTACTTCACAATTGTACCCCTATGTATAATCAACCTCAGTTGGGCCTTGAATTACCTATTCATCTCCTACGCATTCGAAACGTACGTAATTCAATAGGAAGAGAAGTTACTTATTCCTCTAAGCTTCAAGGCACGATCAAGAGTAGAAAGAAATGAGACAAATCTTGAATGTCTTGGTGGTCAACTGTTTATATGTGTGGGGCCCTCACACATATAAAAGAGACCCCACTAGACATGGCTTCATAGACTCCCTAAGACACTTGAACCTAGGGCTCTGATACCAAGCTTTGTCACGCCCCGAACCTGGGCCTGGACGTAACACGGCACCCGGTGCCTGACTGCATGTGACCGAGCGAATCAACTGGCTGACTGAATCAACATGTGATACCAAAACATAACTAATTTATAAAATAAAACTAACACATGCTGATTAACTAAAAGTCTCACTGAAATATCATAATGCGGAAATACTTAGACAATCTGAACATATCTGAAAGTAGCCAACATGGCTAAACCAAACAACTGAACGACTGCCAACAAGGCTAACATAATAAATATCTGACTGTCTGAACTGTGTCTATGAAGCCTCTAAGAGTACTGAATAATAGAGCTGTCTATAAACTGAAATAACTGGATAGCTGACAACGCCCCGAAGGAATTTGGGGCTCACCAGTAGCTGATACGTGCACTCCTAAATAGCTGAATCGTCAACCTGTATATCGTTGCCTGCATCGCGAGATGCAGGCCCCCAAGCAATAAAAAGGGACATCAGCACATTTGAATTTTTCTGGTATGTAAAGCAACTGAAGCGATAAAATACTGAAACTGAAACTGATAACTATAACTGTAATAGCAAGGAAGTAGAGATATGAATACTCCCTTCTCTGTATCTGAATCATCTGTATTATCTGTGTTTGTATATGTGGGGCCTCGGCCCAATAATAAATGCACGCTATGGCCTCGGCCTAGTAGTGCGTCAGTCAATGGCCTCGGCCATGTATACGTATACACAAGAATGTGCTGTGCCCTCGGGAAAAATCACGTATGTATAATAATGGTTAATTAATAAGGACTGAGACCATAACAACAATGAACAATGCTGAACTGAAATAGACATGCTGGACTGAATTGAAAACACTGACTGTTTCTGAGCATACTGAATTTCTAGACTGAGACTCATGTGGTAACAATACATAAGTCTATAAAGATTACGTGCTGAGTTCATGATATTCAAATTGATAACCATGAACGAATTCTGTAACTACAACCCTAGAAGATAACAGTTCTACAACATATCATAAAACTAGGGCTAAACTGTATTCTGAGTCAAATTACTGACAAGTATGAAGAATGAGGCGTAGGGAGAATCATGAACATTCCCTAACGTGGATAGTTAGCCTCACATGCCTTAATTCTAGCCTTTGATCGTAATACAATGTTCGTCACCCCTTTAAACTTTGATCTATATCAATACAAGCCAAAGGGATTCTATATTAGCAATAATATTCATGCTTTGGTCATCTAAGCATTTTATCAAACACTTAGTGGGCATAAAGCTCCACAATCTCCATTAATGGTGTTTCTTCACCCAATTCCCAGTCTATTCTACAATCTCAATTAGTTGTAATTAACATCATTCTCCATCACCCATATCATTATAACAATCTCAAGTCAACAATTCAAAACCTTACTATAGTTCGTGTAATTCTCTTTACTAAACCCATTTACTATTCTCCCAAGAACTCATCAATTCACTATTGTGAATGATTAGAGTGTAGAAGCATTACCTTTTTGACGTCCAATTCTCTTGAATACAAGGTCTAGGGTTTCCACGCCCAACAATAATGTTCCGTTCACAAATCTATTGATTAGAAGGGTTTACTCAAGTTAGAAAGAGATTAGGGACTTGAATTCAACCTGGAATCATGATAACACTTACCTTGTATGGTTCTTGAGGCTTGGGACTTGTTCTTATTGACTTTAGGGTAATTTTTCATGAATGGGGTGCTAGGGAAATAAACCCCGAACCTTAGATATAACTAAAAACGCGTAACCCGACGTTTTGACCCGAATCGGACCCGATTCGCGATGGGTCCGCGATGCGGGACCATCAGGCAATGTTCTGCAGCTCAATACTCAGACTTGCGCGATTGGCCCGCGATGCAGGGCCATCGCACGCGCCCCCACGCGCTTGAAAGAGCGACGGGTGTCGGTTCTGCACAGTGTTCGGTAAAATGGACATAACGTCTTGTACAGAGCTCCGTTTGGGCTCCACAATATACCGTTGGAAAGATATTTCAGAGGGCTACAACTTTCATGTTTTAAGTTTCCTCAAATGCCCAACGGATTGCACCAAATTTGACTGGAAGACAGACGTTTCGAAAATTTAGCCGATTCTATCGAATTTTAAGTGCCTTACTATTAGCCATATTGAGACGATCATATCTCCTTGCTCCGATCTATGATTGGCTTGGTCCTTATATCGTTAGAAAGGTATTTCTACATACTACAACTTTCATTGAGGGTACTTTCCCAAATTCCAAACTAATCAAGGAGTTATCACTGCCCGAAGTAGGCTTATCAACCATTTTCGCAAAACGTTCAAATGTTCAGTTTTTCCACTAAAACTCTAATGATATGAGTCTAACCTTAGTTCCAAGATACGGGGTGTAACAAGAAGTTAGTTGTAAACTGGGATCCTCTATCGGAGATAATAGCTGTGGGAACCCCGTGAAGTCTCACTATCTCATTGAGGTATAACCTAGCATAGTCCTCAACTGAATAAGTAGTCCTGACTGGAAGAAAGTTGGCTGATTTTGTCAGCCTATCAACGATAACCCAAATAGAGTCATATCTTCGTAGAGTGCGAGGTAAACCTTTGACGAAGTCCATATTAATTACCTCCCATTTCCAAGTCGGAATCTCTATTTCCTGTAATAATCCACCAGGCTTCTGATGCTCGACCTTAACCTGTTGACAATTTGGGCACTGAGCAACAAACTCCGCTATATCTTTCTTCATGCCATCCCACCAATACAAGCATCTGAGGTCATGATACATCTTCGTTGACCCTGGATGAACAGAATAACGGGCATAGTGTGCCTCTCCCATAACCTGTCGCCGTAACCCTGCAACCTCAGGTACACATAACCTGCCTCTGTATTGTAGCACTTCATCAGGTGCAATCTCGAATGGGGTCTCCTCTTTTTGAAGTGCTGCATCTCTATAATGCACAAGAATATGGTCCTCATACTGGTGTCTCTTTACCTATTCTATGATAGGGGACTCAGCAACTCCTCGAACAGAAACTCCGCCATCATCAGGATCAGTCAAACGGACTCCAAGGTTAGCTAACTGGCAAATCTCATGGACTATCTCCTTCTATTCTGGTTGTACATCTACCAAGTTGCTCATCGATTTACGGCTGAGTGCATCGGCTACAACATTTGCTTTCCCTGGGTGGTATAGAATGTCAACATCATAGTCCTTCAGCAACTCTAGCCACCTCCTCTGCCGCAAATTTAGCTCCTTCTGCTTAAAGATATATTGGAGACTCTTATGATCCGTATAAATATCAACATGCATGCCGTATAAATAATGTCTCCATATCTTCAAGGCATGAATTACTGCTGCTAACTCCAGATCATGAGTGGGATAGTTTCTTTCATGCTTTCTAAGCTGCCGGGAGGCATAGGCTATGAATCTGCCACGCTGCATCAATACACAACCTAGCCCAACGCCTGAGGCATCACAATAAATAACATAGCCATCTGGCCCCTCAGGAAGTGTTAGAACTGGAGCCGTAGTCAACTAATCCTTTAGTAATTGGAAGCTTCGCTCACAAGCATCGGTCCACTGGAACGTAGCTGCCTTCTGTGTTATCCTTGTTAAAGGCACTGAAATCGAGGCAAATTTCTCTACGAACCTCCTGTAATACCCTACTAGCCCCAGAAAACTACGTACCTCGGTAGGCGTCGTAGGTCTAGGCCAAGTCTTCACCGCCTCAATCTTTTCTGAGTCTACCCGAATGCCATCAGCTCCAATAATATGCCCCAAGAATTCTACTGAAGTCAGCCAGAATTCACACTTAGAAAGCATAGCATACAGCTTCTGGTGTTGGAGCACTCTAAGTACCGCTCTCAGATGGTCTGCATGCTCCTCTTCTGATCGTGAGTAGACCAGAATATCATCGATTAACACAATAACAAACATATCTAGGAACGGCTTGAATATTTGGTTTATCAAATCCATAAATACTGCTGGAGCATTGGTCAGCCCAAAAGACATCACTCTAAACTCATAATGCCCGTATCGGATCCTGAATGCAGTCTTCGGAATATCTGCCTCTTTTACCCGCACCTGGTGATAGCCTTACCACAAGTCTATCTTCGAGAAACACTTAGCACCCTGCAACTGGTCAAATAGATCATCAATTATGGGGAGGGGATATCTATTCTTTATCGTCACCTTATTCAGCTACCTATAATCGATACACATCCGCAGCGACCCATCTTTCTTTCTCACAAATAGTACCGGTGCTCCCCAAGGTGATGTACTGGGCCTGATGAAGCCCTTTTCTAATAAATCTCTCAGTTGCTCCTTCAACTCTTTCAGTTCTGCAGGTGCCATTCTATAAGGAGGAATAGATATAGGCTGAGTATCTGGCAGCACATCTATAGTAAACTCTATCTCCCGCTCAGGAGGAAGGCCTGGAAGTTCATCTGGGAATACATCTGGAATTCGCTAACTATCGGCACTGATTGAAGAGTCGGCGCCTCTGCCTTCAGGTCATGCACCCGAACCAGATGATAAATATACCCCTTTCTAACCATATTCTTTGCCTTGAGGTATGAAATAAACTTACCCCTCAGTGATGTTGTATTCCCCATCGACTCTATAATTGGCTCTCTTGGAAATTGAAAGCGAACTATCTTTTCTCTACAATCAACGTTGGCATAACAAGAAGCTTGCCAATCCATACCCATAATAACATCAAACTCAGTCATATCTAACTCTATCAGATCTGCCTTGGTGCAACGACAATATATAATCACCGAACAATCTCTATATACTTGCCTTGCTATAACAGAATCTCCTACCGGTGTAGCCACCTCAAATTGTTCTATCAATTAAGGTTTTATTCCAATTGTACTAGCAACAAAGGGTGAAATATACGATAATGTGGAGCCTGGGTCTATCAATGCATATACGTCTCGAGAAAAAACCAATAGTATACCTGTAACCACATTTGGTGACGCCTCCTGATCCTGTCTACTAGCCAAGGCATATATGCGGTTCGAAGGACCGCTAGAACTGGAAGCTCCGCCATGACCTCTACCACGGCCTGCTGGTACCTGAACACCCTGCCCCATAGGGCGCACAGCTACAGAAGAAGATGAACCAGCAACCGACCCCGTGGGCTGAAACACACTGCCTGGACCACCGCTATACGGACACTCCCTCATAATATGGCCTTGACGGCCGCACGAAAAAAAGGCACCTGTAGCACGATAACATTCTCCAGAATGATGCCTACCACACCGAGAACACCGAGGTAAAGGTGGCCTCGTCTGACTGGAACCCATGTTCATCTGCGAACCCGAAGCCTTGGAGCTCTGACCGGCTCCTGAATACCCCGTGCTGTCAAACCTTCTACCTGTGAACCGTGGAGGTGCACTCTGTGCTGGCTGGGACAGATATCTAATATGTTGCTGAGGCTGCCCGCCTCGAAACTCACCAGGATAGCCAGCCGATCTGGCCCTCTTATGCTGGCCCCTATCATAATCTCTCTCTGGCTGGTGTCCTCTGTGTCGATCCTCCACCCCTGTTCATATGCCTCTACCCGAGCAATATCCATACCTGGCTGAAGAGCCAATGCCATACAACCATCAACCAAATAACGATCTAACCCCATCACATAGTGATTCACTCTATCAGCCATATCAGCTACGATAGTAGGTGCATATCTAGCTAACGAGTCAAACTCTAGGCTATACTCTCGAACATTCCTGCCCCTCTGCCTCAACTGTAAGAATCTATCAACTCTAGCTCGCCGCATCTCTTGAAGCAGAAAGTGGCCAAGGAAGGCCTCCAGAAACTCATCCCATACTGCTGGAGGAGCATCCTCGCCAATTGAAAGCTACATCCCGCAATCGATACGAAGCTAACTCAATAGACTCAGTCTCAGAAGCCTTAATTATCCTCAACGTACGCTGCATCTGCCGAACGAACTCCTGCGGGTCATCCTCAGGCTTCGACCCAAAAAACTCTGGAGGATTACAACTTAGGAAGTCACGGGCTCTCAAACTGTCATGTCTATCCGCCTAGTCAACCCCTAGTCCATGCCTGCGAGCCTGGCCTGCCACAAATCTGGTGAGCAACGTAACTACATCTCTCATGGCTCTATCCTCCGCCCCTGGCTGAGGAGCTTGAGTCTAAGGTGTTGGAACCTCGGGAGCTGGCGGTGGAGCCACCCCCTGACCAGGAGTTGTCGCTGCCATAGCTTTCTCTGGAAGTGGCGGTGTAGCAGAACTCGCGGACTGGAACACAATCTCAGGCATAAACTGGGCACGGGCTCTAGTAACTCTCCGAGTCTGGCTAGTAGCTCCTGCTACCGATTTGCCCTTCTGTGGCAGCTGTCGCTTTCTTCGGAGGCATAGCTGTAAACATAATAATTTGTTAGGAAGGGATCATCCTGACAATACAACTCTATCGCATGATCTAGGATAAGAAGAAAAGATAATACCCTAAATGTCCTGTAGCTTCCTGTTTATAGATGTGGTGCACAACACACCGATAAACAAGACTCTACTAGACATGGTCTGTAGATACTCCGAGGATGAACCGCTCTGATACCACTTTTGTCACGACCCAGCCCCGTGGGCCATAACTAGTGCCCGAGCTGGACACCCGTATGTACCTATTTAGACATAATTAGACTAACACTATAGACAACATGGGAATCGGCATAGACCCAAAGGTTCTCAATCAATCACAACGTAATAAAATACGCAAGCCGACGAGGCTGCCACCATATATCATTATAATACGCAAGCCGATAAGGCTGCCACTATATGTCAATATACTACGCACGCCGACAAGGCTGCCACTACGTATAGATAACACATGCAAGTCGGAAAGGCTCCCACAACAAACAGAAACATCAATGACAACTATATAGACACAGCTGATCATACTCTATATAAAACCCACACACATGTCTACAGACCTCTAAGAGTATCAACAGTGAAATATGAACGGACAAGGCCCCGTCGTACCCCTGGACAAACATATATAAATACATCAGGAGATCTGTACCAAAAAGTCTAGGCTCCGGAACAACGGAGCTCTCCAAGACAGCTGAATGGAAATCCTATGCTGGGGGATCACCGAATCGAGCGTCTGTACCTAAGGCCATGAAACGCAGCCCCCCCCCCCCCCCCAAAGAAAGGGGCTCATTACGGAATATGTGCTGAGTATATAAAGCATGAAATACAGTAAAAGGGATCATAACTGAAGTAGGGAGTACAGGAGACAAGTATAATATCCAGAATACCAAAACACTTGCCCTTTTGAAACATAAATCATGCGCATGTCAAGATTATATGTCATACCCGGCCCATTATGGGACTCGGTGAATAAGATCGCCACATACCATCCTTTGCGCCATAAACACATCATAACTCCATAAACACATCATAACGCCATAAACACATCATTACGCCATAAACACATCATAACGCCATCATATATACATATATATCATATTCCGGCCCTCTAGTGAGGGACTCGGTGAACAATGCAGTGAACCTGTGCCCGAAAACGTATCCTGGCTCGGGACTTAGTGAAAGATATATTGAGGCATGCACGAGCAGAGTAGTGAGCAACCATATGCAAGTTAAATCTTATTTGAGACTCAATAAAATAATCAAAACGAACTATCATATCAAGTACCCTTCGAATGTCACTATGGATTATATCAAAATAGAACTTCTTGAATCATATACACGTATCAAGAAATAATAAAATAGTTTCTGGAAATCAAGAACATTAGCCATCCTAGTGGCTTTAAGAATAGGAACTACTTTGGAGTCATATATACGTCGTTTGTTTGTTTCATAAAGATCATGCCAAAAAGAAGGAAGGATTAGTTTTACATACCTGCTAAAGATTAATCGTAATGTCATTCGCTTCGTCGCTCCTTTAGCCTATTTAATATAAAAGTAACGCTATCGTTAGTAAACTATACTTCCTAGATCATAAATCTGTAGCCTATCGCTTCTAGAACTCATTCTTTAACTTATATTTTCTTGATTAGGGGTTTTCATTAGTTAAGGTCTTAACGGAAATCGGGCAGCATTCCCCCTATATATTCGCCAAACCGAACTTCCAATTACCCTCCTGTTAACACAGAAATACCAACATTAACATATGAACATAATCATACCTTCAATCCTTTCAATTCAACAAGGATAACAACATGCCCATAAAATAACGCAACTCTAACTTTAACCACTTAATCCCTTCATTTTTACCATATAATCCATGATTACGACAACAATAATGCTACTTAGATTCAATTCACCATTCTTAATCAAAACAGCCCCCTACACGGCTCAATTTATACCTCAATATCAACATACATAACCCCTTTTATATTCAACACACATCTACCAAACTATACAAGTCTAAACTACCTCCAAAACATGTAGAAAAGGATTGAATCTTACCTTAACGATCTTGATTCGTTAACGTTGCCGCCTCCAACGATTAAATTCACGTCACAATTCCTTTGAACACCTACAACTCCTTAGAATTCAAGCTTCCAAACTCACTTTCACTAAAGCTCACTCTCGGCTCTCGGCCAACAATGGCCATGGCCGAGAGCTTCATTTCCTGTCCATCTCCCTTTTTTTTTGTTCAATTGAAATGTGAAAGTGATGATTCAATGAGTCATTCTTGACTTATATATATAGATCCTCTAAGCCCTACACGTGTTCAACCTAATGAGTCATCCATTTATTCCCCCCCCCCCCCTGTTTTTTTAATTAAAACGGGTGGGGCCCACATATAGTAAATAAGTTAATTAAGTTTAACTAAGCACTAATTCTTACTTAATAATCCAATCACAATTAATTAGTCCCTAATCTCTAATAATATTTCTACACTAAATAAAATTTATAATCAATTTGTGTACTAATTAAAATTGAAAATTAAAAGTTCCTATTTCGTATCCGAAAATGATCCCGTCTTTCACTTAAGTCGGTTAGTTTGCGCATAATCTCGACATATAAGAATACGGGATATAACAACTTCTCATTCAATCATTTATTTAGTTTATTTATTTGGTCAATTAACTATTTGGTAGTATAAAAATATTATAGAAATAGTGTTTATTGCCTTTTAATTTTTGCTTATATTTGTTGGGTCTTGTGTTTTAAAATTATTTTATCATGACTTCTTCGCTCTTGTTATTTCTTATTTTCGCATTACTCTGATATGCTTGTCCGTATCTGACTCTTTTGTCTTGCTTTCTCTTGAGCCGAGGGTCTTTCGGAAATAGCTTCCCTACCTCCCAAGGTGGGGGTAAGGTCTGCGTACACTTTACCCTCTCGAGACCCCACATTGTGGGATTTCACTGGGTATGTTGTTGTTATAGTGTTTAGATGAGGGGTAAAAATGTCATTCAATTTTATATAGACATTTTAGTAATTCAAATTTTCACTTAGGAGCTTCCCACTTTTATAATAATATGATGTTTACCATATCCTTTCCAACCCAAAACATCATAAAGATAATCTCTAAAACAGTCCATACGTTTTAAATTTTCAACCTTCACTTCGGAGTCCTAGTTTTACATGTTTTCCTTCTTCATTTCACTTAATTATACATGAATAATTTTGACAACAGCAGCCACATCATAAACATGTCATATTCCATAATTTCCATCCATCACAAATCATATTTATCACCTCAAAACAGTCCAACAAGAGACAACTAAAATATGATCAACTTCCAAGTATTGTATAGACATTTCTCCTTCTAGTTTACCATTTCTTCAACATGATTGACATGTAAACCAACATAATAATAATAAAAACATCATAACCAAGTTATTTCCCATTATTTACAGCCTTACAAGGTCATATATACAACTCCCAAAACAGTCCAATAAAATATAACAACATCTCACGTCATTTCAAGTAGTAGCTTGCAATTTTTCACTCAAATAACTCAACCAATACTTGAATAAGCTTAAGAACAAGAAATAAATGTTATACTTACCTTTTACAGAAATTACAACTTGAAATCCAGATTTGGTTCAGCTCAGAACCACCCTTGTTCACACCACAACACCATAGATGAATTATTCTTCACTAAAGCTAGCTTTTGATGTTTAAAAAGATGTAATCAGTTGGGTTTAACCTTAAACCCTTATGGGACCATTAGGAAAGCATGAGAGAGAATTGATATAAAGTGTGGTCGAAAAAAGACCAAAAACAACTCCCAAAACGCTTTTTAAAAGAGGCCAAAGTCGGCCACACCCAGGTGGGTCCCAAAAGGGGCTGCTTACTCAGTCTCGTGAAAACGCGAATATCTCTCTACTACGACGTTGCATTGATGAATGGTTTAATGTATTGTAAACTACACTTGTAGAAATTCAATTTTGTGGGTGGATGTCACGACCCGACTAGGGGCCATGATGGGTATTCGGGGCTAACCACCGAGCACCGCTCATACCATTACCCACCGTACATATCAAGCGTTCATTCCTTAGCCCTATACTCAATCCATGGGAAAAGCAACTTTTCACTTCGAAACATAATTACCTTTATATACATAAGCCCTCCGGCTATTAAAATAATATATATATATATATATATATATATATATATATACATACAAGGAGAAACCGTGAGACCATATTACCCACACATACGTATCTACGAGCCTCTACTAGAGTGCTAGACATAGGGATGGGACAGGACCTCGTCGTGCCCAAAATACATGTATATACACAAAAGAATAAGTCAATGGCACCTCCAGAACAATGGAGTGCTCTCAAGTCAGCTAATAGCTCCTACGAGTCTGGATCACCTCCCTGCCTACTTGTGGGCATGAACACAGCGTCCAAAGAAAACGGACGTCAGTACGGACATTATACTTAGTGTGTAAGGCATGAATGAAATGAATACAATAGAGGAATCATAAGACATAAGATGAATATATAACCTGCTTAATCTTTAAGAATGGATGCATTTCATACATATATCATATATAATCGCATTACATATATCATCATAGCACATACATCCCCATATCATATATATCATCATTGTTAACCCGCGTCCGGGTAACCATCATATGCTGCCCACTAGTGGTGATCATGTCCGGCCTTCTAGGCGCGGTGGAATCATAAGCAGCCCGCCTTAGCGGTGACATGTCTGGCCATTTGGGCACGGTGGAATCACAAACAGCCCACCTTAGCGGTGGCATGTCCGGCCATTTGAGAACGGTGGAATTTTATCATCGTGAGCACATTATAGACTTATCATTATTATACATCTCATAAGAATATCATGACCTTATCATAACTAGCATCACTATATCTTTATCATCAAAACATACATTAGAACTTGAAGACAACTATGGCTATGTCGGGGTGACATAAGGTTGTGAACCCCCGATGACATTATGGAGTGATCATAATCATCATATCTCACCTTGAGGGGACTAACATTTTAAGGTGAGTGTACACAAGGAAAAGCATCAATGGAACCATACATAGGATCATTAACCTCATGGACATCGTACCTCACTTTAAGATTCTTTATACTTACTCATCGTCATCATTATCATGCTCGTATCGTATCTCCTTTCTTTATCATATGCTTGTGTATTTCTTTATAGTCATGGACTCATAATTTTCGTTATTTAGGAAGATCATGGAAAAATAGGAAGATTCATGCCATAAGAGTCATGCCTTAGAAGGGAAGGATTAGCCTTACATACCTCTTTCATTTAACAATTCTATCACTTGATTGTTCTTCTTCGATGCTCGCGTTTCTACCTTCAAGAAAGTTCGTATTAACATTAGCTAATCGATTATAAGAACGTGCTTACTAAAGCTAGGGAAAATGGGGCAGCATTTCCGTTGTTTATATAACTTTCCTCATATCACATATCGACTCCCAAACATCCATAACAACATTCACAATATTATAGACAACAATCATCATTCATCTACATTATCCACATTTCACAATTTCACTTCAATTCCTCCATAATCATGGTCATAGGTCACTATTACATATCTCACATATAATGCTTATCCCATGTTCTAAATGTCATTCATAACATACTTACAATCACAACATATCAATATTCATGACTCATTCCAAACTACTATTCACAATCTCATTATTCTCATCTTTGTGACCCATTTTCTATCTCCTTCCATAATCTAAGTCTTTCAACCTCTCATCACCCTAAACAACATGGAAAGATCATAAAACTTACCTTAGATAGTGTAGGAATAATCCTAGAGCAGAAATACTACTCTTACACCAAAACCCTAGTTCACTTTCATTGGAATTTCTTGGCTTGGATGAACTTCAATGAGTTTCATACACTTGATTTTGTTGGTTTGATGAAGTTGATCACCAATCCTTCTTGGGTTCTTGTGGACGAAGAGTGGAGAACTTTCTAGAGGGTTCTGGAGGTGTGGAGTGAAAAATGAAATGAAATAAATGAGGTTGGGGTCCCTTATATCAACTTAAAAATTTGACCCGACTCGGACATACGGACCAACATACGGTCCGTATCTTTTATACAGGCCATATGTCTGGCCGTATGTTTGGTCCAGTGAAAGTCCCATTCTTGGTAGAACATACGGCCAATATGTTTTATTCGGCCAGTATGTTTTATATGGCCAGTATGTTGGACCGTATGTTGCCCAACTTTCCGGAATTCATTCTCTTCGGCTCGTTTGTTCTCCAATCCTTATGGATCCTTCTTAACACTTGTTTAACACCTCATTAACAATCTAAGGGATGCTATAGATCTTCTCCAAAACATCATTAAGCTCTCATTAATTCAATACTCGTAAATCTTACCCGACACACAACATATACCTTGCTTTCTTTAAAAACTCCCGTCTCCTACCTCGAATGTCTTTGAAATCTCATTTAGAATCATCAAATGTTATTTATTACTTACCAAGACATCGTATACTTCGTGCCCTTCGTTAGTCTATTCACTGTACGTTAACGGGAAATTTTCGAGGTGTAACAGTGGACAACCCTATAACTCCAAATACATTGGAAGAAAACTCAGTGACATTAGACCCAAATTTCTGTAAAAATATGACCGTTACTTGCAATAACTTTTGCCGACTTTTATTTTAACATAAGAATATTATATGATTCAAATACCTTAAAACACATACTCTTCAACATATTAATCACTCCTAGTTTTACCCCGAAAGTACGGGTTATAATATCTTTGATCGTTTAACCCCGAAACCTTTTGGTACATGCTTACCACTTGTTTATTACCTCCCTTAGCCTTGTAGGGGTTTCATGGATTCCTCGAACTCACATTAGTTTACTTATGATATGGACGATGTGAAAATTTCTGCGGTGTAACACCTAAGAGCTTAGAGAGGCAATTATTGAAGAACTTAGCGAGAATCATCATTGAAGGTAAGTTCAAAGCCATTATCTTGTTCATTTTCATTTCACCTTTAAGTTTCCATGATAGTTGCAAGTTCTAAAAATGGTAGGTTGAAGACCTAGAATTCTAAATAATGAAACCTTAGCTTTATTTGGTTATTATTGTTTAATTCACTATTTATATCATCTAAAAGTGTAGATTAAGACATTCTAGGGTTGAATTGCTTGATAGTCCAATAATCTAATTATGAGACTTGGGGATTCACCCAAATTTGGGGTTTTTTACTAATTGATGAAATTGAAGGTTCTAATATGATTAGAAACCCAATGAATTTAGGGATTATGATTGTGGGACTATGGGTAAGGTAATTTCACCCTTAATTTCCTATTTTTCCCTCATAACTCGTTAGGGGTATTTTGTGTAACCTTTCCCGAATTGATTTCTAATTCGATTAGTTTGTTGTCATGGTCATTTACTTACATGCGATGTTATTTACTATACTAACATCATTCTAAGACACTTTAGAAATAGAAGGCTCGTGTGGAGTAGTTCGTGGCTCATTTTCTGCATTCGTCGTAGGTTACAGCTTATCTTAGTTAGAATTTGCTTAGCGAAAAGTATATATAATGTAGAATTGACAGGAGAAAGCATGATTAGGTCTTTAGACAAGATGTCTTGTTGGATATTACCTAGGTTGGTATGACTTCTGACTATGTAGGATTGTCGCCGTTATTTACGCATTGTGATGGTGTATTTGTGTTCGTACTGTGGTGATTTGGGATGGTATTCTATTAGGTTGGTTTTTTTTAATTCAAAGCAACCAGCATGAGACTGGTTGTGTTTTATTCATAAGAAAACTTGTACAGAAGCAAAAAAGAAAAATTAAGAAAGCAACAAAGGCCAAAAGTGCCTCACAATAGACTAGAAACATTAATCTAAACATTAATATTGACTTAATTACTGCTGCTAATCCAGTCTCGGTCTGATGCCATTTCAAATCACCTCAAAGCTCTCACCAGGTGGTTATGGAATCATTATACCAACAGAGAATCCTTCCAACATGGATTAGCTGTGTTAGTCAATCTCAGTGCTAAGTGTAGTTTCTGAATACTTCTTTGTTTGTCCAAGGGTTTGTGAAAAGCAGCAAACATACCACATTCTAGGCGGATAATGAAGTTCTTCCAAAAGGTTGAACTGAA
The DNA here is from genome assembly GCF_019175385.1 of Lycium barbarum. Lineage (NCBI taxonomy): Eukaryota > Viridiplantae > Streptophyta > Magnoliopsida > Solanales > Solanaceae > Lycium > Lycium barbarum. The sequence goes on along the minus strand of NC_083343.1, from coordinate 36,211,966 downwards.
AGTTGATACCACACATTAGATAGAACTACACTAGCAACTAAGTTTATAGATATGAGCTGATGACAATAATTTCTAGCCTGACTGTGATCTGTTGTATGCATGATATAGTAATCATGCATTTTCTAAATCATTTATAGTTCAGTCTGGTTCTCTAACATGCTGTTTCTTGAATCTGAAGCTAGGCATATTATGTTTATTAGCATTTAGAATTCTTTTAGCCTCTGATGCAAGTTCCTGATAATTTGCTATGTGGAAAGTTCCTGCAAAATGAACAACCATGTTAGTTAAAAAATTAGCCAATTTGTTGCCTTCTCTGAGTACATGGATAATTTGTATGGTTCCTTTATTTCTCCAATCTTGAATCAAATGCACCATCATACAAATCGTCCAAGGTATCTTCCATTCATCATTCAAAACTTTTGTCATCAAAAGTGAGTCTGTTTCCACAATTAAAACGAGCAAATTATTTGCAACACAATACTTTACCCCCTCAAGAATTACTCTTGCCTCAACAACAATACAGGATGCTTCTGGTATAATCCTTGCCCAAGCATGCACTAAGTTTCCTTCACTATTCCTGATACACAATGCTGATGAACTTTGACCTGTGCTGCTCTTGTATGCCCCATCTGTATTACACTTATACCAACCATTAGGAGGAAAATTACATGCTACTGTTTTGCTTGTTATTAGTGGTTTATACTTCTGCAAAAACTGAACCAAAAGAGGCCAACTGTGAGGGATATCTAACCATGAGAACTTGAACTTTGCCAGCTGCCATAAATAAATTCCTGTTGATCTCAAATATCTCCTTATTTCTTGACATTACCCCTCCATGAATAACAATGTTCCCTCTTTTCCATATCTGCCATATTATGATTACAGGAGCAGCCTGATAGATAGGTTTCAACTGAGCTCCACATTTTGTTGTCCACCATTTACAAACTGTTTGATTAATCTGCACAAATGGTCCTTGTACTCCAGCTACTGAGGAAAAAATCCGCCAGATATCTGATGTAAACTTACCTATTAGGAACAGGTGAGTCATTGTCTCCTGTTGGGGAAAGGTACAACATCTGCAATTTGACACCATATTTATACCCATTCTTGCCAAAACATCATCAACTGGAAGTTTGTGGTGCTAGACCCTCCATAGGAAGAGAGAAATCTTGTATGGTAAGCCCTTGGTCCACATCATTTTAAAACACCAGCTATCCTGTTTCATCTGTCTAATAGCCTCCCAAGCACTACTCACTGTGAATTTTCCTGTGCTTGTTAATAACCACCAAGCCTTGTCACTTGTCATCTCCCTTTCATTGACAATTAACTCTGACCTTATATTCAACAATATCTGCAGGCAGTGTGTGATGCAGCAGTTCAAAGTTCCATGTTTCAGGTGTCATAGCTTCATTCAATTCTTCAATATCTTCATTGAGTTGAAAACCAGCAGGAATCAGCTTAACCAAAGGTCTTATCCTAGTCCAGTTATCAAAATAAAAGTTAGATGAGACATTTCTAGGCTCCCACCAAATGGCATGTTCAATATCATCCCTGACTTCTAGCATTTTCTTCCAGAGCTGAGATCCTCCCTTCTACCATACTAGAGTTGGAATTTGCCTTTTACAATATTTGTTCCACATAAATGTGGACCATAAAGTATAGCTAGTCCTGAACCTCCACCATAGCTTAGCAAAGAGTGCTTTTGAAACATCAAATGGAGATCTGAATCCCATGCCACCTTCATGTCATGGGTAGCACAAATTTAACCAAGAAGCCCAATGTCTATTCCTTTTATCTTCATTGTTACTCCAATAAAACCTTGCAAATATCCTGTGAAGCTCTTGAATAGTATACCTTGTAGGGACCATTGCAGACAACAAATACATTGGCATACTTTGAAGGACATTGTTGATGAGCACATCTTTACCTCCAAAAGACATCAACTTGCCTTTCCAATTCTGGAGCTTTTCTTTCACCTTCTTTATCAGATCATTGTTTTCACGACCCAAATCGGAGGGCCGAACTGACACCCAAGACATTACTTGGCTGAGTGCCATACTACCATTCCATCCATGAGTCACAACTTTTTATGAACCTTTAATCTACGAAATGACGCTTCCGTCAAGAAAAAAAAAACTTCTCAACAAAACTCTTTTGTCAAATCAGGGACTTCTCCCTTATCGTTAATTTGAGAAAACCTTTAGTCACAATAAAATCCTTAAAAATAAACCTTGAAAACACATTGACGTATATGGTCCCTTTATACCACTGTCGACTGCTCGACGCACTATCCACAGGACACTGTCTGCAAAGTCTCTAACATATACAAAATACCATAACATAAGTACTTTGACTCAGCAACACTCCGAACTGAGATGGAGCTCACCAATCCAGCTGATAGCCTGGGAACATCCTATAGCTAATGTCTTCTACTCGTCTGTATACACCTGCATGGCATGATGTCACACCCCAACTTTACTAGGGTGTGATGGGCACCCGACCCCATATCCGGAGCCGAGCGAACCCGCTGACTCTTGTTACATATATAAACTCCGGAATCAGTAAAGAAAGAAATACATAGTAAGCTCTCCAATATTTATTTTTCCATAAGTAAACTCCGACATCATGTAAGACTCGTGACATGAAGCGTAATAACATATCGGCTGCTTACAGACTGACCACCCAGTACCCATGACTCTGTCTATAAAGTCTCTAACATAGAACAAAATATCATAGTATATACTTGGACTTGGCAATTCTCCGGGACAAAGGGAGTTCGCCATCTCCGCTGGAACATCTTCAGTAAAATTTTCTAATCATCTGGGAGTACCTGCGCGGCATGAACGCAGCCCCCGAAGAAGAGGGGTCAGTACGAGCAATGTACTGAGTATGTAAAGCATGGATAGTAACATAATAAAGGAATATGCAGAATGAATAATGACAGAATAGACATATGGAGCTTATCCTGGGACAGATGTAACCTGTAAATATGATTGCCTTTCTGCAGAAGTCATGCATGCTTAGTTTCTTTTTCAGAAAAACGGTGTTTCTTATTTACATATACAGAAAACAGAACATTTCAGAAAACAGTGTCCTTTATTTACATTCACAGACGCCGAGTACATCGGCTCTCCCACCCCCCTCCCCAACAGTGTCCCAACATATTATATATATATCACAAATACAGACGCCGTATCCGGCTCTCCCCTATCCCGCGTCCGGGACGAAATCCAGCTGAATCAGGTGGTGATATAACAGTGGCCCTTCCCCTTCCCAATATACATATACACATACACATTCACATTCATATTCATATGTCATACAATTGGCATGCATGAGAGCCCAAAGAAAGTCATGTGTCCATCGGAGTGACGTAAGGTCGAAACCCTCCGATTACATTATGGAATAATCGGGTCACTTGTCTCACCTTGAAGGAACGATAATTATAAGGCGAGACTATCAACGGAAAATAGCTTTAAGAGGAGACACAGAATAAGATCATTGGCATTATAACCGTCAAATCATATGCTTTGAAGTCTTTTAGAAACTAGTACAACACTTTCATATTCACATTGGATTCTTAGCTCAAGACTCTTATTCGTGGAATCATTCTTGTCGTACTTATCATAGGCATATTCTCTTTTCTGACGTCATCGTTATCATTATCGTCATGGAAGTATTCTCGTTGGGATAGGTACAATACTTGTCATTTGGTAATGGAATAAGGATCGAAAGTTTCTTTTGGATTCAGCTTCAACGTAAGTCAAGCGGAATAATAAGGTAAATCCGGGAAACAGTGGGCCCACCTCAGATCAAATGAGGCGGCGCGCCAAATTTACATATGTTACATGTCATGGCGTTACTTGTGAGGGTTTTAGGGTCATCGGGTCCTAATTATGCAAGTTCTAGAGGTTTAGGAAATTCTTCCAAGATTTTGCACACTTTTTAATTCAATTCTACTGATTGAAAAAGCAGAAACTTTAGATGCGGATTCTGGAGGGTAGAAGGGTCCCCGAGGTTCTTAACCAACATATTACGCCTAAGACATGCCATAGACAGAAGGGTGAAGCGTTACATACCTTTTCTGCTTCTTATGCGACTCCAAATTCACGTTCCAAATCCGCCAAAATCTACAAATTGGTCATGTTTACCAAAACTTGATTAGAGCCTTTAGAAGTTGATTCCTTGAAGTAACACTTTGTCTGCCGAAATTTCGGCAGCATTTCCTCTGTAAATGTACCAACCCCGAGAATATGGCTCGGCCCAATTCAACAACAACCCAACCAACAACCAAGCTACAACATCAATAAGAGGTTCAAAACACATTCTAATCATTAGTGACTCTTTTCTATACAATTCGACGATATTCCATTTTCATTCAAATCAACCGCATGCAATCAAACCAACATCCACCTTCATACATTCAAGTACTAATCCAAACCATTTAAATAAGATTCGAGAACGCTTCGGACAAACCACAAAACATTCGAACAATCCAACAATGTACCATGGAACCCGAAATCTCCCAACTTCCATAGGAACCATCACAACACATTTCTTCCTTCAAAATTCACAAACTACACCCACAAACCACATTTTAACAACATTATTATCATAATTACAAGAAACTACATTTGATTCAAATTGGCTTCCAAAAACATCCTGCAACAATTATGACACCATCTTGGCTCACTAAGCTCTCATTTACATCACATAATCCACAACGCAACAACCCAAACATACTAAATAAAATTAGTCCATTCTTTGACATGCAAAACAGTCCATTTTCGGCCAACATCACAATACACCCATTCCATGATTTTTTTATTCATTTTCCATACATTACAACACCACATAATTATGCTAAATACACTTAATTCATTATTCCTACACATTGCACACAACACACGGCCAAACAACACTTCACACGGCTCAACTTGAACATGCAATATTTCATGAATTTCCATTCTTTTCTACACATTACAACACATTAGAACAACAACCAATACATCACATAATTTTAATTCATTCTTCCATACATAACACTTCATACATACGGCCTCAACTCCAACTTGTTTTCTATCATGAATTTCTTCCATTTTAGTATACTACAACAAATGTAAACCCTTCATATCATATAAAACAAGATTAAAACTCACCTTTCTTCTTCAACTTCTCCACTTGGTTAAGGTTCATGAATTGTCCATATAAGTGTCTTGCTTGCTCCAACAACTTCACCATGTTAAAGAGCATCTTCCAATTAGTAGTAAAGCTAGGAGAAAATAATTTTCCTTGGTCAAATTCCCATGGCTCAATTTCTAGAGCCATGGCCGAAACCCTTGCACTCTCTTCATTTTTTTTTTCTTTTGTTCTTCTTCTTTTTGTCTTGAATTGGAAGACAAGCTCATATATATATATATACCCAAGCATGTGAGGGGCACATGCCCCTCTCTAGAATAATCTCCAATTTTCTTGATTTTTCTTTCTTGAATTGTTTTACTTGGTCAAAGAAGACCAAATGTCTTCTCTCTCTCTCTCTTTTTTATTTTTTACACTTTAGCCCTTCCATATTTACACTTTGCCCCCTTCACTTATGAATGTCCACATGCTCCTTTCTTTATTTCCTAGAGTTCTCTTCTCTTTTTACCCTTAACTTTTCTCAATATTTCCATAACACTAATATCCATAATTGATATTTATAACCAACTTATAAATTAAAATAATTTTTGAACGTAGCGTTTCCCTTAACTTGCCACGACTACCTTGGAATGTCCGAACGTACGAAATACGGGCTATAACATCCTCCCCCCCCCCCCCTTTAGAACATTCATCCTCGAATGTTCAACTGACCTTGTGGGGTCTTGTAGCACTTCGGGAGGGGGTTCCTTTATGGTTGCCCTTTTTTCTCCATGTCCATTCTATATTAGTTATCCTACTTTCCTTGTTATCAAACATTCGGATCTTTACATAAGTCCTCATTCCATGTCATGGGTTTCTTTTATAGCTGCTCTCTCCATGATGCTCGTTCCTTATCCTTTACCTTATTTTCCTTGTAATCTAACTCCTTGACTTTTCATGAGTCGGTGCTCCATGTCATAGGTTTTTCTAACTCACTGTGTCAACTCATTATCCTTGTTCTTTCCGGGTCCTTCCTTTTCTATTGTTGTCTTGTCACCGTACCTTAACGGAAGCCATGTCTTAGTACGCAATCCTTACTTAATGATTCAATGTAGCGGGAGGCTATTTCCTTATCCTTAGGTCTATCTCTTAGTATACTCATAGTTATTTCGCTTCTACTCTTCTCCCAAGTATTCTTGCGAGACGCCGACATATTTTGAGCTCTGTTTTCAAACTAATAGATTTCCTTTCTCTGACACTTCATAGTGTTGCAATTCTTTTTTTTTTGGGGTCTTCTATGGTCTCCCCCCCTTTAGGGGACTCCTTACACGCTGACCGCCTGCGAGTATCTTCCTTCTCTTACTATGTCTTCATATGGGTTCTAAACTTAGGAACTATTCCTTTGGCCCTACTTATTGGAATCGGTTCTTAAACTCCACATTTTCCCTTTCGATCTATATTGCTACACTCTATCCCTTCTCACACCTATTTTTTTCAAATTCCTGGCCCAAATAGTCTCGTGTCTTGTCGATAGTTTCTCTCGGGTTTTCCCTCCTTACCTTTTCTTACTTTTCTTCCATTGTGATTTCTTATCGTTGACCCTTCCGTGCCCTCTGGTCTCCTTATTTTCCATTAGCTCACTCCTCCTCTTCCTTTACAACTATTACTGTATTAGATTCTCCAGTCTTCATCAGTCGCAGGGGCACTGACAACTATCCTTGTAGCACCAGTACAATTTACTTTCGCTATCACTCGGGCTTCGATTCCCTCGTTCGATTACTGCCCTCCTTGCCATAGTTCCGGTTACTGGAACTCCGAGATTCATATATACAATCATTTTGAAATATCCTACATACTCACATATATATGTATATGATTACAATCAGCTAACCCACAAAGTACGTACAAATGCTGTTCAAGCCTATACTAATTCTAAGGCTGTAATGTACTCCCTGTCTTCTTACTGAGCTAATCCACCTCGTCTTACGCGTCCTCTTAAGGTTCCCAGCCATCCCATACACTCTAGTTTTCCTTGAAATAACCTAGCTTTTAATTTGGATCTTATGTTTCAATCTATAGAATTTCTCACCAACTTCCTAGGGGGGCACCCATCATGGAATTGCTCCCACCTGAGCACGCTTAACCCAAAAACTTCATTGGAGTTCGGTGTCTTAATGCTGATATTTTCGCGCCAGCTTCCTCACCTGACCTTTATTACCTGTCCTGGGGCAACTCGAAGTTTTACAGTTTCTGGGACATTTTCGTAACACGTCCTTTCTTGTATAATTACTATTTTGCCCTTCTTGGTTTCCAACGCTCACCTTATGGCTAACTCCTATCCTGGGCTTCCAGATTCCCGATGGGAGCAACGTCACCTTCGTTGCCATGCCCAAATCCATAACCTTCTGAGCCAACGCATTTCACTTACTACCTATTCGCAGTATCTCTTTTCCATGCTTCTTCCTGTGGGGCGAGCCCGTTCTGGAAGAACCTCCTTTACCGTTCCGACTTATTCAAAATCTGTATGCGGCCAATGTCATCAATGCCTTACAGAACGTACAACTCTATGGCACATCCCCGCCATCCAGTACTCCCAGTTCAGGTAATAGAACAATCATCGAGGCTTACCTTCTTAACTTGCCACCTCAGCACTTGTCTTCTTTCGTCATCACTGAGCGTCTGCGAAAATTGACGGTTAGTATAAGGAATCTTATTTCCTATGACTTGGCTCTATCGCACGATCTGAGACAGAAAGAAGGTCAACATTTCCTAGATGCCCCGCAACCTCCTGTTTATAAATGTGGCCGGCTTCACACTCATAAACAGGACTCTACTGGACACGACTTTGCAGACAACCCTTGGACCGACCTGCTCTGATACCACTTTGTCACACCCCGACTTTACTAGGGTGTGATGGGCACCCGACCCCATATCCGGAGCCGAGCGAACCCGCTGACTCTTGTTACATATATAAACTCCGGAATCAGTAAAGATAGAAATACATAGTAAGCTCTCCAATATTTGTTTTTTCCATAAGTAAACTCCGACATCATGTAAGACTCGTGACATGAAGCGTAATAACATATCGGCTGCTTACAGACTGACCACCCAGTACCCATGACTCTGTCTGCAAAGTCTCTAACGTAGAACAAAATATCATAGTATATACTTGGACTTGGCAATTCTCCGGGACAAAGGGAGTTCGCCATCTCCGCTGGAACATCTTCAGTAAAATCTTCTAATCATCTAGGAGTACCTGCGCGGCATGAACGCAGCCCCCGAAGAAGAGGGGTCAGTACGAGCAATGTACTGAGTATGTAAAGCATGGATAGTAACAAAATAAAGGAATATGCAGAATGAATAATGACAGAATAGACATATGGAGCTTATCATGGGACAGATGTAACCTGTACATATGATTGCCTTTCTGCAGATGTCATGCATGCTTAGTTTCTTTTTCAGAAAAACGGTGTTTCTTATTTACATATACAGAAAACAGAACATTTCAGAAAACGGTGTCCTTCATTTACATTCACAGACGCCGAGTACATCGGCTCTCCCACCCCCCTCCCCAACAGTGTCCCAACATATTATATATATATCACAAATACAGACGCCGTATCCGGCTCTCCCCTATCCCGCGTTCGGGCATTCCGCGTCCGGGACGAAATCCAGCTGAATCAAGTGGTGATATAACAGTGGCCTTTCCCGTTCCCCATATACATATACATATACATATACACATTCACATTCATATTCATTTGTCATACAATTGGCATGCATGAGATCCCAAAGAAAGTCATGTGTCCATCGGAGTGACGTAAGGTCGAAACCCTCCGATTACATTATGGAATAATCGGGTCACTTGTCTCACCTTGAAGGAACGATAATTATAAGGCGAGACTATCAACGGAAAATAGCTTTAAGAGGAGACACAGAATAAGATCATTGGCATTATAACCGTCAATTCATATGCTTTGAAGTCTTTTAGAAACTAGTACAACACTTTCATATTCACATTGGATTCTTAGCTCAAGACTCTTATTCGTGGAATCATTCTTGTCGTACCTATCATAGGCATATTCTCTTTTCTGACGTCATCGTTATCATTATCGTCATGGAAGTATTCTCGTTGGGATAGGTACAGTACTTGTCATTTGGTAATGGAATAAGGATCGAAAGTTTCTTTTGGATACAGCTTCAACGTAAGTCAAGCGGAATAATAATGTAAATCCGGGAAACAGTGGGCCCACCTCGGATCAAATGAGGCGGCGCGCCAAATTTACATATGTTACATGTCATGGCATTACTTGTGAGGGTTTTAGGGTCATCGGGTCCTAATTATGCAAGTTCTAGAGGTTTAGGAAATTCTTCCAACATTTTGCACACTTTTTAATTCAATTCTACTGATTGAAAAAGGAGAAACTTTAGATGCGGATTCTGGAGGGTAGAAGGGTCCCCGAGGTTCTTAACCAACATATTACGCCTAAGACATGCCATAGAAAGAAGGGTGAAGCCTTACATACTTTTTCTGCTTCTTATGCGACTCCAAATTCACGTTCCAAATCCGCCAAAATCTACAAATTGGTCATGTTTACCAAAACTTGATTAGAGCCTTTAGAAGTTGATTCCTTGAAGTAACACTTTGTCTGCCGAAATTTCGGCAGCATTTCCTCTGTAAATGTACCAACCCCGAGAATATGGCTCGGCCCAATTCAACAACAACCCAACCAACAACCAAGCTACAACATCAATAAGAGGTTAAAAACACATTCTAACCATTAGTGACTCTTTTCTATACAATTCGACGATATTCCATTTTCATTCAAATCAACCGCATGCAATCAAACCAACATCCACCTTCATACATTCAAGTACTAATCCAAACCATTTAAATAAGATTCGAGAACGCTTCGGACAAACCACAAAACATTCGAACAATCCAACAATGTACCATGGAACCCGAAATCTCCCAACTTCCATAGGAACCATCACAACACATTTCTTCCTTCAAAATTCACAAACTACACCCACAAACCACATTTTAACAACATTATTATCATAATTACAAGAAACTACATTTGATTCAAATTGGCTTCCAAAAACAGCCCGCAACAATTATGACACCATCTTGGCTCACTAAGCTCTCATTTACATCACATAATCCACAACGCAACAACCCAAACATACTAAATAAAATTAGTCCATTCTTTGACATGCAAAACAATCCATTTTCGGCCAACATCACAATACACCCATTCCATGATTTTTTTATTCATTTTCCATACATTACAACACCATATAATTATGCTAAATACACTTAATTCATTATTCCTACACATTGCACACAACACACGGCCAAACAACACTTCACGCAGCTCAACTTGAACATGCAATATTTCATGAATTTCCATTCTTTTCTACACATTACAGCACATTACAACAACAACCAATACATCACATAATTTTAATTCATTCTTCCATACATAACACTTCATACATACGGCCTCAACTCCAACTTGTTTTCTATCATGAATTTCTTCCATTTTAGTATACTACAACACATGTAAACCCTTCATAACATATAAAACAAGATTAAAACTCACCTTTCTTCTTCAACTTCTCCACTTGGTTAAGGTTCATGAATTGTCCATATAAGTGTCTTGCTTGCTCCAACAACTTCACCATGTTAAAGAGCATCTTCCAATTAGTAGTAAAGCTAGGAGAAAATAATTTTCCTTGGTCAAATTCCCATGGCTCAATTTCTAGAGCCATGGCCGAAACCCTTGCACTCTTTTCATTTTTTTTTTCTTTTGTTCTTCTTCTTTTTGTCTTGAATTGGAAGACAAGCTCATATATATATATATATACCCAAGCATGTGAGGGGCACATGCCCCTCTCTAGAATAATCTCCAATTTTCTTGATTTTTCTTTCTTGAATTGTTTTACTTGGTCAAAGAAGACCAAATGTCTTCTCTCTCTCTTTTTTTTTTTTTACACTTTAGCCCTTCCATATTTACACTTTGCCCCCTTCACTTATTAATGGCCACATGCTCCTTTCTTTATTTCCTAGAGTTCTCTTCTCTTTTTACCATTAACTTTTCTCAATATTTCCATAACACTAATATCCATAATTGATATTTATAACCAACTTATAACTTAAAATAATTTTTGAGCGTAGCGTTTCCCTTAACTTGCCACGACTACCTTGGAATGTCAGAACGTACGAAATACGGGCTATAACATCCTCCCCCCCTTTAGAACATTCGTCCTCGAATGTTCAACTGACCTTGTGGGGTCTTGTAGCACTTCGGGAGGGGGTTCCTTTATGGTTGCCCTTTTTTCTCCATGTCCATTCTATATTAGTTATCCTACTTTCCTTGTTATCAAACTTTCGGATCTTTACATAAGTCCTCATTCCATGTCATGGGTTTCTTTTATAGCTGCTCTCTCCATGATGCTCGTTCCTTATCCTTTACCTTATTTTCCTTGTAATCGAACTCCTTGACTTTTCATGAGTCGGTGCTCCATGTCATAGGTTTTTCTAACTCACTGTGTCACCTCATTATCCTTGTTCTTTCCGGGTCCTTCCTATTCTATTGTTGTCTTGTCACCGTACCTTAACGGAAGCCATGTCTTAGTACGCAATCCTTACTTAATGATTCAATGTAGCGAGAGGCTATTTCCTTATCCTTAGGTCTATCTCTTAGTATACTCATAGTTATTTCGCTTCTACTCTTCTCCCAAGTATTCTTGCGACACGCCGACATATTTTGAGCTCTGTTTTCAAACTAATAGATTTCCTTTCTCTAACACTTCATAGTGTTGCAATTCTTTTTTTTTTTTTTTTAGGTCTGCTATGGTCTCCCCCCCTTTAGGGGACTCCTTACACGCTGACCGCCTGCGAGTATCTTCCTTCTCTTACTATGTCTTCATATGGGTTCTAAACTTAGGAACTATTCCTTTGGCCCTACTTATTGGAATCGGTTCTTAAACTCCACATTTTCCCTTTCGATCTATATTGCTACACTCTATCCCTTCTCACACCTATTTGTTTCAAATTCCTGGACCAAATAGTCTCGTGTCTTGTCGATAGTTTCTCTCGGGTTTTCCCTCCTTACCTTTTCTTACTTTTTTCCATTGTGATTTCTTATCGTTGACCCTTCCGTGCCCTCTGGTCTCCTTATTTTCCATTAGCTCACTCCTCTTCCTTTACAACTATTACTGTATTAGATTCTCGAGTCTTCATCAGTCGCAGGGGCACTGACAGCTATCCTTGTAGCACCAGTACCATTTACTTTCGCTATCACTCGGGCTTCGATTCCCTCGTTCGATTAATGCCCTCCTTGCCATAGTTCCGGTTACTGGAACTCCGAGATTCATATATACAATCATTTTGAAATATCCTACATACTCACATATATATGTATATAATTACTATCAGCAAACCCAAAAAGTACGTACAAATGTTGTTCAAGCCTATCCTAATTCTAAGGCTGTAATGTATTCCCTGTCTTCTTACTGAGCTAATCCAGCTCGTCTTACGCGTCCTCTTAAGGTTCCCAGCCATCCCATACACTCTAGTTTTCCTTGAAATACCCTAGCTTTTAATTTGGCTCTTATGTTTCAATCTATAGAATTTCTCACCAACTTCCCAGGGACCCATCATGGAATTGCTCCCACCTGAGCACGCTTAACCCAAAAACTTCATTGGAGTTCGGTGTCTTAATGCTGATATTTTCGCGCCAGCTTCCTCAACTGACCTTTATTACCTGTCCTGGGGAAACTCGAAGTTTTACAGTTTCTGGGACATTTTCGTAACATGTCCTTTCTTGTATAATTACTATTTTGCCCTTCCTGGTTTCCAACGCTCACCTTATGGCTAACTCCTATCCTGGGCTTCCAGATTCCCGATGGGAGCAACCTCACCTTCGTTGCCATGCCCAAATCCATAACCTTCTGAGCCAACGCATTTCACTTACTACCTATTCGCAGTATCTCTTTTCCATGCTTCTTCCTGTAGGGCGAGCCCGTTCTGGCAGAACCTCCTTTACCGTTCCTACTTATTCAAAATCTGTATGCGGCCAATGTCATCAATGCCTTACCTTCAACTCTATGGCACATCCCCGCCATCCAGTACTCCCAGTTCAGGTAATAGAACAATCATCCAGGCTTACCTTCTTAACTTGCCACCTCGGCACTTGTCTTCTTTCGTCATCACTGAGCGTCTGCGAAAATTGACGGTTAGTATAAGGAATCTTATTTCCTATGACTTGGCTCTATCGCACGATCTGAGACAGAAAGAAGGTCAACATTTCCTAGATGCCCCGCAGCCTCCTGTTTATAAATGTGGTCGGCTTCACACTCATAAACAGGACTCTACTGGACACGACTTTGCAGACAACCCTTGGACCGACCTGCTCTGATACCACTTTGTCACACCCCGACTTTACTAGGGTGTGATGGGCACCCGACCCCATATCCGGAGCCGAGCGAACCCGCTGACTCTTGTTACATATATAAACTCCGGAATCAGTAAAGAAAGAAATACATAGTAAGCTCTCCAATATTTTTGTTTTCCATAAGTAAACTACGACATCATGTAAGACTCGTGACATGAAGCGTAATAACATATCGGCTGCTTACAGACTGACCACCCAGTACCCATGACTCTGTCTGCAAAGTCTCTAACGTAGAACAAAATATCATAGTATATACTTGGACTTGGAAATTCTCCGGGACAAAGGGAGTTCGCCATCTCCGCTGGAACATCTTCAGTAAAATCTTCTAATCATCTGGGAGTACCTGTGCGGCATGAACGCAGCCCCCGAAGAAGAGGGGTTAGTACGAGCAATGTACTGAGTATGTAAAGCATGGATAGTAACATAATAAAGGAATATGCAGAATGAATAATGACAGAATAGACATATGGAGCTTATCATGGGACAGATGTAACCTGTACATATGATTGCCTTTCTGTAGATGTCATGCATGCTTAGTTTCTTTTTCAGAAAAACGGTGTTTCTTATTTACATATACAGAAAACAGAACATTTCAGAAAACGGTGTCCTTCATTTACATTCACAGACGCCGAGTACATCGGCTCTCCCACCCCCCTCCCCAACAGTGTCCCAACATATTATATATATATCACAAATACAGACGCCGTATCCGGCTCTCCCCTATCCCGCGTTCGGGCATTCCGCGTCCGGGACGAAATCCAGCTGAATCAGGTGGTGATATAACAGTGGCCTTTCCCGTTCCCCATATACATATACATATACACATTCACATTCATATTCATATGTCATACAATTGGCATGCATGAGAGCCCAAAGAAAGTCATGTGTCCATCGGAGTGACGTAAAGTCGAAACCCTCCGATTACATTATGGAATAATCGGGTCACTTGTCTCACCTTGAAGGAACGATAATTATAAGGCGAGACTATCAACGGAAAATAGCTTTAAGAGGAGACACAGAATAAGATCATTGGCATTATAACCATCAATTCATATGCTTTGAAGTCTTTTAGAAACTAGTACAACACTTTCATATTCACATTGGATTCTTAGCTCAAGACTCTTATTCGTGGAATCATTCTTGTCGTACTTATCATAGGCATATTCTCTTTTCTGACGTCATCGTTATCATTATCGTCATGGAAGTATTCTCGTTGGGATAGGTACAGTACTTGTCATTTGGTAATGGAATAAGGATCGAAAGTTTCTTTTGGATACAGCTTCAACGTAAGTCATGCGGAATAATAAGGTAAATCCGGGAAACAGTGGGCCTACCTCGGATCAAATGAGGCGGCGCGCCAAATTTACATATGTTACATGTCATGGCGTTACTTGTGAGGGTTTTAGGGTCATCGGGTCCTAATTATGCAAGTTCTAGAGGTTTAGGAAATTCTTCCAACATTTTGCACACTTTTTAATTCAATTCTACTGATTGAAAAAGGAGAAACTTTAGATGCGGATTCTGGAGGGTAGAAGGGTCCCCGAGGTTCTTAACCAACATATTACGCCTAAGACATGCCATAGAAAGAAGGGTGAAGCCTTACATACCTTTTCTGCTTCTTATGCGACTCCAAATTCACGTTCCAAATCCGCCAAAATCTACAAATTGGTCATGTTTACCAAAACTTGATTAGAGCCTTTAGAAGTTGATTCCTTGAAGTAACACTTTGTCTGCCGAAATTTCGGCAGCATTTCCTCTGTAAATGTACCAACCCCGAGAATATGGCTCGGCCCAATTCAACAACAACCCAACCAACAACCAAGCTACAACATCAATAAGAGGTTAAAAACACATTCTAATCATTAGTGACTCTTTTCTATACAATTCGACGATATTCCATTTTCATTCAAATCAACCGCATGCAATCAAACCAACATCCACCTTCATACATTCAAGTACTAATCCAAACCATTTAAATAAGATTCGAGAACGCTTCGGATAAACCACAAAACATTCGAACAATCCAACAATATACCATGGAACCCGAAATCTCCCAACTTCCATAGGAACCATCACAACACATTTCTTCCTTCGAAATTCACAAACTACACCCACAAACCACATTTTAACAACATTATTATCATAATTACAAGAAACTACATTTGATACAAATTGGCTTCCAAAAACAGCCCGCAACAATTATGACACCATCTTGGCTCACTAAGCTCTCATTTACATCACATAATCCACAACGCAACAACCCAAACATACTAAATAAAATTAGTCCATTCTTTGACATGCAAAACAATCCATTTTCGGCCAACATCACAATACACCCATTCCATGATTTTTTTATTCATTTTCCATACATTACAACACCACATAATTATGCTAAATACACTTAATTCATTATTCCTACACATTGCACACAACACACGGCCAAACAACACTTCACGCAGCTCAACTTGAACATGCAATATTTCATGAATTTCCATTCTTTTCTACACATTACAACACATTACAACAACAACCAATACATCACATAATTTTAATTCATTCTTCCATACATAACACTTCATACATACGGCCTCAACTCCACCTTGTTTTCTATCATGAATTTCTTCCATTTTAGTATACTACAACACATGTAAACCCTTCATAACATATAAAACAAGATTAAAACTCACCTTTCTTCTTCAACTTCTCCACTTGGTTAAGGTTCATGAATTGTCCATATAAGTGTCTTGCTTGCTCCAACAACTTCACCATGTTAAAGAGCATCTTCCAATTAGTAGTAAAGCTAGGAGAAAATAATTTTCCTTGGTCAAATTCCCATGGCTCAATTTCTAGAGCCATGGCCGAAACCCTTGTACTCTCTTCATTTTTTTTTTCTTTTGTTCTTCTTCTTTTTGTCTTGAATTGGAAGACAAGCTCATATATATATATACCCAAGCATGTGAGGGGCACATGCCCCTCTCTAGAATAATCTCCAATTTTCTTGATTTTTCTTTCTTGAATTGTTTTACTTGGTCAAAGAAGACCAAATGTCTTCTCTCTCTTTTTTTTTTTTTACACTTTAGCCCTTCCATATTTACACTTTGCCCCCTTCACTTATGAATGGCCACATGCTCCTTTCTTTATTTCCTAGAGTTCTCTTCTCTTTTTACCATTAACTTTTCTCAATATTTCCATAACACTAATATCCATAATTGATATTTATAACCAACTTATAACTTAAAATAATTTTTGAGCGTAGCGTTTCCCTTAACTTGCCACGACTACCTTGGAATGTCCGAACGTACGAAATACGGGCTATAACATCCTCCCCCCCCCCCCTTTAGAACATTCGTCCTCGAATGTTCAACTGACCTTGTGGGGTCTTGTAGCACTTCGGGAGGGGGTTCCTTTATGGTTGCCCTTTTTTCTCCATGTCCATTCTATATTAGTTATCCTACTTTCCTTGTTATCAAACTTTCGGATCTTTACATAAGTCCTCATTCCATGTCATGGGTTTCTTTTATAGCTGCTCTCTCCATGATGCTCGTTCCTTATCCTTTACCTTATTTTCCTTGTAATCGAACTCCTTGACTTTTCATGAGTCGGTGCTCCATGTCATAGGTTTTTCTAACTCACTGTGTCACCTCATTATCCTTGTTCTTTCCGGGTCCTTCCTTTTCTATTGTTGTCTTGTCACCGTACCTTAACGGAAGCCATGTCTTAGTACGCAATCCTTACTTAATGATTCAATGTAGCGAGAGGCTATTTCCTTATCCTTAGGTCTATCTCTTAGTATACTCATAGTTATTTCGCTTCTACTCTTCTCCCAAGTATTCTTGCGACACGCCGACATATTTTGAGCTCTGTTTTAAAACTAATAGATTTCCTTTCTCTGACACTTCATAGTGTTGCAATTCTTTTTTTTTTTTTTGGGTCTGCTATGGTCTCCCCCCCTTTAGGGGACTCCTTACACGCTGACCGCCTGCGAGTATCTTCCTTCTCTTACTATGTCTTCATATGGGTTCTAAACTTATGAACTATTCCTTTGGCCCTACTTATTTGAATCGGTTCTTAAACTCCACATTTTCCCTTTCGATCTATATTGCTACACTTTATCCCTTCTCACGCCTATTTGTTTCAAATTCCTGGCCCAAATAGTCTCGTATCTTGTCAATAGTTTCTCTCGGGTTTTCCCTCCTTACCTTTTCTTACTTTTCTTCCATTGTGATTTCTTATCGTTGACCCTTCCGTGCCCTCTGGTCTCCTTATTTTCCATTAGCTCACTCCTCTTCCTTTACAACTATTACTGTATTAGATTCTCCAGTCTTTATCAGTCGCAGGGGCACTGACAGCTATCCTTGTAGCACCAGTACCATTTACTTTCGCTATCACTCGGGCTTCGATTCCCTCGTTCGATTAATGCCCTCCTTGCCATAGTTCCGGTTACTGGAACTCCGAGATTCATATATACAATCATTTTGAAATATCCTACATACTCACATATATATGTATATGATTACTATCAGCTAACCCACAAAGTACGTACAAATGTTGTTCAAGCCTATCCTAATTCTAAGGCTGTAATGTATTCCCTGTCTTCTTACTGAGCTAATCCACCTCGTCTTACGCGTCCTCTTAAGGTTCCCAGCCATCCCATACACTCTAGTTTTCCTTGAAATACCCTAGCTTTTAATTTGGCTCTTATGTTTCAATCTATAGAATTTCTCACCAACTTCCCAGGGGGGCACCCATCATGGAATTGCTCCCACATGAGCACGCTTAACCCAAAAACTTCATTGGAGTTCGGTGTCTTAATGCTGATATGTTCGCGCCAGCTTCCTCACCTGACCTTTATTACCTGTCCTGGGGCAACTCGAAGTTTTACAGTTTCTGGGACATTTTCGTAACATGTCCTTTCTTGTATAATTACTATTTTGCCCTTCCTGGTTTCCAACGCTCACCTTATGGCTAACTCCTATCCTGGGCTTCCAGATTCCCGATGGGAGCAACCTCACCTTCGTTGCCATGCCCAAATCCATAACCTTCTGAGCCAACGCATTTCATTTACTACCTATTCGCAGTATCTCTTTTCCATGCTTCTTCCTGTAGGGCGAGCCCGTTCTGGCAGAACCTCCTTTACCGTTCCTACTTATTCAAAATCTGTATGCGGCCAATGTCATCAATGCCTTACAGAACGTACAACTCTATGGCACATCCGCGCCATCCAGTACTCCCAGTTCAGGTAATAGAACAATCATCCAGGCTTACCTTCGTAACTTGCCACCTCGGCACTTGTCTTCTTTCGTCATCACTGAGCGTTTACGAAAATTGACGGTTAGTATAAGGAATCTTATTTCCTATGACTTGGCTCTATCGCACGATCTGAGACAGAAAGAAGGTCAACATTTCCTAGATGCCCCGCAGCCTCCTGTTTATAAATGTGGCCGGCTTCACACTCATAAACAGGACTCTACTGGACACGACTTTGCAGACAACCCGTAGACCGACCTGCTCTGATACCAATTTGTCACACCCCGACTTTACTAGGGTGTGATGGGCACCCGACCCCATATCCGGAGCCGAACGAACCCGCTGACTCTTGTTACATATATAAACTCCGGAATCAGTAAAGAAAGAAATACATAGTAAGCTCTCCAATATTTTTTTTTCCATAAGTAAACTCCGACATCATGTAAGACTCGTGACATGAAGCGTAATAACATATCGGCTGCTTACAGACTGACCACCCAGTACCCATGACTCTGTCTGCAAAGTCTCTAACGTAGAACAAAATATCATAGTATATACTTGGACTTGGAAATTCTCCGGGACAAAGGGAGTTCGCCATCTCCGCTGGAACATCTTCAGTAAAATCTTCTAATCATCTGGGAGTACCTGCGCGGCATGAACGCAGCCCCCGAAGAAGAGGGGTCAGTACGAGCAATGTACTGAGTATGTAAAGCATGGATAGTAACATAATAAAAGAATATGCAGAATGAATAATGACAGAATAGACATATGGAGCTTATCATGGGACAGATGTAACTTGTACATATGATTGCTTTTCTGCAGATGTCATGCATGCTTAGTTTCTTTTTCAGAAAAACGGTGTTTCTTATTTACATATACAGAAAACAGAACATTTCAGAAAATGGTGTCCTTCATTTACATTCACTGACGCCGAGTACATCGACTCTCCCACCCCCCTCCCCAACAGTGTCCCAACATATTATATATATATCACAAATACATACGTCGTATCCGGCTCTCCCCTATCCCGCGTCCGGGACGAAATCCAGCTGAATCAGGTGATGATATAACAGTGGCCCTTCCCCTTCCCCATATACATATAGATATACACATTCACATTCATATTCATATGTCATACAATTGGCATGCATGAGAGCCCAAAGAAAGTCATGTGTCCATCGGAGTGACGTAAGGTCGAAACCCTCCGATTACATTATGGAATAATCGGGTCACTTGTCTCACCTTGAAGGAACGATAATTATAAGGCGAGACTATCAACGGAAAATAGCTTTAAGAGGAGACACAGAATAAGATCATTGGCATTATAACCGTCAATCCATATGCTTTGAAGTCTTTTAGAAACTAGTAGAACACTTTCATATTCACATTGGAGTCTTAGCTCAAGACTCTTATTCGTGGAATCATTCTTGTCGTACTTATCATAGGCATATTCTCTTTTCTGACGTCATCGTTATCATTATCGTCATGGAAGTATTCTCGTTGGGATAGGTACAGTACTTGTCATTTGGTAATGGAATAAGGATCGAAAGTTTCTTTTGGATTCAGCTTCAACGTAAGTCAAGCGGAATAATAAGGTAAATCTGGGAAACAGTGGGCTCACCTCGGATCAAATGAGGCGGCGTGGCAAATTTACATATGTTACATGTCATGGCGTTACTTGTGAGGGTTTTAGGGTCATCGGATCCTAATTATGCAAGTTCTAGAGGTTTAGGAAATTCTTCCAAGATTTTGCACACTTTTTAATTCAATTCTACTGATTGAAAAAGGAGAAACTTTAGATGCGGATTCTGGAGGGTAGAAGGGTCCCTGAGGTTCTTAACCAACATATTACGCCTAAGACATGCCATAGAAAGAAGGGTGAAGCCTTACATACCTTTTCTGCTTCTTATGCGACTCCAAATTCACGTTCCAAATCCGCCAAAATCTACAAATTGGTCATGTTTACCAAAACATGATTAGAGCCTTTAGAAGTTGATTCCTTGAAGTAACACTTTGTCTGCCGAAATTTCGGCAGCATTTCCTCTGTAAATGTACCAACCCCGAGAATATGGCTCGGCCCAATTCAACAACAACCCAACCAACAACCAAGCTACAACATCAATAAGAGGTTAAAAACACATTCTAACCATTAGTGACTCTTTTCTATACAATTCGACGATATTCCATTTTCATTCAAATCAACCGCATGCAATCAAACCAACATCCACCTTCATACATTCAAGTACTAATCCAAACCATTTAAATAAGATTCGAGAACGCTTCGGACAAACCACAAAACATTCGAACAATCCAACAATGTACCATGGAACCCGAAATCTCCCAACTTCCATAGGAACCATCACAACACATTTCTTCCTTCAAAATTCACAAACTACACCCACAAACCACATTTTAACAACATTATTATCATAATTACAAGAAACTACATTTGATTCAAATTGGCTTCCAAAAACAACCCGCAACAATTATGACACTATCTTGGCTCACTAAGCTCTCATTTACATTACATAATCCACAACGCAACAACCCAAACATACTAAATAAAATTAGTCCATTCTTTGACATGCAAAACAGTCCATTTTCGGCCAACATCACAATAGACCCATTCCATGATTTTTTTATTCATTTTCCATACATTACAACACCACATAATTATGCTAAATACACTTAATTCATTATTCCTACACATTGCACACAACACACGGCCAAACAACACTTCACACGGCTCAACTTGAACATGCAATATTTCATGAATTTCCATTCTTTTCTACACATTACAACACATTACAACAACAACCAATACATCACATAATTTTAATTCATTCTTCCATACATAACACTTCATACATACGGCCTCAACTCCAACTTGTTTTCTATCATGAATTTCTTCCATTTTAGTATACTACAACACATGTAAACCCTTCATAACATATAAAACAAGATTAAAACTCACCTTTCTTCTTCAACTTGTCCACTTGGTTATGGTTCATGAATTGTCCATATAAGTGTCTTGCTTGCTCCAACAACTTCACCATGTTAAAGAGCATCTTCCAATTAGTAGTAAAGCTAGGAGAAAATAATTTTCCTTGGTCAATTTCCCATGGCTCAATTTCTAGAGCCATGGCCGAAACCCTTGCACTCTCTTCATTTTTGTTTCTTTTGTTCTTCTTCTTTTTGTCTTGAATTGGAAGACAAGCTCATATATATATATACCCAAGCATGTGAGGGGCACATGCCCCTCTCTAGAATAATCTCCAATTTTCTTGATTTTTCTTTCTTGAATTGTTTTACTTGGTCAAAGAAGACCAAATGTCTTCTCTCTCTCTCTCTTTTTTTTTTTTACACTTTAGCCCTTCCATATTTACACTTTGCCCCCTTCACTTATGAATGGCCACATGCTCCTTTCTTTATTTCCTAGAGTTCTCTTCTCTTTTTACCATTAACTTTTCTCAATATTTCCATAACACTAATATCCATAATTGATATTTATAACCAACTTATAACTTAAAATAATTTTTGAGCGTAGCGTTTCCCTTAACTTGCCACGACTACCTTGGAATGTCCGAACGTACGAAATACGGGCTATAACATCCTCCCCCCCTTTAGAACATTCGTCCTCGAATGTTCAACTAACCTTGTGGGGTCTTGTAGCACTTCGGGAGGGGGTTCCTTTATGGTTGCCCTTTTTTCTCCATGTCCATTCTATATTAGTTATCCTACTTTCCTTGTTATCAAACTTTCGGATCTTTACATAAGTCCTCATTCCATGTCATGGGTTTCTTTTATAGCTGCTCTCTCCATGATGCTCGTTCCTTATCCTTTACCTTATTTTCCTTGTAATCGAACTCCTTGACTTTTCATGAGTCGGTGCTCCATGTCATAGGTTTTTCTAACTCACTGTGTCACCTCATTATCCTTGTTCTTTCCGGGTCCTTCCTATTCTATTGTTGTCTTGTCACCGTACCTTAACGGAAGCCATGTCTTAGTACGCAATCCTTACTTAATGATTCAATGTAGCGAGAGGCTATTTCCTTATCCTTAGGTCTATCTCTTAGTATACTCATAGTTATTTCGCTTCTACTCTTCTCCCAAGTATTCTTGCGACACGCCGACATATTTTGAGCTCTGTTTTCAAACTAATAAATTTCCTTTCTCTGACACTTCATAGTGTTGCAATTCTTTTTTTTTTTTTGGGGTCTGCTATGGTCTGCCCCCTTTGGGGGACTCCTTACACGCTGAACGCCTGCGAGCATCTTCCTTCTCTTACTATGTCTTCATATGGGTTCTAAACTTAGGAACTATTCCTTTGGCCCTACTTATTGGAATCTGTTCTTAAACTCCACATTTTCCCTTTCGATCTATATTGCTACACTCTATCCCTTCTCACACCTATTGTTTTCAAATTCCTGGCCCAAATAGTCTCGTGTCTTGTCGATAGTTTCTCTCGGGTTTTCGCTCCTTACCTTTTCTTACTTTTCTTCCATTGTGATTTCTTATCGTTGACCCTTCCGTGCCCTCTGGTCTCCTTATTTTCCATTAGCTCACTCCTCTTCCTTTACAACTATTACTGTATTAGATTCTCAAGTCTTCATCAGTCGCAGGGGCACTGACAGCTATCCTTGTAGCACCAGTACCATTTACTTTCGCTATCACTCGGGCTTCGATTCCCTCGTTCGATTAATGCCCTCCTTGCCATAGTTCCGGTTACTGGAACTCCGAGATTCATATATACAATAATTTTGAAATATCCTACATACTCACATATATATGTATATGATTACTATCAGCTAACCCACAAAGTACGTACAAATGTTGTTCAAGCCTATCCTAATTCTAAGGCTGTAATGTACTCCCTGTCTTCTTACTGAGCTAATCCACCTCGTCTTACGCGTCCTCTTAAGGTTCCCAGCCAACCCATACATTCCTGGTTTCCAACGCTCACCTTATGGCTAACTCCTATCCTGGGCTTCCAGATTCCCGATGGGAGCAACCTCACCTTCGTTGCCATGCCCAAATCCATAACCTTCTGAGCCAACGCATTTCACTTACTACCTATTCGCAGTATCTCTTTTCCATGCTTCTTCCTGTAGGGCGAGCCCGTTCTGGCAGAACCTCCTTTACCGTTCCTACTTATTCAAAATCTGTATGCGGCCAATGTCATCAATGCCTTACAGAACGTACAACTCTATGGCACATCCCCGCCATCCAGTACTCCCAGTTCAGGTAATAGAACAATCATCTAGGCTTACCTTCGTAACTTGCCACCTCGGCACTTGTCTTCTTTCGTCATCACTGAGCGTCTGTGAAAATTGACGGTTAGTATAAGGAATCTTATTTCCTATGATTTGGCTCTATCGCACGATCTGAGACAGAAAGAAGGTCAACATTTCCTAGATGCCCCGCAGCCTCCTGTTTATAAATGTGGCCGGCTTCACACTCATAAACAGGACTCTACTGGACACGACTTTGCAAACAACCCTTGGACCGACCTGCTCGGATATCACTTTGTCACACCCCGACTTTACTAGGGTGTGATGGGCACCCGACCCCATATCCGGAGCCGAGCGAACCCGCTGACTCTTGTTACATATATAAACTCCGGAATCAGTAAAGAAAGAAATACATAGTAAGCTCTCCAATATTTTTTTTTCCATAAGTAAACTCCGACATCATGTAAGACTCGTGACATGAAGCGTAATAACATATCGGCTGCTTACAGACTGACCACCCAGTACCCATGACTCTATCTGCAAAGTCTCTAACGTAGAACAAAATATCACAGTATATACTTGGACTTGGCAATTCTCCGGGACAAAGGGAGTTCGCCATCTCCGCTGGAACATCTTCAGTAAAATTTTCTAATCATCTGGGAGTACCTGCGCGGCATGAACGCAGCCCCCTAAAAAGAGGGGTCAGTACAAGCAATGTACTGAGTATGTAAAGCATGGATAGTAACATAATAAAGGAATATGCAGAATGAATAATGACAGAATAGACATATGGAGCTTATCATGGGACAGATGTAACCTGTACATATGATTGCCTTTCTGCAGATGTCATGCATGCTTAGTTTCTTTTTCAGAAAAAAGGTGTTTATTATTTACATATACAGAAAATAGAACACGTCAGAAAACGGTGTCCTTTATTTATATTCACAGACGCCGAGTACATCGGCTCTCCCACCCCCCTCCCCAACAGTGTCCCAACATATTATATATATATCACAAATACAGACGCCGTATCCGGCTCTCCCCTATCCCGCGTCCGGGCATCCCGCGTCCGGGCCGAAATCCAGCTGAATCAGGTGGTGATATAACAGTGGCCCTTCCCCTTCCCCATATACATATACATATACACATTCACATTCATATTCATATGTCATACAATTGGCATGCATGAGAGCCCAAAGAAAGTCATGTGTCCATCGGAGTGACGTAAGGTCGAAACCCTCCGATTACATTATGGAATAATCGGGTCACTTGTCTCACCTTGAAGGAACGATAATTATAAGGCGAGACTATCAACGGAAAATAGCTTTAAGAGGAGACACAGAATAAGATTATTGGCATTATAACCGTCAATCCATATGCTTTGAAGTCTTTTAGAAACTAGTACAACACTTTCATATTCACATTGGAGTCTTAGCTCAAGACTCTTATTCGTGGAATCATTCTTGTCGTACTTATCATAGGCATATTCTCTTTTCTGACGTCATCGTTATCATTATCGTCATGGAAGTATTCTCGTTGGGATAGGTACAGTACTTGTCATTTGGTAATGGAATAAGGATCAAAAGTTTCTTTTGGATTCAGCTTCAACGTAAGTCAAGCGGAATAATAAGGTAAATCCGGGAAACAGTGGGCCCACCTCGGATCAAATGAGCCGGCGCGCCAAATTCACATATGTTACATGTCATGGCGTTACTTGTGAGGGTTTTAGGGTCATCGGGTCCTAATTATGCAAGTTCTAGATGTTTAGGAAATTCTTCCAACATTTTCCACACTTTTTAATTCAATTCTACTGATTGAAAAAGGAGAAACTTTAGATGCGGATTCTGGAGGGTAGAAAGGTCCCCGAGGTTCTTAACCAACATATTACGCCTAAGACATGCCATAGAAAGAAGGGTGAAGCCTTACATACCTTTTCTGCTTCTTATGCGACTCCAAATTCAAGTTCCAAATCCGCCAAAATCTACAAATTGGTCATGTTTACCAAAACTTGATTGGAGCCTTTAGAAGTTGATTCCTTGAACTAACACTTTGTCTGCCGAAATTTCGGCAGCATTTCTTCTGTAAATGTACCAACCCCGAGAATATGGCTCGGCCCAATTCAACAACAACCCAACCAACAACCAAGCTACAACATCAATAAGAGGTTCAAAACACATTCTAATCATTAGTGACTCTTTTCTATACAATTCGACGATATTCCATTTTCATTCAAATCAACCGCATGCAATCAAACCAACATCCACCTTCATACATTCAAGTACAATTCCAAACCATTTAAATAAGATTCGAGAACCCTTCGGACAAACCACAAAACATTCGAACAATCCAACAATGTACCATGGAACCCGAAATATCCCAATTTCCATAGGAACCATCACAACACATTTCTTCCTTCAAAATGCACAAACTACACCCACAAACCACATTTTAACAACATTATTATCATAATTACAAGAAACTACATTTGATTCAAATTGGCTTCCAAAAACAGCCCGCAACAATTATGACACCATCTTGGCTCACTAAGCTCTCATTTACATCACATAATCCACAACGCAACATCCCAAACATACTAAATAAAATTAGTCCATTCTTTGACATGCAAAACAGTCCATTTTCGGCCAACATCACAATACACCCATTCCATGATTTTTTTATTCATTTTCCATACATTACAACACCACATAATTATGCTAAATACACTTAATTCATTATTCCTACACATTGCACACAACACACGACCAAACAACACTTCACACGGCTCAACCTGAACATGCAATATTTCATGAATTTCCATTCTTTTCTACACATTACAACACATTACAACAACAACCAATACATCACATAATTTTAATTCATTCTTCCATACATAACACTTCATACATACGGCCTCAACTCCAACTTGTTTTCTATCATGAATTTCTTCCATTTTAGTATACTACAACACATGTAAACCCTTCGTAACATATAAACCAAGATTAAAACTCACCTTTCTTCTTCAACTTGTCCACTTGGTTAAGGTTCATGAATTGTCCATATAAGTGTCTTGCTTGCTCCAACAACTTCACCATGTTAAAGAGCATCTTCCAATTAGTAGTAAAGCTAGGAGAAAATAATTTTCCTTGGTCAATTTCCCATGGCTCAATTTCTAGAGCCATGGCCGAAACCCTTGCACTCTCTTCATTTTTTTTCTTTTATTCTTCTTCTTTTTGTCTTGAATTGGAAGACAAGCTCATATATATATATATACCCAAGCATGTGAGGGGCACATGCCCCTCTCTAGAATAATCTCCAATTTTCTTGATTTTTCTTTCTCGAATTGTTTTACTTGGTCAAAGAAGACCAAATGTATTCTCTCTCTCTTTTTTTTTTTACACTTTAGCCCTTCCATATTTACACTTTGCCCCCTTCACTTATGAATGGCCACATGCTCCTTTCTTTATTTCCTAGAGTTCTCTTCTCTTTTTACCCTTAACTTTTCTCAATATTTCCATAACACTAATATCCATAATTGATATTTATAACCAACTTATAAATTAAATTAATTTTTTAACGTAGCGTTTCCCTTAACTTGCCACGACTACCTTGGAATGTCCGAACGTACGAAATACAGGCTATAACACATGAAACGCAGCGCCCCCAGGCAAAGGGACGTCAGTACGAACAATGTACCGAGTATGTAAGGCAGAACTGAAACAATATATCTCGACTCGAATGATAAAAGAGTAATAGACTCAACCAGTACCTGTAACCAACTCTGATAAACATGTATGTGCATATGAACTTTTGATGTAGCATGAGTATGTGTATATATATATACATAATGCATGCCTTCACCCTGCTCGCAGCCCCTTCAGGCATAACAGCATAATGGCCCCTTCGGGCATCATAATCATCGTATACCAGCTAATCAGGTGGTTTGCATATATAACGCCTTAGCCCTTTTCCCTTCCCCATGAAATGATGTCCTGCATGTATGTAAATATGCAAATGCATGAAAATCTTTGAAAACTATCGAAAGACTCCCTTCAGAGCAACTTTAACGCAAAACGGGAACTTCTTCCCCTTTTCATTTGTCTCCTTCGAGACTCCAAAATTTAAATGTAAAATTCATAGGAAAGAGAAAACCCTTTGAATGTACTCTTCGGGAATTAGACAACATTATGAAATTGCATAACCTATGGATGCCCCTTCGGGACTTAAGAGGTCAAAGATATGAATACTCCTACATTTTCTAGGAATAGAGTCTTTGGAGTTCGTTTATATGCTGGGTGCGTTTGGATAATAAGGATCTTTATCACTATCATAATCATCACCACTATTTCATCTCACTTTCAATGATCCATAACATAAGCTGAGGCCATATGTTATATAGCACGCTCAGACATAAGTTGAGGCCATATGTTATATAGCACGCTCAACCATAAACTGAGGCCATATATTATATAGTACACTCAGACATAAGCTGAGGCCATATGTTATATAGCACGCTCAACCATAAACTGAGGCCATATACTATATAGTACACTCAGACATAAGCTGAGGCCATATGTTATATAGCACGCTCAGACATAAGCTGAGGTCATATATTATATAGCACGCTCAGTCACGTCATGAAATCATCTAGAACCTAAGGCTTGAAAATCTGTAAGATTGGAGTCATTGTAAGATTCTTCAGAAACTATAGACTTCTGGCATTTCTAGGAGTAAAAATATTATGGATGTCATGTATGGAATCAAAACATAGGAATCATGCCTTTGAAAGAAAGGAACGAGCCTTAACATACCTAGAAGCTCGCTTCTCGACTTTCCAACCTACCTCCTATCTTGAAATATACATATAAAACCATTCATACTTTTGTTAGGCTCACCGTCATACACTTGTCCTAAACCTTCAAATTAAACCTCCTTAAAATCTGCCAAAATTTGGGCAGCATCTCCCCTGTTTATTTGCCTAACCCGAATTCCTAATTCAACAACCAACAACAATAACAACAATACAAACACCAATCATAATATTCCCAAAATACATCATAAATATCCCATATGGGTTCATCCTATTTTTCCACACATCAAGCCAATATACGGCTATTTAACAGTTCTATCTACGTAAATGAACCAAGATTAACATTAATAACAAAAGGTTCATACCTTACTCCAAATATTATGGCCATATCTTCACTCTTCCACCTTGATCTTAAGCCACAATGCATTACTACACAATTTTGTAGTTGCAACTATACGCCGTCTGGATCGGAATTTGGGAATTATACCTGGTTTGGGCTAAAATTTGGCTTGGGGAATTGGGGAGAATTCTCCAGAATTTTGGAGAGTTTTTGGGGATGTTTGGTGAAGAAAATGAGGGGTTAGCCCCTTTAAATAATGCTCCAGAATCTGCCTGCACCGCCTCTAAAATCGTTCAGCGCGATCGCGCCACCTTTGGGTGCGTTCGCGCAGGCTTAACTTTTCTGCCTGCGCGTTTGTTCAGTAAAAGGGTCCTAACCCTTGATCCCGATATCGTGTGAGGGCCCAAAACCTATGGTTGGAAATCTCTTTCAATTATCTACAACTTTCATTCCTAATGGTTTTACAAATTCCAAACTTATGATGTCATTTTGGCCCCTCCAAGTCAGATCATCCGAAAATGTTTCCTTAAATTGTCCTTTTGGATGGCTTATGCCCATATTTGGCTTAAGAGTCCTTAGGACTTGCTCAACTTTCCACGTACTACTCATATATCTCTTCATATATCCTTTATAAAACCTAGGCAGGTGGGCCTCGCTTAGCTTGCAGTAACGAGGGCTTTCATAGAGCAACGTACTACCTGATTTACACCATATGGTCTCCGAATGTCATATGTATACATATTCTTATACTCAGATCATATAATATTCATCCCTGACCTGAGCCTAAAATTTTCTCAGCGCGTTCGCGCTAAGTTGGCCCTTGGTCTCCTGCGCATTCGCGCTACTCCCCGGCGCGTCCGCGCAGGCTAATTTCCTTGCCTGCCATCGCAACTTGTAACGTCCATATCTCATTACCCCAATGTCCTATTGAGGAGCGATTTATTGCGTTGGGAACTGGACTTCATGAACTTCACTCTGGGCTTTGCTTTGTCTCAATACTCGCCATATACTAAAAGATATTCTTCCTCCAAGTTGGGCCAAAATTGCTCCTCATATTTTGTCCAAAGTCCGACAAACTTAATTTCCTTGATTCACTTGCCCGCCAATCCTTTCGGTACTTCTCATACATGACCTTAAACCCTTACAACCATAAAATAGGTACATATCACTTCAGTGTTCACAATTAAGCAGTTAACACCTACGGAACTCAACGTCCGAACTGCGAGGTGTAACAATTGTAATTTTCTTTCTTCTTTCTGCTATGAAATATTGGGCATCCTAGATACTTGAATGGAAACTCACCTTTTGTTAAACCAGTGATTTGTGTCACATCTTGAACTAGACTCATTGCACAGGTTTTATACATGTAAAAACAATTCTTATCTTTATTCATTCTTTGTCCTGAGACAGTCTCATAATTTAGCAAAATTTCCATTACTAATTTCAGTGAGTATCTATCTACTGAGGTAATGATTATGGTGTCATCTGCATATGCCAGATGATTTAGATATGCACTCCATTTAGGCATGCCAAAACCTCTATACGATCATCAAACAGGCTATTCAAGGCCCTTGTAAGAACTTCTGCAGACAGTATAAATAGTGATGGAGATAGAGGGTCACCTTGTTTGATCCCTCTTGTTGAATGAAAAAATCCATGTGGCTGACTATTTATCATCACAGAATACAAATTGTTAACTATAAGTCTCCAAATCATATCCACAAAAACATCTGAAAGCCCATCTTGTGAAGAATTCTGATAAAAAACAACCAAGACACCCTATCATAGGCCTTTGCCATATCCAACTTGATGATTACATTTCCTGGTTTTCCTCTCTTCCTTATATCTGTGACTATTTCCTGAGTTAGAACAACATTCTCAATAATGCTTCTCCCCTTCACAAAACCAGATTGATTTGGTGAAACAAGCCTTGGCAAAATGCCCTCCAATCTACCACGAACCACTCTTGATATAACTTCATTGATAAAGTTACTCAAGTTGATTGGCCTCATGTCTGCATAAGTCTGAACATCTTGCTTTTTTGGCAAAAAAACCAAATTTGTATGATTGATAGATTTAGGGAGAGTGTGACCTGCATAAAAGGCTTTAACCACATTAAGCACATCTGGACCAACAATATGCCAACAAGTTTGAAAAAAAGTGCATGTTAATCCATCAGGACCACAAGCACTATCCCCATTCAAAGCAAAAACTGCTTGTTTGACATCATCAGCATTATGAATAACAACTAATAATTCATTATCTTCCTCAGACACCAAGGAAGGAACATGGTTCAGCAAGCTTAAATATGTAGCTTCTTGCTCCTGAGAAAACTGTTCTTCGAAAAAATCTTCAGCCTCTACTGCCACTTGAACAATATCTTCTACCCAATCTCCATTTGAATTCTGAATTCTTTTAATTTGCAACCTCTTCCTTCTACCATTTACCAGATTATTGAAAAATCTAGTATTTCTATCCCCTTCAGGAAACCAAGTAACATTAGCCTTCTGCCTCCAGAATTCTTCTTCAAAATGCAAATACTTCTATAGTTCAGCCTGTGGTTGTTGTAGTACCATTCTGTTCAAAGGAGAAGGATCTCCTTCAAAAAGTTCTTCTTTAATCCTCACAATTTCTTCTCTAATGATCAGCTGCTTGAAAATATCTCCATACACTTCTTTGCTCCATGCAGACAAAATCTTCTTTATATGCTTCAGTTTCTGTTTAAATAGCATAAAAGGATCGCGATCCAGATTACTTGACCAATTGTCCCTAACTATGCTCAAGAAGCCTTGATGCTCAGTCCGAAACTTTAGAAATCTGAATGGTCTAATGTATGCCTGACTTTGTTCTCCCAAAGTAATGAACAAAGGAGCATGGCCAGAACCTGTCCTTTTGAGATGTTCAACTTCTACCTGTGCAAACCATTGTTGAAATTGTTGATTAACGAAAACTCTATCCAACATGTCAAAGATGCAGTCTGAACCACTTCTACCAATCCACCAAGTAAAATGACTGCCTTTGAAACTGGTTTCCATCAATTCACAGGAATTTACACAGAAAGCAAAATCTTCATAATCTTGTGGTTGGATTGGAATCCCACCTATCTTCTCATCTTCATGTAAAACTACATTAAAATCCCCTCCAACAAGCCATGGAAGATTAATAGAGTCTGCCACCTAATAAATATCATCCCATAAGGGCAACCTCTCTGATTCATTACATTTAGCATAAACTAAAGTAATAACCAAAGATTTATTCAGATCAAGAAGCACTAATTTAAAGAGATTTGTTGAGCTGTATCTGACAAAACTTGCACATCTACATTGGCCTCAATAAAATACAAAATTTTTCCAGTACTACTTGCACCAACAATATTCATTCCCAGTTTCCTCTTATAGACATCAACATTCCTAGCCTATTAGAAAGGTACTATCAGAGCTATGAAAGTGAATTTATGATGTCTATGCAACATTTGAAGCCTGTGAAAGGCTTGCTGAGTTCTAACAGATCTTATATTCCATATAAAGGCTTTCATCATCATTTACTGATGGATTTTGCTGCACCCCTCTTTGGCATGACTCTGACTGAAACTTGTGGTTCCACTTGCTTTTTCCCTTTTTTTCCACCCTTTACTACAGATTTTGGGGACAAAGTTTTAACTCTTATTGGAGAATCTTGTATGCTCTCTTCCTTGTCTTCAATCAAAGTAATTGCATTGTCATATGATAATTGTCTCCTCTCCTCATCTGATATATTTTGTTAAACTAGATCATGCAAATGCCTCATAGGAGAACCCTTTTTCAACCTTGAATCACTTGAACTACTACCCTTGTCATCCATACTTTGAGTATCTACCTTATCAATCTCAATAATTTGATCATCAGGAGACTTTGGAGGATACCATTTTACCACCTCCTGATCATTTGGTTGAACTCCATCTGCAACCTCAGTGTCTGCTACACTAGGCTTCTGAGCCTGATTTTCTTCCCTTGGTAAAGTCAATCCTGATTCAGCATCTGCTTGAATAAACTCTTCTTCTATACCATCAACTTCTGCCTACTGTTCCAAACCTTCATCAACAATCACTTCTCCTTCCTCCAATACTCCTTCTAAATCTTCATAAACTCTTTCTCCCCATTTGGAAGAAGGAGACAATGACTGATGAATAGGACTCTTATTAGAGTTATCATCCTTCACAACTTCCTTGCTAACTTCCTCTGATTGAAACTCCTCCATATTGGTAGTAGGCTGAGTGATTTTCTCATTTAAAGCCTGGTATTCCCCTATGTTTTGAACATCAGATACATTATGATTCACTTCATTCCTTGCTAAACCTGCAACCTGATCCACCTCAACTATGCCATTTTTTACCAGCTCAGAGTTGACATGATCCTGATTCTCCTGATTCTTGTCAATTGGTTCTAGATCTTCTTTATGAACATCCTCCACTTCTATTTCTGAAATCTCATCTGTCAAAGCTTGGAATTTATTTTGGATAGTAACATTCTTCCCCACTTTATTATAATTTACAGGCTTTCCATTCATAAATTTCTCAGGGTTTTTCTCCATGGTAAAAACGCTATCATCCTTGACAGGATTGAATTTGACAGCATGTCCAAAAACATTACCTGCTGGTATAAATCTATGAGTCTTCATTTTGTGCCACTCATTTCGTTTGTGCTTCACTTCTTCATCTACTTTCCCTTTTCCTTCTCCTTGATCCACTTCGTTGCCTTCTTCTTTACCATCTAACTCTTCAGATTTCTTCCTTAATTCTGGATGAAGAGTTCTACAAGTATCTTCATTATGGCCTTGTAATTTACACTTCTTACAATATTTAGGAAGAACATCATAATGAATAATCACATCAACAAATTTTACTTCATTAGACTTTTCATCAATAATTTCCATTCTAACAGAATCAGGCAGATCTGCTACGAAATAAACTAACACCTTGACCCTAACACAACTAGGCCTGGTTTTGTTGGCTATAGCCAAATCTAATTGTAAAGGCCTAACAACTGCTGAGACCAATGAAAACAAGGCTTTCTTGACAAAAAAGGTAGGTAAGAGATGAGGGAAAGAGATTCATGCCATAGCCATTGTTGTCTCCTCGTCAATTCTAAACTTAGGATTATAAATCAGTGGTCTCATAGGATAATAATATACATCTTTTGAATTGATATAATGAATACCCTTAGATGTCATTGTAACAAAATATTCCAGCAACTCAAAACGCATCAGGATATGTCTATGTCGAAATAGACCTATTCTACAATCCCCTTTGATCCCACATTGCTTAGGAATCACCATACGAAGTTCTTCCAAATCAGGCCAACCATGAGAAAACTTCCCTACAACAACATAGTTGAGTTCTTCTATCAAGTTCATGCGTGAAACTTCCTCTTCTATCCATCTCACCACTGCCTTTGCATCTCGTATCTTCACAGGTTTGATGGGGATGGGTTCAATATAAGTTTTTGACATCTGCATGGCTTCATTAATTGACTTGGGGTTTGTAGCATCTCCATAGGTAACAAGGGTTTTGTGATCATGTAAGGTAGGATTTGTGCTAGTTTTTATGTTTGAGGATTGAGGTAATGGAGGAAAATGTGAAGAGGAGGTGTTGTCCAGGCTAGCCACCATTGGATGTTGGCCGCCGGCCACTGCCATGGTGTAGGGTTTTCTCACTTTTCATGGTTTTGCATGGAGAGAGAAGAGAGCTTTTTTTTCCTCTTTTTTTGATATAGCCAAGCCCATTTTTATTAGGTTGACTGATTATGGCTTGTTGCCCTATTATTGTGATTAGGCTTGTCGGCTTAAATGTTGTGTTGTGATACGTGTTGCAATCATTTCTCTCTTCTTGTGTCATTTATCATCGGAGAAATGGAGGTAAACGAGATTAGGCCTGAATCGTGTTGTATAATTATGATGATATCATGCATGGCATGCATTCTCATTTCACATGTATATTGATATCGAATTATGACTTGGTACTGATGATGATACATGTGTAAATGGAGCACTTTGGTGACACAATACTTAGTTGTGACGTGTACTTGTTAGATTTTGAAGTAAAGGGTGTCATAGACTCTTTATGTTGATTGTGATGGTTTGTATGAATCATTCCATGGTTGAGCTGATTTATCTAAGTCGTGATATGGATTATGGCATTCTGGCTCCTACTTTCTGTCACGACCTGATTAGGGGGCCGCGACGAGCACCCGGTGCTATCCCACCCGGGCACCCTTTGACATATTTTCACATAACACCTAGGTGTGCCACATAGTAAAACATACATTTCTATCCATCGATCATACTAGAACTTTTGGACAACAACCCCTTTATATCATCATAGACATCTATGCCACATCAATGTACATGGGCCGACGAAGCCAACAAAATGTTATACAAAATATAGGCCGACAAGTCCGAGCACATCTAAGCACATACACATGTCTACGAGCCTCTAAGAAGAGTATAACATATCACATAAGTGGGATAGGACCCCGCTATGCCCATAATTATGTACACAAAAGAATAAGTACCCAAAAGCTATGGCTCTGAAGGAAATGGAGCTTTGTTGTGTAGTCTCTGAGAATATCGCTATGGATCAAGCCTATCTCCTTGTGCACCTGCGGGCATGACGCAGCGTCCACAAACAAAAGGACCTCAGAACGAAGAATGTACTGAGTATGTAAAGCATAGTCAATACCAAAATAGAAGCATAGATAGCAACATAAGAAATAACATAGGATGGGAAATGGCAATATTATCGTCATATGCACTCTCTTGTCTTTCATAGGAACTTTCCGTTGCTAATATGTATTTGTGTACATACATCACTATCCGTACTCCACCATAATACCCGTACCATATTTGTGCTCGCATTCGTATACATGCCCTTATTGACATTCATATACATGGTCATATCATATTCGTAATCATATCATATACATAATCATGTCATACACATAGCATTTACATAGCATACCCGACCACGTAGGATCGGTGTTTCATACATATCCTTATATAACATACCCGACCACGTAGGATCAGTGTTTCACGTACCCGATCATATATAGGCTCGGTGATCATACATATCTAGCCAACCAAGGCTCAGTGTTACACGTACCTGGCCCTACCAAGGCTCAGTGTTGTCCATACCCAACTGCAGTGGTGTGGGCGCGTTCCATAAATTTACATACATATACATCTATGCATATTCTACCCGGCCATATAAGCTCGGTGTTCCATAATAGTCATACATATACACAATAGCTCATAAGCATCTTTACTTTTAACCC
The DNA here is from genome assembly GCF_019175385.1 of Lycium barbarum. Classification (NCBI taxonomy): domain Eukaryota; kingdom Viridiplantae; phylum Streptophyta; class Magnoliopsida; order Solanales; family Solanaceae; genus Lycium; species Lycium barbarum. Next base: position 36,175,454 of record NC_083343.1, on the reverse strand, counting down.
CTTTATCATAATCGTCATCGTTATTATCATTATATCCATCATCATTCATTTCATCTACCTTAATAGGCCTACTCGTCATGCGAGGAACTTAGTACAATCGTAGCATATCAAGAATCATGAGCTTTCAAGCTCGGAAGATCAAATCATTTGAAAGACAACATACTCCTATAGGGGATTTAGATGTTTGGCCAAAGAACCATGCCTTATGAAAGAAGGGTTAGCCTTACATACCTTTCCATTCGACTATTTATCGCTTGTACGTTCCCCTTCAACGATCGCGTTTCTACCTTCATTAAAGTCATACTATCATTAGAATCGATAGCTAGCATCTATGACTAAAACTAGAGAAAATCGGATAGCATCTCCGCCATAACGTATCTCAACTCCCAAATGCCAATAATAAATTCACGATGCCATAACAATAGCCATTACTCATTCACATTATCCATATTTCTACACTTACATTCAATTCATCCATAACCATGGCCATAACACACACGACGTCCATTTACATTCATTGTTCATCTCATGTTCTCAACATCATTTATATCGCATTTACATCACAATATATCAAGTCCCATAGCTCAATTCATACTATTTCTAAAAATGACACTATTCCATATTCTTGACTCATTTTTCTATACCCTTCTACAATCCAAGTATTTCAACTCTTAACTACCTTAAACAACATATAAATATCATGAATCTTACCTTAAATGTTGTAGGAACAAGCTTTAGTTGATAATACTCCTCTTTGAGCAAAACCCTAGTTTATCGCCATTTGGATTTCATGACCTTGGATGATCTTGATGGTTTTCTTACACTTAATTCCCTTCATTTATGTTGTTGATCACCAAATATCCTTGAATTCTTGTGGAATATATGTAGAGAGATGTTCTAGAGAGAAGGGGTGTGATGTAGAAGTGAAATGAAATAAGCCTTGGTCCCCTTATTTAATGACTTAAAATTCTGATTTGAAGTGCAGAGTGGTCGTAAACTTGGTTTACGGTCCGTATTCCAGTTTACGGACAGTCCTTCGTGGTCGTATTTAATCATAACAGAACCAGAAACTCAGGCTGGGACATGGTGATTTACGATCATGGTTTACAGGCCGTAAACCACTTTACGGTCCGTATTCCAGGTCGTATTTAACCATTTGATCATTTGGCAGAAAGTTTGAAGTTTTGGAAGCCACAATACAACATGGCTGTTTACGGACCGTATACCACTTTACGGTCCGTATTTCATTTTACGACCACTGGCCAAAATGCAAACTTGCAACTTTTCTCATTTTCAAAACCTATAATTATTCATTATGGAGCATAGCCTATCTCTTATTGCAATTGCCTTCGGAATCTTACTTAGGGTCGTCAAATGTTATTTCTTACTCATGAAAATGTCAGATACTCGTACTCGTCGCGGGTCCATTCACTTGGGAAACAATGGAGGATCTTTCCGAGGTGTAACATTCTCCCCCTGTTAAGAACATTCGTCCTCGAATGTTAAAGTCTTTGGGGATTCTATAAAAAAATTTGCCAGAGTTTCCCCTATAATATGGCGCTACCATCTTGTCACAACAACCCACAATAACAATGCCTCACAGGGCAACAACTCAATAGCAACAAAATTTGGCCACACACGACCCAAAAGCATAAAAGGAAAACATACATACCTCATGATCTTGATTTCGCATCTTGGATCTCCTCTAAGTGCTGAAATAAATGTGGGTATTTGGATTGCATACTTTCTTCCGCTACCCATGTCATCTCCTCTCGTTTACTGCTTCTCTATAGAACTTTAACTGAGGTCACTTCTTTATTTCTGAGCCTCCGTACTTGTCTATCTAATATGGCAATGGGTATTTCTTCATAAGTCAACTTTTCTATCACTTGAACATCATTTACTGGGACGATCCTCGTAGGATCTCCAACGCATTTTCGAAGCATCGAGACATGGAACACTGGATGAACGGACTCTAACTCCTGAGGTAAATCTAGCTCATAGGCCACTTTGTCTATTTTTCGCACAATCTCATATGGCCCAAGGTATCGGGGACTAAGCTTCCCCTTCTTGCCAAATCTCATAACGTCCTTCATTGGCGAAACTTTCAAGAACACCCAATCTTTCACTTGGAACTCTAAGTCTCTTCGACGATTATCTGAATAGGACTTTTGGCGACTTTGAGATGCCAATAACCGATCTTGTATGAGCTTGACTTTCTCTATGGCGTTCTGGACCAAGTCTGGTCCTATCAATTTAGCCTCTCCTGTTTCGAACCACCCGATTGGGGATCTACACTTTTGCCCATATAAAGCTTCATACGGTGCCATTTGAATACTAGAATGATAACTGTTATTGTAAGCAAATTCAATGAGTGGCAAATGATCATCCCAACTACCTCAAAAATCTATCATACATGCTCATAACATTTCTTCAAGAGTCTGAATAGTACGTTCAGCTTGTCCATCGGTCTGTGGATGAAATGTCGTGCTAAGGCTCACTTGGGTCCCTAAACCCTCTTGGAACGATGTCTAGAATTTAGCTGTAAACTGAGTCCCTCTATCAGAGATAATAGATACTGGAACACCATGGAGTCTCACTATCTCTTTAACATATAGCTTTGCATAATCTTCTGCCACATACGTCGTTCTGACGAGTAAGAAATGAGCTGACTTAGTGAGTCTATCCACAATCACCCATATAGAATCATACTTACGTCGAGAACGGGGTAAGCCTGTGATGAAATCCATGTTAATAACTTCCCATTTCCAAGAGGGGATTTCTATGGCTTGCAACAATCCACCCGGCTTTTGGTGCTCGATTTTTACTTGTTGACAATTGGCACATTGAGCTACGAATTCCGCTATATCTTTCTTCATCCCATCCCACCAATATATAGACTTAAGATCATGATACATCTTCGTCGCTCCTGGGTGGATAGAATAACGGGAACAATGAGCTTCTCTTAATATTTGGTGGCATAAGCCTGCCACATCGGGAACACATAATCTGCCTCGACATCGGAGGACTCCGTCTCCTGAAATATAAAATGATGACTCCTCTTTCTGAGGGAGTGAATCTCTGTACTGCATTAGTATGGAATCTTCGCATTGCCGCTCTTTCACTTATGCTACTAGCGACGAGGTTGCTGTATTCTGAATAGTAGTTCCCCTGCTACCTGAGTCTACTACTCGAACTCCTAGGCTAGCTAGCTGCTAGAGCTCATGAGCCATTTCTCTCTTCTCTGGTCGTACATCACATAAACTTCCCATAGATCTGCGGCTAAGAGCATCAGCTACAACATTTTCCTTTCTGGGGGGATACAAGATATCAACATCATAATCTTTTAGCAACTCTAGCCATCGTTGTTGCCGCAAATTTAACTCTTTCTGCTTGAAGATATACTGAAGGCTCTTATGATCGGTATAAATATCCACATGGACACCGTATAAATAATGTCTCCATATCTTTAAAGCATGAACCACTGCGGCCAATTCTAGATCGTGGGTCGGATAATTCTGCTCATATTTTCGCAGTTGCCTTGAAGAATATCCAACCACATTACCATACTGCATCAATACACAGCCTAGCCGAACACCTGAAGCATCACAATAAATAACATATCCTTCCAATCCCTCTGGAAGTGTCAAGACGGGGGCGGAAGTCAATCTATCTTTCAACTCCTGGAAGCTACGCTCGCAAGCATCTGTCCATTGAAACTTTGTCGATTTCTGGGTCAACTTTGTGAGTGGTGCTGAAATAGAAGAGAAACCCTCAACAAATCTCCGGTAATATCCTGCTAAGCCCAGAAATCTACAAACCTCCGTAAGAGTCGTAGGCCTTGGCCATGTCTTCACGGCCTCAATCTTTTGACTATCCACTCTATTACCGTCGGCTGCAACAATATGCCCCAGGAATGCCACTGAGTTCAACCAGAACTCACACTTAGAGAATTTCGCGAACAACTCTCGAGTTTGAAGAACTCCAAGGACAATACGAAAATGATCCGCATGTTCTGCCTCGGATCTAGAATACACCAAGATATCATCGATAAATACAATCACAAATAGATCCAGGAAGGGCCTGAACACATTGTTCATCAAATCCATGAACACCGCCGGTGCATTAGTTAGTCCAAACGACATTATCCGGAACTCAAAATGACCATATCTTGTCCTGAAGGCCGTCTTAGGGATATCTTTCTCCCTAAACCTCACTTGGTGATACCCGGACCTCAAATCTATGTTTGAAAACCACTTGGCACCTTGTAATTGATCAAATAAGTCATCAACTCTCGGAAGAGGATATTTGTTCTTAATCGTCACTTTATTCAACTGCGGATAATCAATGCACATTCTCAAAGAGAAATCTTTCTTTCGGACAAACAATACGGGTGCTCCCCACGGGGATGAACTAGGCCTAATAAAACCTTTTTCAAGCAAGTCTTTCAATTGCTCCTTCAACTCCTTCAATTCTGCAGGTGCCATTCTATAAGGAGGAATAGATATAGGCTTAGTGTCTGGCAACACATCAATAGCAAAGTCAATCTCCCGCTCGGGAGGAAGGTCTGGAAGCTCTTCCGGGAACACATCCGAAAATTCATTTACTACGGGAACTGACTGAAGGGTTGGCGATTCAGCTTCCATATCTTGAACTCGCACTAGGTGATAAATACACCCCTTTGTGACCATCTTCCTTGCCTTTAGATAGGAAATAAACCTACCTTTTGGTGAAGCCGTATTCCCTTTCCATTCTAAAATTGGTTCTCCCAGAAACTGGAAACGAACCATCTTCATTCTACAATCAACATTGGCATAACAAGATGCCAACCAATCCATGCCCATAATGACATCAAAATCTACCATCTTTAGTTCATGCAAGTCAACTATAGTACGACGGTCACATATCACAACTACACAATCTCTATATACTCGGCTAGCTATTACCGATTCACCCACGGGTGTAGACACCTCAAAAGGTTTGATCGACTCCGGCTCGATTTTAAATCGACCCGCAATATATGGAGTAACATAGGACAATGCGGAGCCTGGATCAATCAAAGCATATACATCATGAGATAATACCGATAATATACCTGTGACCACGTCAGGAGAAGACTCAAGATCTTGGCGTCCAGCTAAAGCATAAATACGGTGCTGAGGACCGCTAGAACTGGGAGCTCTCCCTCTGCCTCTACTATGGCCAACTGGCGCATGTGAACTTGGCCCCATAGGGCACATAGAAGATGAAGATCCGGCTACTGACCCTGAGGGCTGGGTCCTACCCCTACCATGAACCGAGGGGCTGGGTCCTACCCCTACCATGAACCGAGGGGCAATCACGCATGATATGGCCTGGCCGACCACATGAATAGAAACCATCTGAACCCGATCGGCATTGACCCCAATGCAACTTCCCACACTGGGAACATCGTGGCACGGGAGGCCTTGCCCGACCCGAATCACCTCTAAACTGGGACCCTGAAGAACTCGGACTCGGCCCGCACGACCAGATCTATCAAATCTCTGGCCTGAAAACCGTGGAGGTGCACTGGTCATAGAGTAGCCTGAATGCCCGGGAAACTGCTTCCTGTGCCCACCTCAAAACTCACTCATCGGACCCGAAGATCTAGCCCTCTTGCTATGGCCCCTATCTTGCTCACGTTCCCTTATTTGCTGTTTTAGGCTTTCTTCTAAGTTTTGAGCATGGGCCTGAATGCGTGCAATATCCATACCGTTCTGAAGAGACGCAGTCAAGCATCTATCCATCAAGTGTGGCCCTAGGCCTTTTACAAATTGGTGCACTCGGTCGCCCATATCCGCTACCAAGGTCGAAGCATACCTAGCCAAGGAATTGAAGCGGAGACTGTACTCTAGAGCACTCATACTACCTTGCCTCAAATTTAAGAACTTATCGGCTCTAGTTCGCCGAACTTCCAGAGGCATATAGTGTCGGAGAAAAGCATGAACGAACTCTTGCCATACCGGGGGAGGTGCATTGGCTCCCCATGAAGCCATCCAAACCGTATACCACTGGATCGAGACATCTCTAAATCTATATGACGCTAACTCCACTGATTCGGTGTCCGAAGCATGTATCAATCGAAGCGTCCTCAACATACCATCAATGAAATCCTAAGGGTCCTCTTCCGGCTTTGACCCAAAGAATTCCGGAGGGTTTAAAGTAATGAAGTCACGGGCCCTTGCACTAACAACCCTATCACCTTGCCCTGAACTTTGCCTCTGAGTCTAGGCCGCAACCAATTGAGTCAGCAAATTAATGGCCACTTTCACATCTTGGCCCCAAGCACCCGGTAGAGGACCTGGAGGTGCCGGAGCTGGGGCTGAGTGTCCCTCACGCTCCTCTAATATAGGCACTGAACGGGAGGACTGGGATTGAGCTTCTGCCACCGTCTTGCCCTTTTGGGCAGCTGTAGCTTTTCTCTTTCTAGGCATTTCTGAAATACACAACACATGATTAAGGAATAATAATTTCTCACATCATAGCTCTATCGCATGATTCTTATCAAGAAAAGAAGGTCATTTATTCCTAACATGTCTGCAGCTTCTTGTTTATAAGTGTGGCACGCAACACACCCATAACCAAGACTCTATTAGACACGGCTCGTAGACACACCCTAGGACTGAACTGCTCTGATACCATTTTTTTCACGACCCGATTAGAGGGCCGCGACAAGCACCCGGTGCTATCCAACCTGGGCACCCCTTGACATATTTTCACATAACACCTAGGTGAGCCACATAGTAAAATATACATTTCTATCCATCGATCATACTAGACCTTTTGGACAACAACCCCTTTATATCATGATAAGCATCTATGCCACATCAATGTACATAGGCCGACGAGGCCAACAAAATGGTATACAAAATATAGGCCGACAAAGCCGAGCACATCTAACCACATACACATGTCTACGAGCCTCTAAGAAGAGTATAACATATCACATAAGCGGGACAGGATCCCCCTATGCCCATAATTATGTACATAAAAGAATAAGTACCCAAAAGCTATGGCTCCGAAGGAAATGGAGCTTTGCTGTGTAGTCTCTGAGAATACCGCTATGGATCAAGCCTGTCTCCTTGTGCACCTGTAGGCATGACGCAGCGTCCACAAATAAAAGGGCGTCAGTACGAAGAATGTACTGAGTATGTAAAGCATAGTCAATATCAATATAGAAGCATAGATAGAAACATAAGAAATAGCAAACTATGGGAAATGGCAATATCATCTTCATATGCACTTACTTGCCTTTCATAGGAACTTTCCGTTGCTAATACGTATTTGTGTACATACATCACTATCCGTACTCCAACATAATACCCGTACCATATTTGAGCTCGTATTCGTATACATGCCTTTATTCACATTCATACACATGGTGATATCATATTCGTGATCATATCATATACATAATCATGTCGTACACATAGCATTTACATAGCATACCCGACCACGTAGGATCGGTGTTTCGTACATATCCTTATATAACATACCCGACCACGTAGGATCGGTGTTTCACGTACCCGATCATATATAGGCTCAGTGATCATACATACCTGGCCAACCAAGGCTCAGTGTTAGACGTACCTGGCCCTACCAAGGCTCAGTGTTGTCCATACCCAACTGTAGTGGGGTGCGCGCATTACGTAAATTTACATACATATTCATCTGTACATATACTACCCGGTCATATAAGCTCGGTGTTCCATAATAGTCATACATATACACAATAGCTCATAAGCATCTTTACTTTTAACCCCACTATCATAATCGTCATCGTTATTATCATTATAGCTATCATCATTCATTTCATCTACCTTAATAGGCCTACTCGTCATGCGAGGAACTTAGTACAATCGTAGCGTATCAAGAATCATGAGCTTTCAAGCTCGGAAGATCAAATCATTTGAAAGACAACATACTCGTATAGGGGATTTAGATGTTTGGCCAAAGAACCATGCCTTATGAAAGAAGGGTTAGCCTTACATACCTTTTCGTTCGACTATTTATCGTTTGTACGTTCCCTTTCAACGTTCGCATTTCTACCTTCATTAAAGTCATACTATCAATAGAATCAATAGCTAGAATCTATGACTAAAACTAGAGAAAATCGGATAGCATCTCCGCCATAACGTATCTCAACTCCCAAACGTCAATAATAAATTCACGATGCCATAACAATAGCCATTACTCATTCACATTATCCATATTTCTAGACTTACATTCAATTCATCCATAACCATAGCCATAACACACACGACGTCCATTTACATATATTGTTCATCTTATGTTCTCAACATCATTTATATCGCATTTACATCACAATAGATCAAGACCCATAGCTCAATTCATACTATTTCTCAAAATGACACTATTCCATATTCTTGACTCATTTTTCTATACCCTTCTACAATCCAAGTATTTCAACTCTTAACTACCTTAAACAACATAGAAATATCATGAATCTTACCTTAAATGTTGTAGGAACAAGCTTTAGTTGAAAATACTCCTCTTTGAGCAAAACCCTAGTTTATCGCCATTTGGATTTCTTGACCTTGGATGATCTTGATGGTTTTCTTACACTTAATTCCCTTCATTTATGTTGTTGATCACCAAATATCCTTGAATTCTTGTGGAATATATGTAGAGAGATGTTCTAGAGAGAAGGGGTGTGATGTAGAAGTGAAATAAAATAAGCCTTGGTCCCCTTATTTAATGACTTAAAATTCTGATTTGAAGTGCAGAGTGGTCGTAAACTTGGTTTACGGTCCGTATTCCAGTTTACGGACCGTCCTTCGTGGTCGTATTTAATCATAACAGAACCAGAAACTCAAGCTGGGACATGGTGATTTACGATCATGGTTTACGGGCCGTAAACCACTTTCCGGTCCGTATTCCAAGTCGTATTTAACCATTTGATCATTTGGCAGAAAGTTTGAAGTTTTGGAAGCCACAATACGACATGGCAGTTTACGGACCGTATACCACTTTACGGTCCGTATTTCATTTTACGACCACTAGCCAGAATGCAAACTTGCAACTTTTCTCATTTTTAGAACCTATAATTATTTATTATAGAGCATAGCCTATCTCTTATTGCAATTGCCTTCGGAATCTTTCTTAGGGTCGCCAAATGTTATTTCTTACTCATGAAAATGTCAGATACTCGTACTCCTCGCGGGTCCATTCACTTGGGCAACAATGGAGGATTTTTCCGAGGTGTAACACTTTCATTGGTTTATCAATCTTACTTTTTAGTTGGTGTTTCATATTGGGGTTCTAGACTTGAACCATATTTGAATACTCGTCTTTGCCCACAATATATGTATATAAGGCACATCTGACAAGGGGTGAGGATGTGGCCTATCTTGTGATATATATATATATATATATGTTTGTGTGTGTGTGTGTTTGTGTGTGTGTGTGTGTGTGTGTGTGTGTGTGACATATTTGACAGGGGGTGAAGATATGGCTTATTTGTGAATTCGTGATCCGAGGTTTGTTTCGGAGTGAGTTGACACGTGATCCGAGGTATATTTCGGAGTGAGGGCTAGATAGACTTCACTGGTCGCCCATGGGTCTTGACTATTGAGCGAACAATGAATTTAGCATATGTGTACATGTTTCAGGTATTTGGCTAGTGCATTGCATTTTATTTTGCATCATCATATGGCTTTTCACGTCTGATTTGATATGATCTGTTCGTATCATTATGGTGGCATAGACTGGATTATGGACTGGGTCAGATTGCAAAGTAGTGACTCTGTCCAGGTTCAGAATTTGGTCTTGTGATTATCATTTGAGATTATTGATACTCGACAGACTAATAGTTTAGATGTTTCATCTTAGGGTGTGATTCAATTATGGGATATTATGTGACCTCAGTTTGGGCATTATGTGCCTATCTACTTATCTTGTTGATTTTGTGCTTGTATGCGTGAACCAATCTTAGTAGTCCTATAATGCTTACTCAATACTTATTGTTTGTACTGATGCTACTATTGATGTACTCTTCTCTAAGTACAAGTCTATTACTAGTTCCCGTTCTCGTTCTCGAGGGTGATCCAAGTCTACTAGACAGAGATTACAGGGTGAGCTTTTGGGCTAGATTCGCATTCAGAGGCTCTTTTTGTATTTAACTGTCTACTTTGTATTCTTCAGACAATATTGACGTTTCAGATTTTTACTTCCTATTAGACTTGTATCTATGTAATAGTGGCTCTTATTCTACTCCAGACCAGATTTTGGTGTTATTCTTACTTCCGCACTTATCATTTATATAATTTGAATCTGTTAGTTAAATCTTTTTTTATTTCAGCATAATTCTTATATATGATTAAAATGATTTAGGAATGGTTCGCCTACCTGGGGGGACAGTGTAGGTGCCATCACATTTCACGAATTGGGTCATGACAATTGGAGAGAGTTAGAGTCTCTAACTTTAGCTTCGAGCCTGCCAACTTCGGCCCTTAGACAGTCATTATCTTCTTAGAGTTTCTCTTTTCCATGAGAAGGGGCAATGGTTCATGCAAGATCCATAGTAGATATAGCAGCCACGTGTCCCTGAGGATGGAGAGTCAAAAGGTTAGCAAAAGATACAGGGGACTTGCGAAGTAATTTTATTGGTAGGAAAGTGAATACCTGAAGGAATAAGTTGGACACGTGAGTCAGTGAAAACTCCAAGCTTATAATCAGAGATTTGGGGGAAGGGGATAAACCCCAAGTTCCAGCTTCAACCAATGGGATGATATTCCTTTGTGATGGTTCATAAAGGGGGACAGAAGATTTACCTGAGTAAAGTCCGATGGGAGAAATCTTAGGTTCCCTAGAGGCTTTACGGGAATGTAACAAACCGTTTAGTCGTGATAGTGTTTCTTACCCATTTACCCCTATTAACCCTTCCCCCAGCACTATTAGTATGATTTTGACCTGCGAGGATGGGTGGCATGATTTTCAAGGTAATTGCGCGAGTTTTATGATGACTTATGAGAAATAGAGCCTTAAAGTGAAAAACGTTTGACAGATGGTTTACTTTTAGATCAACAGGCCTTTTCTAAAATATCATCAATTTTGAATGGTCTGGATGGTCGATTATGATCTATTGGGATGTTCATTTCAGTTCCTGAAGTACTTAGGAGCATTTCGGGTTATTGGTTGGGAGTTCGTCTTTGGCCATTAGGAATTCTGAGACCACGAGTGATTTCGTATTGTGTTTTTATGTATGTTTTCATGTCTGGTTTGTTCTTGGGTTGTCTCTAGTGATTGTCGGGTTTTTGGATTGAGATTGTGAAAAACCAGTAATATTCTGTTGTATAGTGCCCGCAGTAGCGGCACCCTATGTGCTCTAGCTTACCCGCCTCGACGAGGCTTGGTCTGCCATGGTAGATTATATGGAATCATAGTGAGGCGCTACAGCGGACAGGGATCCGCTGTATCGGATTCACGGTAGAGGGAGTAGAGCCGCGAGCGCGGTTCCACTTTAGCAGAAACTAGATCATTGTAGCGAACGTCATGCGCCAGAGGGCTATTTAATGCTAAGTTAAAAATATTCATTACCTATCGCTACATTTATTTTTCCTAAGCATCATTGAGGAAATTTGAGGTGGTTTCAACCAGATTTCTATTGAGGGCAAGTTCTCTAACCTAGATTTCATTCATTTACCTTCCTTAAGCATGAATCCACGGTAGGAAATCTATAGAACTTAAGAAAGAAGATGGGTTTTGATGTCTACTTCCTTAATGGAGTTTTAGTCTTTCAAAATGAGATTTGTTGATAGATTTGACTAATCTAAGCATGAAATATCATGAATAGTAACCTATAGGCTTGAATCGTCCTTTATAGTGGAAGAATTGAAAGATTGAAAGTTAGGTTTTATACCCAAATTGGGGTTTTTTGACTTGATGATGAAATTGACCTATTCTTTGGTTAATGTAGCAATTGGAGAGTATAATTGAACTTCTAGAACATTGAATGAGCTATTCCATCTTTGAAATATCCATTTTACCCTTGTGGGCCTGTTTCCCCTATTTTACGTAGTTGATTTTGATTCGAATGAATGTATAGCAATACAGGTATAATTGATTCTTGTTTCTTACTCAGAATTCAATAATGGCTAGACTTTGAGCCCTTAGAGGCTCTCTGGTAAGGCGAAGCAATGTTTTGATTATTTGTGGCTCCAGCTCAGCACCAAGTAGGTTACGACTTACCTTTTCAGTTAGACTCCAGTTAGTGAATCATATGTAGAAGTTAGTTATTGATGGAGAAATCATGTGAAGCATATGTAGAAGTTAGTTAATGACGGAGAAATCATGTTAAGCCTTCGAGTATGAAGTTGGTATGAATATTCTTAGGATTGGTATTGTTGACTGATTTGTGGGCTTGTTGCCTTTTAGTGGTCTATTGGGTTTTTTCCATGTGTGGTATGTTGGACTTGTACCTAGTTACCATATTGTGATTATGATGCGATTGTATCTCACTTATCTTGACATTAACATGGATAGAGGAAAGGACTTGACTTGATATTGATATTGTGATATGTGTCCATGTGTGGTACGATTGAGATTTGATTATGATTTACACTAGAGATTAATACATGCATATCATTCACACAAATTCTACAAGATTCATTTACATGAGCCGTGATTTGACATTAATAATGATAAGAGGGAAAGTGAAACAACTGAGGCTTCTTATTTTGGTGTTACCTATGTCGTCCGAAGGGAAATTATTCCAGACGTGGCATTGTAGAAATTAGTGAATAAATTCACGTTGGTAATTGATTTATGGTTGTTGGTATGCTTACTCACCCTCATGATTATTGTTGAAATTGGCATTCATACATGTATTTCATCTTGCATTTCTCATGACACTTGGTATTGATGATGATAAGTGAGAAAGTAGAGCTTTAATTGGTAATAAAAGATTGAATTGTGATGTGTACTTGTGATAAGATGCCAATGGGTTCTCGATTTTGGTTTACTGTGGGTAATGATATTATACAATACTTGATATAACTTATGGTGTTTGTGATATCCATAGCATATTCATTGGCATTGATTTATTGTGATTCAGCATCCATGCATGCATACCTGCATAATGGAAATGGCGAAATGATTTTAGTTTGATAGATGTGTGAAATTAGTTTGATAAATTTATAGGAGCAGGTTGCACGCCGCAATGGATATTTATGGGATCTAGTTGCATGCTACAACTGTATATGGATGCCATGGGTCCCCTATGGGTTATGACTATCTAGATGTGGAGGTATTCCGTCTGTAGTATGTGTGTACGATATCAAACAGTTGGCCAGTGCATTGTATTGCATCAGACACGCATTCATATTTCATCCATTCACATATCTTATTCTAGTTGTTATATATGTTGTTTTGCAATGGTGCGTTTTATCCTTGATTCCTTGGTTGTTGATTTATTTGAGATGTTGTGTGCTTATTAATCATTTACCTAGACACTTGATGGATTCGAGGGCTAAAGGTTCCGCCTAGGCTTTGACTGTAGACTACTGAGATCTAGTGTGATTCATATTATTGCAAGACTTACAGGGTTGTGCTTAGTGACTGCATTTGGACTGCTTATCTGTCTACCTTTCAGTTTCTCTCTTTTATATATGTTAGCTAATTGTTGTTGGTCGACGATGCCTACCAGTACATTTTTTTGTACTGATACTACTACTGCTACATCCTTTTCGGGGTGCAGAGTTGTTCCAGGTACTTGAGCGAGATTCAGTTAGCTTTCAAAGATCTCATAGAGTTCATCTAGACTTTTCTGCTAAATTCTCATTCTAAACAGAAGTTGTATTCAAGTTGATATTGTAACTTTTATTCAAGTTGTATACTTAGAAGCTCTTGTACTATTCAAACTATATTCCTTGCGTAGTTTATGTATTTCTGCAATTATTACTTAAACTCTTATGCGAACAGTTTTTTTTAAAGTGTTGTGGTATGGTACGAGACATGTCATCCTGATTTAGATGCGAGACCAATTTCAGTTTCCAGCTATGGCTTGAGGATTCAGTTGTGTGGGATTCTGGTTAAGACTCATTTATTGTGGGGGTTTTCTTGAGAAATGGGAGAGATGATACAGAGAGTCAAATGATCTCCATGTTTACAGTGTTTGGTTGCTCGGACGTCGCAAAAGTGCATTTATAGCTTAACAAGAATGATTTGTTCTAGGTATGATTGGATTGGGAAAGGTTTCAACATCGCTAAGGTATTATGATGGTTTGTGTGGTGCGGGTGTACCAATGGCAGGTTAACGATTCAGCAGCGGCAGTGTATTAGATGTCGATATGTGAGGACAACTGTAAATTTGGTAAGGACCATCGGATTTGGCAAAAGGATAGTGATTGCGTGTAATAAAGAAGAGAAGTTGAGAATAAGGACATAAAGGGCGTCTTTTATAGGAGACGTGTAGCAAAGTAAGATTTCTTAAGGTATTTTAGTCTGAATACTTTTCGTGTTAAGGGGACGGAGGCGTAAGGGAGAGAATTTGGATAGATTAATCTCCACTATTAGGAAGGGAAAAATTGGTATCTGACATGTTTGTCAGAATAAGGTTGCAATTGGTATGTGAGTGGATTTCTATTCCATTGTAAAAAGTTAAGTTGGACTTTACCGTGACTACATGGTAGTGGTTTATGGGTTCTTCAGAAAAGTGGTTATCTGTTCTAGGGGCCCGTTTGGCTTAGCTTAAAAAAAGCATCTTATAAGCCGAAAACAGCTTATAAGACAAAAAAAAAAGTTGGGGTAGGCCAACATATTTTTTTTTGGGGTTATAAGCTGTTTTCGGCTTATAAGCTTCTTTTTTAAAGCTAGGCCAAACGGGCCAACTTATTTTTTGGGCTTATTTTAAGCACAAAATGGCTTATATAGTGGCTAGCCAAACACTCAAAAAGCTGAAAACAACTTACTTATAAGCTAAGCCAAACAGGCTCTAAGTCGAAAGGCAATGTTACTTGTAATGAGTGGATACTTAAGATATTTTGTAGCTATGGTCTTGGTCCTTCACTAAAGGTTATGTTCGCCGGGTCTTCGGGTTTAGAGGAAAGGTAAGGATATCATGGAATCAAGAACTAGCTGAATTGAGAATTGTGTTGCTATCATTCATGGCAGGATAGACATAAGGGTTCAGTGTTGAGTTGGTATGTATGGTTCTGTCGTGGGCCAGGGGGAGCTAGTGGTTGATTAATAAAATGGCTTTAGTGCTGGACAAGTGTAAAGCTTTTGCACTCAAGGAGCTATCGGGTGTTGCATATAAAATTAGATTAGGGTCGAGAGCCTTGTACCTTTTGTGTAAGTTTGGATAGTTCGTACTACTTCTGGTGTTACAATTTGGTTGAGTTGATTGAATGAAAGGGATAATCGCGCGAATGGTTAGGTGGTGTTCTAGTTTGACAATTGGGATGTTTAAAGTGGTAAATCAATGATGAGGTTCAAATTAATTCGAGTTAGAGAGAGCATTTTGGAATTAGAGTAAGGGAATTTGAGCAAAGGTACCTTGGTGGAGGTACGTGGGGACATTTTTTTTCTCTCTTAAAACCACCAAAAAAGGTGGCAATTTATTCCATAGAAATATTTATAAGAAGAAAACATTAAAAGTATGTATAGAAAATAAGAAAGAAAAGAAAGCAAAACTATCTAAAAGAAAAATGTGGAACAGCTAGGACCAAACACTGATACTACTACAACTTGCATCAACTATAAATCCAAATTCCTTGATTTGTATCCATCTATCACACCTTCAAGTCTCACAGGTGGAATGGATCAAATCTCATGAAGATGACTTCAGGAAATTCTAGTTGTAGAGGAGGTCAGTTGTATCATATGTCAATGCTAAGTCTTGACTATTCTAAAAGTGTTGTGATAATCAGAAGCTGTTGCTAATATCTTGTTCTAACTTCCTTGTGTGACTGAATGATTATTATAGATTCCATAGCAAGAAATAACACTGTTTTAAGTAGAACGAACCAGAGTTAATACCACACACTCAAAAAAGTGTTATTTCTAGCTATATTACCTCCTTTGATATAGCATTATGACCTGTTGCTGCTGTTATGGATTTTGATTTCCTGAGTGCTAGCTGATCTAATCTTGAGATTTGGCATTTGACTCTTGTCCATGTTGAGGAGCCTCCTTCCTTGAGATGGTATATCCTGAAAATGACCATATTGAATTGTACCTGCAAAATCAAAAACTAAGTTACTGATAAAATCTGCCGCACAGTTCCCTTCTCTCAATACATGCTCCACTATGACATCCTTGCCCTTTCTCCACCTTTGGATGCTCCTAGTTGTTAAAGATATATTCCAAGGAACCTTCCATATACTATCTAAAATCTTCTGCATTGATAATGAATCTCTTTCTATGATTACTGGCAGCAAATCATTTGAAATACAGTACTTAATGCCTTGCTCAATTGCCACTGCCTCAGCAAGAAGATTTGTTGTATCTGGTAACATCCTTGCCATAACATGTAGGAAATTGTTATATCCCGTATTTTGCACATTCGAAAAAATTTGAAATAATTGTGACTTGTAAGAGATAAGGCAAATTTTGATTTTAGTTAATATATATGTTGTTCATGAAAATATTGACGCGGAAATATGGAGGAAGGCTAAGGGAAAAATTGGAATTTTGGAAATTAGTTTCATGACTAACAAATTATTAACCAAAGTAAATGGGCTAGGGAAAAATGAAAAAAAAAAAGGAGAGGCCCAATATATGTGGTGGCCGGCCATGGGGGAAAAAAAAGGGCCCAAGCCTATGTGCTAATTTAATAGACCAAATAAATAGATAAGAAGGGCCACCATTCAAGAATATTCAAGAAACAATTGTTGAGAGCAAAAAAAAAAGGGGGAATTCGGCCAACAAGATAAAGAGAGAAAAAAAAACTTAAGCCAACCATTCTTGATCCAAAAATTTATTTCTTCTTGAATTCCTACTAAGTTCAAGACCCTCTTCAACGTGGTATAATTATTTTAGCGAGAAAACCACTTTAGTGGCAAGTGAAAAATTGAAGAAAAGGTAAAAATTCTATCCTCTTTTTATGTTATGAAGGTTTATATATATGTTATAGTGAGTAAAATTGAATGAAAATCATGGAAATGTTGTGTGTTGTGTGTGGGCCATGTGGGTGTGTTGTGTGTGTGTGGCCGTGTGGTTTATATTGGTGGAGGAAGATGAATTAAATTTATTTAGTATGTTAGTTGTGTTGTTCTGGCCTTTGTGATGTAAATGGAAGACTAATGGTTCAAGTTGGCATGGAAATTAGTTGTAGGCTGTTGTAGGAAATTATGTGATTTTAATATGTTTTTTATGTAATTATGGAAGTGGAGTTGCTAAAGTGTGAATTGTTGTTGTTGTTGATGAATTTGGAAGAAGACAATGCGACGTTGTAGTCTTGTTGCATTTGTGGAGTTTTCGGGTGGAATATGGTGTTGGTGGGATTGTTTGAATATTTTGTAGATTGTCTAATATGATAAGCTACGTAGAGAAGAAAGTTAGTAATGTTAGAATGCGTTTAAATTGATTCTTGATGATTATTAGTATGGTTGTTGGTATTGTTGGTATGGTTGTTGATGAATTTGGCCAAGTTAAATTCTCGGGGATGTTGAATTTACAGGGGAGATGCTGCCGAAATTTATGTAGGCAAGTACTAGTTAGAATTGAATTTCTAAGTACTTATAGCTAATGTTTGGTAATTGATAACGTTATTGTAGATATTGGAGAGCCCGAGACTTGAGTCGGGATTTGGTTAGCGAGCGATCGAGGTATGTAAAGCTTACCTTTCCTTCTTTTGGCATGACCTTTATGAAATGAACCAATAACGTATATGTATGCTTCTAAAGAAAATCCTATTCTTAGAGCCACTAGGATGGCTAATATCTTTGACTTCCATAAGCTATTCCATATGGCTTGATACGTATTTATGATGTTCGAAGATTCTAGTTGTTATGGTTCCAAATGTTGTTTGAAAGAAAATCGAGATGACTAAAGTCTTTGAAGAATATTTTGTTACGTAAATATGGTCCCAAAGCCTCCATTCGATTCGATCCATAATGTTATTCGAAAGTTACCTAATATGAATGATACCTGAATTTCCAAATATGGCTTATGAAATGTTTTTAGAAGGTTCTGTACTTCAAAAGCTCCTAACTTTCGTATACTAATTCCGATGGACTCGATACTTGTTTCTGAGATTTCTGATATCGGTATGTATATTTATTCATTGAGTCTTGGAATTTATTTACTTATATGCATATGGTTTCCTCACTACTCCGCTCGTGCATACTACTATGATATCGTTCGCCGGATCCCGGGCCGGTTTTGTGATCGTGCGCACTATGTTATATTTGGCAGTATGATGTGTTACGGTTCCCGAGACCTCGCCATAAGGCCGGGTACCGCATATATACGGCGTTATGATATGATATGACATATCATATGTTCTGATGTTGTGATATGTTATGATAATACGATATGTTCGGGGATTGTACGGAGATTTGAAACCTTCTGGAGTATGATGTTTTGTGGCGCCAGCGTCGGAGTGGTGACCACGTTCCTGAGCCCTATGCATAATTTTTATTTGCATTATTTATATTTTCAGCACAGGTTTTGATATACTAATTCTGTATCTATTTTCTGTACTCCTCACTTCAGTTATGATTCGGATTACTGTACTTCATGCTTTACATACTCAGTACATATTTCGTACTGACCCCCTTTCTTCGGGGGCTGTGTTTCATGCCCGCAGGTACAGATGTTCGTTCTGGTGACCCGCCAGTGTAGGACACTTATTCTGCTATTTGGAGTACTCCTTTGATCCGGAGCTCATATTTTTGGTACATATCCTTTGTTGTACATGTTTCTGTATATATGATTATTTGGGGTACGGCGGGGCCCCGTCCCGTCATATGTTTCTGTTATGGTTTGTTGAGGCCTGTGGACATATATGTGGGTCATGGGTCATGTTTGTTTGTTTATGTTTGTGATTTGTGCCTTAAGCGGTCCCGTTTGCTATTATGGCCAAAACGGCCCACATGTTTGTATATGTATGTATATTCGGGCGATGTGTATTCCGCCAGCCTGCCGGCTTTTGGTATGATATTTCTTTTACAGGTGACCGCTTAAGATGATGTCTGTCCACAGTATCCGTATAAATAACGTATGTTAAATTTGAATAAGTCTTTGATATGTTGATTTGGTAAGCGAACGCGTTTGGGTGTCCAATTAGGACACTAGTTACGGCCTACGGGGCTGGGTCATGACAAAAGTGGTATCAGAGCAGTTTGTCCTCGGAATGTCTACAGGCCGTGTCTAGTAGAGTCTTGTTTATCGGTGTGTTGTGCAGCACATCTATAAACAGGAGGCTACAGGACATTAAGGATGTTACCTTTCTTGTGATCTTAGATCGTGCGATAGAGCTGTGCAATTTGGATGATTTCTTTCTGACCGATTGATATGTTTACAGTGATGCCTCTGAAGAAGACGACGGCTGCCCAGAAGGGCAAAGCAGTGGCAGGAGAGACCAGTCAGATATAGAGGGTCACTCGGGCTCGTGCTCAGACTATGCCCGATATTGCGCCCCAGTCAGCGGGTTCTGCTACACCCCTACCATCAGAAGAGCCTGGAGCGGCTCCTCCATTAGCTCCTGAGGCTCCAGCGCCCGAGCCTCCAGCTCCCCAGCCAGGGGAGGAGGACAGGGCGATGAGGGATGCTGTGCAGTTATTGACGAGATTAGTAGCAGGACAGGCTCGCAGACGCGGGCTAGGGGGTGATGATGGTGACAGACGCAATAGTTTGAGGGTCCGTGATTTCTTGACCTGTAATCCCCCAGAGTTCTACGGGTCTAAGCCCGAGGAGGACCTCCAGGATTTCATTCGACAGATGCAGCGCGCACTGAGACTGGTCAGGGCTTCTGAGACTGAGTCTGTCGAGCTGGCTTCACACAGATTTCGGGACGTAGCGATTAATTGGTACGAGTCTTGGGAGCTGTCCAGAGGCGAGGATGCTCCTCCCGCTGTGTGGGATGAGTTTACAGCCACTTTTTGCCCCCATAGTTGCGGCGGGCGAGAGTTGACAGATTTTTATAGCTGAGGCAGAGAGGCAAGAGTGTCCGAGAGTACAGCTTAGAGTTTGATTCTCTGGCGAGATATGCACCTACCATTGTGGCTGATATGGCTGACAGGATGCATCGGTACGTGATAGGGCTGGATCATTATTTGGTGGATAGCTGTATGACGATGGCGTCGCAGATTGGGATGGACATTGCTCGGTTACAGGCCTACGCGCAGGGTATGGAGGACCGGCACAGAGGGCGCCAGCCTGATAGAGATCGTGACAGGAGGCAACCCAAGAGGGCTAGATCAGCCAGTTATTCAGGGGAGTCTCGAGGTGGGTAGCCTCAGTAGCAGTATAGCAGGTATCCCCCTCAGTCAGGCCGGAGTACACGTCCACAGTCTACAGGCAGACGATTTGACGGTACAGGGCACTCAGGAGCGGGCCAGAGCTCTAGGGCTTCAGGTTCGCAGGTGAACCGAGGTTCTAGTCAGGCGAGACCACCTATGCCTCGGTGTTCTTATTGTGGGAGGTCTCATCCAGGAGAGTGCTACCGAGCTACAGGAGCCTGTTTTTCTTGTGGCCGCCAGGGCCATGTTATGAGAGATTGTCCGTTGGCGGGTGGTTCTGGTGGTGCAGCTCAGCCGACGGGATCAGTTACTGGTTCGTCTTCCACTCCTTCAGCTATGCGCCCTGCGGGCCGGGGTATGCCAGCACCAGCGGGCCGCGGTAGAGGCCGTGGCGGGGTTTCTGATTCTAGCGGTCCCTCGAACCGCATATATGCATTGGCTAGCCGACAGGATCACGAGGCGTCGCCAAATGTAGTCACAGGTACATTATTGGTCTTTTCGCGAGCTGTATATGCATTGATCGATCCAGGTTATACTTTATCATATATTTCTCCCCTCGTTGCTAGTAAAATTGGGATAACACCTGAACCTATAGAGCCGTTCGAGGTAGCTACACCGGTCGGGGATTTTATTATAGCGAGGCAGGTATATAAGGATTGTTCTGTGATTATATGTGGCCGCTGCACTAAGGCCGATTTGGTAGAATTAGATATGGTGGAATTCGATGTTATCATGGGTATGGATTGGTTAGCCTCCTGTTATGCTAATGTTGACTGCCAGAAAAAGGTAGTTCGTTTCCAGTTTCCGGGGGAACCAGTTATAGAATGGGCAGGAAATACAGCATCGCCGAAAGGTAAGTTTATTTCATACCTCAAGGCCAGGAAGATGATTCAGAAAGGGTATATTTATCATTTGGTCCGTGTGCATGATACTAAAGCAAAAACACCTACTCTCCAGTCAGTTCCGGTTGTTAATGAATTTCCAGATGTATTTCCGGATGAGCTTCCAGGTCTTCCCCCCGAACGGGAGATAGAATTTACGATAGATGTGCTGCCAGATAATCAGCCTATATCTATTTCTTCTTTCAGAATGGCACCTGCAGAATTGAAAGAATTGAAGGAGCAGCTGAAAGACTTATTAGAAAAAGGCTTCATCAGACCCAGTACGTCCCCCTGGGGAGCACCGGTATTGTTTGTAAGAAAGAAAGACGGGTCGCTGCGGATGTGCATTGATTACAGAGAGCTGAATAAAGTGACTATAAAGAATAAATATCCCCTCCCCCGGATTGATGATTTATTTGACCAGTTGCAGGGTGCAAAATATTTTTCGTAGATAGACTTGCGCTCGGGTTATCATCAGGTGCGGGTACGAGAGGCAGATATTCCAAAGACTGCTTTCAGGACCCGATATGGGCATTATGAGTTCAGGGTGATGTCTTTTGGGCTAACTAAATCTCCAACAGTGTTTATGGATTTGATGAATCGGGTATTCAGGCCATTTCTAGACATGTTTGTGATCGTATTTATTGATGATATTCTAGTTTATTCACGATCAGCAAAGGAGCATTCAGATCATCTGAGGACAGTACTTGGCACACTTCGGCAACCGAAATTAGATGCTAAGTTCTCCAAGTGTGAATTCTAGTTAACCTCAGTGGCATTCTTGGGGCATATCGTCAGAGCAGATGGTATTCGGGTCGATACACAGAAGATCGAGGTTGTACAGAATTGGCCTAGGCCTACGACACCGACGGAGGTACGCAGTTTTCTGGGATTAGCAGGGTATTACAGGAGGTTTGTGGAGAATTTTGCTTCTATTGCAGCACCATTAACGAAGCTAACTCAGAAGGCGACAAAAGTTCAGTGGACCGATGCTTGTGAACGCAGTTTCCAGTTGCTAAAGGAAAAATTGATTACAACTTCAGTTCTAACTCTTCCAGAGGGGTCAAATGGGTATGTCATTTATTGTGATGCTTCTGGTATTGGGATAGGTTGTGTACTAATGCAACATGGTCGAGTTGTAGCCTATGCTTCCCGGCAGCTCAGACCGCACGAGAGAAATTATCCTACTCATGATCTGGAACTAGCCGCGGTAATTTATGCTTTGAAAATATGGCGGCATTACTTATATGGGGTTCATGTTGATATCTATACGGATCACAAAAGCCTTCAGTACATTTTTAAACAAAAAGAATTGAATTTGCGGCAAAGAAGGTGGCTCGAATTATTGAAAGATTATGACGTCGATATTTTGTATCATCCTGGAAAAGCCAATGTTGTAGCAGATGCACTTAGCCGCAATTCTATGGCCAGTTTGACTGACGTACAGCCAGAAGGAAAGAATTAGTTCGTGAGATTCATCAGCTAGCCAGTCTTGGGTTCGTTTGGCCGATTCTGGAAATATTGGAGTTTCTGTTCGAGAAGTTGCTGAATCATCTATTATGGAAGAAGTAAAATGACATCAGTTCGAGGATCCTATTTTGATGCAGTACAGAGATACGACCCTTGATAAGGAAAAGACCTACTTCAAAATTTTACCTGACGAGGTATTATTATATAGAGGCAGGTTATGTGTACCTAACGTTGCAGGGCTGCAGCGGCAAATTATGGGAGAGACACATCATGCTCGGTATTCTGTTCATCCTGGATCTACAAAAATGTACCATGACCTCAGATGTTTATATTGGTGGGATGGTATGAAAAGAGACATTACAGAGTTCGTTGCTCAGTGTCCAAATTGCCAACAGGTTAAAATCGAGCATCAGAAGCCCGGTGGATTGTTACAGGAAATGGAAATTCCAGCTTGGAAATGGGAAATAATTAATATGGATTTCATTACAGGTTTGCCGCACACTTCTCGGAAGTATGATTCTATATGGGTTATTGTTGATAGGCTGACAAAATCAGCCCATTTTCTTCCGGTCAGGACTACTTATTCAGGTGAGGATTATGCCCGGTTGTACATTAGAGAGATAGTAAGACTTCACGGAGTTCCTATATCTATTATAACCGACAGGGGTGCCCAGTTTACGGCTAACTTCTGGAGGTCGTTTCAGGAAGGGTTAGGGACTCAGGTGAGTCTTAGTACAGCATTCCATCCTCAGTCCGACGGGAAGGTCGAGCGTACTATTCAGACGCTGGAAGATATGCTACGGGCCTGTGTTATTGATTTTAGGGGTAGTTGGGATGATCATTTGACGATTATTGAATTTTCTTATAATAATAGTTATCATTCCAGCATTCAGATGGCGTCGTATGATGCCTTATATGGTAGAAAATGTAGATCTCCGATTGGTTGGTTCGATGTGGGTGAAACTAAATTGATTGGTCCAGATATGATCCAGCAAGCAGTCGATAAGGTGAAACTCATTTGGGAGCGGTTATTAGCAGCCCAGAGTCGACAGAAGTCATATGCGGATAAACGACGTCGACCTTTAGAGTTCCAGATTGGTGACTGGGTATTTCTGAAAGTGTCACCTATGAAAGGTGTGATGCGATTTGGCAAAAAAGGAAAGCTCAGTCCGAGGTATATCGGACCTTATCAGATTGTTCGAAAGATAGGTGAGGTCGCCTACGAGCTAGACTTACCATCCGATCTTGAAGCAGTACATCTAGTATTTCATGTATCAATGCTCCGTAAGTGTATTGGTGATCCTTCCAGAATATTTTCCATAGAAGATATCCAGGTAACGGAGGAAATGTCCTATGAAGAACAGCCTGTAGCTATTTTGGATCGCCAGGAGAGGAGATTGCGCACCAAAGATGTGCCTTCTCTTAAGGTCTTGTGGCAAAACAATAACCGAGAAGAAATGACCTGGGAAGCGGAGGACGAGATGAAGAAGAAGTATCCTCGCTTGTTTTCTATACCTACAGGTAATCTAAGTTTTTTAATTGGTTATATTGATTGGTAAATGATTTATATGTGCTACCCATAAAAAGAAACTCCCCCGAAATGCGTGCAAGACCCTATAAGATTAGTTTAACATTCGAGGACGAATGTTCTAAAAGGGGGGGGGGGGGGGAGGATGTTATATCCCGTATTTTGCACATTGAGAAAAATTTGAAATAATTGTGACTTGTAAGAGATAAGGCAATATTTTGATTTTAGTTAATATATATGTTGTTCATGAAACTATTGACGCGGAAATATGGAGGAAGGCTAAGGGCAAAATTGGAATTTTGAAAATTAGTTTCATGACTTACAAAATATTAACCAAAGTAAATGGGCTAGGGAAAAATGAAAAACAAAAGGAGAGGCCCAATATATGTGGTGGCCGGCCATGGGGGAAAAAAAGGGCCCAAGCCTATGTGCTAATTTAATAGACCAAATAAATAGATAAGAAGGGCCACCATTCAAGAATATTCAA
The DNA here is from genome assembly GCF_019175385.1 of Lycium barbarum. Classification (NCBI taxonomy): domain Eukaryota; kingdom Viridiplantae; phylum Streptophyta; class Magnoliopsida; order Solanales; family Solanaceae; genus Lycium; species Lycium barbarum. Next base: position 36,150,641 of record NC_083343.1, on the reverse strand, counting down.
GAAACAATTGTTGAGAGCAAAAAAAAAAAGGGGGAATTCGGCCAACAAGATAAAGAGAGAAGAAAAAACTTAAGCCATCCATTCTTGATCCAAAAATTTATTTCTTCTTGAATTCCTACTAAGTTCAAGACCCTCTTCAACGTGGTATAATTATTTTAGCGAGAAAACCACTTTAGTGGCAAGTGAAAAATTGAAGAAAAGTTAAAAATTCTATCCTCTTTTTATGTTATGAAGGTTTATATATATGTTATAGTGAGTAAAATTGAATGAAAATCATGGAAATGTTGTGTGTTGTGTGTGGGCCATGTGGGTGTGTTGTGTGTGTGTGGCCGTGTGGTTTATATTGGTGGAGGAAGATGAATTAAATTTATTTAGTATGTTAGTTGTGTTGTTGTGGCCTTTGTGATGTAAATGGAAGACTAATGGTTCAAGTTGGCATGGAAATTAGTTGTAGGTTGTTGTAGTAAATTATGTGATTTTAATATGGTTTTTATGTAATTATGTAAGTGGAGTTGCTAAAGTGTGAATTGTTGTTGTTGTTGATGAAGTTGGAAGAAGACGATGCGACGTTGTAGTCTTGTTGCATTTGTGGAGTTTTCGGGTGGAATATGGTGTTGGTGGGATTGTTTGAATATTTTGTAGCTTGTGTGAAATGCTCTTGAATTGTGTTTGAATGATCTTGGATTAGTAATGAATATGTGAGCGTTGATATTGGCTTGAATGTACGTAGTCGAATTGAATATGATAAGCTACGTAGAGAAGAAAGTTAGTAATGTTAGAATGCGTTTAAATTGATTCTTGATGATTATTAGTATGGTTGTTGGTATTGTTGTTATGGTTGTTGATGAATTTGGCCGAGTTATATTTTCGGGGATGTTGAATTTACAGGGGAGATGCTGCTGAAATTTCCGTAGACAAGTACTAGTTAGAATTGAATTTCTAAGAACTTGTAGCTAATGTTTGGTAATTGATAACGTTATTGTAGATATTGGAGAGCCCGAGACTTGAGTCGGGATTTGGTTAGCGAGCGATCGAGGTATGTAAAGCCTACCTTTCCTTCTTTTGGCATGACCTTTATGAAATGAACCAATAACGTATATGTATGCTTCTAAAGAAAATCCTATTCTTAGAGCCACTAGGATGGCTAATATCTTTGACTTCCATAAGCTATTCCATATGGCTTGATACGTATTTATGATGTTCGAAGATTCTAGTTGTTATGGTTCCGAATGTTGTTTGAAAGAAAATCGAGATGACTAAAGTCTTTGAAGAATATTTTGATACGCAAATATGGTCCTAAAGCCTCCATTTGATTCGATCCATAATGTTATTCGAAAGTTACCTAATATGAATGATACCTGAATTTCCAAATATGGCTTATGAAATATTTTTAGAAGATTCTGTACTTCCAAAGCTCCTAACTTTCGTATACTAATTCCGATTGACTCGATACTTGTTTCTGAGCTTTCTGATATCGGTGTGTATATTTATTCATCGAGTCTTGGAATTTATTTACTTATATGCATATGGTTTCCTCACTACTCCACTCGTGCATACTACTATGATATCGTTCGCCGGATCCCGGGCCGGTTTTGTGATCGTGCGCACTATGTTATATTCGGCAGTATGATGTGTTACGGATCCCGAGACCTCGCCATAGGGCCGGGTACTGCATATATACGGCGTTATGATGTGATATGGCATATGATATTTGCTGATGTTGTGATATGTTATGATTATACGATATGTTCGGGGATTGTAGGGAGATTTGAAACCTTCTGGAGTATGATGTTGGAGATATCATACAGAGATCTAAATCCTAATCCTCCCTCATTCTTTGGATAGCATAACTTCTCCCATGCAGACCATTATTTACTTCTACCTTCATCTTTTGTTTGCCAGAAAAATCTATTGAATTGCTTGTGACGCTCTTTGATAACACATTTTGGTGGTACCATAATAGACAACAAATAGATTGGTGGTGGTACCATAACAAACAACAAATAGATTGGTATACTCTGTAAAACACTAGATATCAACACAGCCATCCTACCAAAGGAAAGTAATTTACCTTTAGGATATCCCAAATATGTGAAAGCGAATTCTCCTTTATTGAAGCCTGTTATTTGTTGCACCTCTTGAACCAACCTATCGGCCACCTTCTTGTGCATGTAGTAATAGCTCTTGTCAGCATTGATCTTCTGCCCAGATAATCTTTCATACTCATGCAGAATGAACATGATCTTCTGTAAAGAAACTTTATCAACTGAATGGAATATAATTGTATCATCTACATATGCAATATGGTTCAAATTTGTGCTCCACTTTGGCATTCCATAACCTATGAAGTTATCATGCTCAAATAGAGAATTAAGAGACTTTGATAAAACTTCTGCAGCCATAATAAAAAGAACAGGACAAAGAGGATCTCTCTGCTTGACCCCTCTTGTGGAATGAAAAAAGCTAAAGGACTGTCCATTAATTAGTATAGACAATGGTTGGCAATCACTCTCCAAACCATATCCACATACATTTCTGCAAATCCCATCTTTCTCAAAGCTTGCACAAGAAAAATCAAAGACACTCTATCATATGCCTTTGCCATGTCTATCTTAATGATTACAATTAGCTGGTTTCCCTTTCTTTCATATATCAACAACTACTTCTTGAGTCAGCAGAACATTTTCAATGATATTACTACCCTTCACAAATCCAGATTGGTATGTTGAAATTAAAGAAGGCAGAAACACTTCCAGCCTATCATGCATCAACCAGGGTATAACTTTATTAATAAAGTTGCTTAGACTGATTGGTCTTAGATCAGAAAAAGACTTGATTATGGCCTTCTTGATAGGAGGACCAGGTTTGTATGAGTTATTGATTTTGGCAATGTTTGACCCTCATAAAAGCTTTTAATCACATTATACACATCAACTCCTACTATGTTCAAACATATTTGATAGAAAACACCAGAAAATCCATCAGGGCCACAAGCGCTATCCCCTGATAGTCGAAACACAACATTTTTTGACTTCCTTAATAGTAGGAATTGCACAAAGAAGATGGTTGTGTTCTTCACTTATTCTCTCAGGTATGAAGTCCATCAAGTTAGATTCTAGTACCTCTCCTTCTTGAGAGAATTGGTTCTGATAAAAAGAAACTGCTTGGCTAGCAATATCATCTATGTTGTCAAGCCAATCTCCATCTGAATTCTGAATCCTTGTAAGCAACAACCTCTTTTTTCTACCTTTCACAAGACTACGAAAATATCTTATATTTCTGTCTCCTTCAGAGTACCATTGGATGCCTGCTTTTTGTCTAAAAAATTCTTCCTCAAAATGTAGATATCTTTTGTGTTCAGCTTGTGCCAATTGCAGTACCCCTCTATTTTCTTCTATTGGTTCTTCTTCAAATAGTTGTTCTTTAATCCTAACTAAATCCTCCCTTATTGTTAACTGCTTAAAAATACCTCCAATGGTATCATTGCTCCATTTTGACAGAGCAGATTTCAAGCTTTTCATCTTAAACTTAAAAGTAAGGAAAGGCTCACCCACAAAATCAGTTCTCCAATGTTGTTCCGCTACTTTTCCAAATATCTCATGCTATAGCCAAATCGTCAAGAATCTAAAGTTTTTTTTTTGAAACTGCTGAATTTATTCTCCTACTAAAAGAAGAAGAGTATGATCTGATCCTGTTCTTGCTAAATTATCCATACTCAAGTTATCAAACCAATTCTGGTATTGCTGATTGACCATGATCCTGTTCAATCTCTTAAAAATGCAATCATGACCAAACCTTCCATTCCACCAAGTAAATGGACTGCCTTTAAATTCTACCTCTGATAATTCACAAGAGTTCATGCAAAAGGCAAAATCTTCTATTTTGTTGTATATACTGGTAAGCCTCCGATATTTTCTTTCTCATGCATAATGACATTAAAATCACCCCTACCATCCATGGGAAGTTCATAGAGCTTGCTAATTGATAAATATTATCCCATAGTACCAGTCTTTCACCAGCACCACACTTTGCATATACTAGAGTTGAAATCAAAGACTTTCCACTCTCTTGAAAAAACATTTTAATGGTCACTTGTTGTTCAGTGTCCATTAGTACATCCACCTCAATACCATCAACAACAAAAACCCAAATCTTTTCATTGCAGTTGTGATTAGCAATGTTCATACCTAAACTTCTCTTATATCTGTCTATATCTCTGGATTGTTGGAAAGGCTTTAATAAAGCTATTAGTACAAACTTATGGTGTTTGTGCAACACTTGAACTCTATGAAAAGCCTTCTGAGTACTGACAGACTTGATATTCTAGGTGAAAGTTTTCATCATTGGGAATTTATTTTATTTGCAGCATTACTCTTTGGTAGAATCCTGGAAGGTTGTACTTCTCCATTTTTGGATCCTGTTTGGATTTTTTTACCCTTTGCTTTAGCAGACCGAGTATCACCCCCATGCTTATTCCTTATACCTTTCATTGAACTTTTAATTCCTGCATTGACATTCACACCAGCTGCCATTTTTGAAACATCAACTTTATGAACCATAATATCTTCATCCTCCATGTTGCTTGATTCTGTACTTTTGCATGCGTCCTTCATCATACCCTCTCTTTCCTTTTTGTTACCCATGCTTTTAAGATCATGAGAGACTAAAGCATGAAATTCTTTATGTGGAGCACTCTTCTTAGAGACAGACACCATATGAGTATTTTCTTTCAGTACCAAAGTTGCGACTTCAGAAGCTTCCTTACTTTTACTATTGGACAATGGATATCATCCAACAACAAGAGCTTTATCAATTGGGCTACCTGAGACTTGACTCTCTTCATTTGCAACAGCAATATTAGATCCATCCTTAGTGCTATCCTCCGTTGTTATATGGTCTTCCTCCTGGTGGTTATCAATTGAAGACCTATTTGACTTCTTCAAACAAATGAGGTTGATCCACTGATTTCAGACCTGCATGAGTAGCCACATCCGCCAGCATTGTGCCACCTGTCTCCACATTAACCATTGTATCATTAATATCTTTGACAATAGCATCATTAGGCTCCACATTTTCCATAACAGTCACTAAGTCAAACTTCCCAGGGCCTGTTGTAGGCATATATCCCTTACTTAAAACATCATTTACATTTTCTTGCTCCTTTTCATTGGGCAAATTAGCTCCCCTCTCCTCTAACTTATTAACATCTACCTTGTCAGTATGACTTACCACTGATTCTGAATCCTTCAAATCTCCCTTAAGAGCTTCCCCATTATCACTCATAGTAGTAACACTAGGAGCTTGATTTACTGCCACTTTATCTGTTGTCTCCACCTTATTACAACTATTACCCATCGACACAAGAATGGTTGATCTATCATTACTAGGATCAGCTGCTATAGCATCATCTCCATCTCCACCCCCCCCTCCCCTTCCACAATATTAGGATCTGTTACTTTAGCAACAATAACCTCACCTTTCTAACTTGCCTCCTTGGACTGGGAACCTTAATTACTAAGGTCAACATTGTTGGTATCTGCTACATATACAACATCATCACTAACATTCTCCACTTCATCATTGTATATGTCTACTCCATTGATTGTCAAACTCTTCTTTGTTGTCTGACCCTTGTTGGTAGTGTCTTCCACAACCCCTACACCTTAACCATCATTGGCTTTATTCTTGTACCAATTTTTTCAGCACCCAATCCTTTGTATTTTACTTTTTCTGAACAACTTCAGAACTACTTGTATTCTCCTGGTTGTGCTGATCTTCCTCTACCAAATTAGCAAGAGCATCAAATTTATTTTTATTCTGGATTTCTTCATGTTGCTTGGTGCTGTTATTTTGATCTTTCGCATCAACTTTGTTCTTATTCGCTTCAATCTGCTCAAAATTATTCTTCTTAATAAGCTCCCTAGGATATGTAACTACAATACCACTAGAAAAAACCTTTGGAATAAATTTATGTACTAATCTTCCTCTATATATCCTATTATAACCTTGATTATACCTCTCTTCATGGTTTGGTTCCGCTAGCTTCTTCCTCTGAACATCATGGTTCTCAAATGGTTTATCCATGCCAGGACTAGCAACGACCTCCTCCTCCTCTAGTTCTGGATGCAACACTCTACATTCAGCATTTGAGTGTCCTTGTAACATGCATTCAATGCAATATCTAGTTAGATAGTCATATTGGATCTTACCTTGACTTCACTGATAACTTAGTATCATCATTCTTAATTTCCATCATCACAAACTTTGGTTTATCAGTTATTAAGTCTACTTTAAGTTTAACCCCGGAACAGTTTGGCCTTGTTTTGTTGACAGTAGCCAAGTCTAATTGCATAGGTTTTCCAACAGTAGATGCCAATGTAAAAAGTGACTCCTTCACAAAATAAGTGGGCAACAAGTTTGGAAAATAAATCCAAGCCATGGCTATGGATGTTTCTTTATCTATTTTAAAGTTGGAATCATAAATCAGAGGCCTCAATTGATAAGAATAACCATCCCTCGACTTCAACCAAAAAGTAGGTTTAGAAGAAATATTGACAAAATCTTCCATTAACATGCGTCGTATCAAAACATGTCGATTTCTGAAAAAACCTACTGTACATTTACCCTTTGCACCATATTGTTTAGGAATGATGGTTCTTAGTTCTTCCAACTCGAGCCAACCATATGAAAACTTACCAACAATGTCTTATTGCAAGTTTTCAATCAATTCCATTCGAGCCAATTCATTTGACGTCCACTTCACATATGGTATGCCATTAACGTACGCTACTTTCTTCTGAGGGATTGGTTCATAATGCATTAATGAAGAGACTCAATAGCATATAGTACACGTTGAGCAAACGAGATATTAGGATTTAATGAGGGAGATGGGAGAGAAGGTAATGTTGTGGGTCTTTTCGTGGGAGGTAATGCAGGGAAATGATCATGAGAGACAATATCTAGAGGCTGGCCAGCCACCATGGACGGCTGACCAGTGGTCGACGTAGCCATGGTGGCTATACTAGGTTTAGGGTTTGCATGGGAGAGGAGAGAAAACAGAAAATTCTTGGGCGGGGACATTAGTAGGACAATGTATGTGATACGCTGGATTTAGAGAGTAATTAGTTTTAGAGTTATGTGAGTTAGGGATCTCTAATGTGTAGAGTATGTGGCCTACTACTATCAATGGGATTGACTTGACTAGTTTGCAAAGCTTACGATTATGTGGTATTCTATTGAGTGGGTTCGAGAAATGGTTAAACGGTGACAATGATTGTGATTTGATTGGGATTGGAGAATTGAAGCATCAAGAAAAGTATAGTCGATCGAGAATCGGTAAAAATAAGTTACATCTTGGGGATTACTTGGGTTGGTATAGGTTGTGGAGATGTTGTCTTACGTATTTCAGACGAGGTATAATCTTGAGTATTCTTAAAGAAGGGAGTCTATAGATAAGGACTAAGTGATATAATGGATTAAGTAATATGACAAAGTTTCGTGATCAGCGACTAGTGAGAAGTAAATTTTAGGTAACCAACATGTTAAGGCTTATGGATGTGGATTGTGTGGTATACAGTTAGAAAATTTCGTAACACTCTTCAATGGATGAGTTAGTGTGGTTTAAGGGAAAGGAATTGTGGAAACCCGTATTATGTGAAGGCTAGATTTATATTTTTTTGATGAGACCGTATTCGTGGTAGTGTACTATGGTGCAAGTAAATTGGCTAGATAGCTTTGGTGTGCACTTTTGGATTTTAAGGATAAGAGTAGTTGTGTGAGGTTTAGAGTGGTAGTGGTAAGATTTGATACTTTCGGATTTTTCATGGGAATATCGAGATGTTACAGTGGGAGATTCAATGGTCAAAGGGGTATTATATGAGGCTATAGGTTGTGCGTCGAAAGGTTCGGGGTTGTATCAGATTTGTATGTTGGGTAAAGGTTGAGAAAAATAAAGCTTGTAATCATAAGGTATAGTTCTTCATTACTAAGTTGACAACATGGATATAACTCGGCCTTTGGAGTCTAGGGTGATAGACATAATTGGGCATGCATCAGGAAAAATATTGGAATTGACCACCAAAGATGTGTGATAGGACTATGATTGGTTTTGGAGGACTATGATTAGCTTTGGAAAGTTAGGAGTTAGTTCAGGTGACTATTGGTGGTATTCAGGGGTTGAGCATTCTTTTTGGGTCAGAATTGTTCCATTAGCGCTTGAAGGACTATGTTTATGTTTCCATAAGGGCTTATGGGTTTCCTATAAAATCACTATCATGGATTCGATGTATTTCAGTTCAGATTTGAGGTATGACAGGTTTACCATGCTTTATCCGGGTTTTGCGAGTGGACTTGATGACATTTTACCGAGACCAGCTACTAGGACAGATCTGATGGTTTACGTCATTACGTGGTAATGACTTGAGGAGGTACTATAGTTGCGAGAGGTCTTTAGAGTGATCAGATAGTTTCGTAGGGACTTGGCTCGGCGAGGTATTCAATAGTATGCTTCATGTACTGTGATTTGAAGGTTTAAGAAGACTTGGAACTAGCGAATTCAGCTATGAGTAAGATCAGTTTGATGGAATTGCTTAGAGTTGCTCTGATAGAGAAAGAGTTCTTTTCTGGCAAGAGTAAGACAAGGTTAGGGCTTGTGGTTATGTGTTTCGAAGAAATAGTGGTCCGAAGTACGGCTTTAGAAGGGTGAAAGAAAGGTTAGCGGAATCAGAATATTTTCCCGGTTCAAAGTGGGCTATGGTTTTGTCCATATCTAAGGTTTGTGTTGTTTTGGGACCTATGGATTGCCTTCAGAGTTATGGTCTTATCGAATTAGAAAATTTTAGTGAAAACTATACTAATATTCGGGGACCAGTTGTGATAGAAATTTGAGTATGTGAAATATGGACAATCAGATCTTTGAGCTAGATTAAAGAAAGTTTGATTGATAAGGTGAACGGGTGTGATCTTGGTGTACTTTGTGCTGTAGGGGTTTTCGTGTTGTTATATTGAGGATTCCATTGTTACCATTACCTTTCGTACTCTCTTTCTTCGTTCGAGGACGAATGATTCTTTAATTGATATCTGATGTAACGACCCGTATGGCTGTTATAGTGCTTTCGATCCATTTTCCCCCATTAACCCTTCCCCGAGCCCTATTAGTGCGATTTTGACCCGCAGGGTTGGGTGGCACTATTCCCGAGGTAATCGGGTAAGTTTTACGATGACTTATCAGAAATAAAGCCTTAAACTGAAAAATGTTTGACCAATAGTTGACTTTTGGGTAGACGAATCTTTTTTGGAATTTTGTCATTTCCGAGGGATTCGAATGGTTGATTATAAACTGTTGGGATATTCAGTTTAGTTCCTGAGACACTCGAGAGCATTTTGGGTTATTAATTAGGAGTTGATCTTTGGCCATTAGGTGTTGACCTAGTCAAATAAACCTCTGTTGGTAATTCTGAGACCACGAGTGTGTCCGTGGCGCGTATTATATATGTTTACATGCATGGTTTGTACCTGGGAGGTCTCAAGTGGTTGTCGGGTTTTGGGATTGAGATTGTGAAAGACCAGTAATTTTCTGGTGCCTAGTGCCTGCTGTAACGGTACCCTATGCGCCATAGTAGACCCCCCTCGATGAGGCCTGGTTCGCTATGGTTAGATTATATGGAATCATAGCAAGGGGCTACAATGGATAGGGATCCGCTATAGCAGACTAGCGGTAGCGGGACTAGAGTTGTGGTTGCATTTTTGCTGTAGCGGACACTCGACTGCTTCAGCAAACGTCGTGGACCACATTGCTATTTAATGCTAAGTTAAAACCCTTCATTTCCTGTCTCTACATTTATTGTTCCTATGTATCATTAAGGCTATTTGAGGAGGTTTCAACAAGATATCTCTTGAGGGTAAGTTCTCTAACCTGGATTTCATTCATTTACCTTCCTTCAGCACAAATCCATGGTAGGAAATCTATAGAACTTAAGAAAGAAGAAGGGTTTTGATCTCTACTTCATTAATTGAGTTTTAGTCTTTCAAAATGATATTTGTTGATAGATTTGACTAATCTAATCATGCAATATCATGAGTTAGTAACCAATAGGCTTGAATCTTCCTTTACAGTGGAAGAATTGAAAGATTGAAAGTTATGGTTTATACCGAAATTGGGGGTTTTTGACTTGACGATGAAATTGACCTATTATTTGGTTAATGTAGCAATTGGGGAGTAGAATTGAACTTCTAGAACGTTGAGTTACCTATTCCATCTCTGAAATACCCGTTTTACCCTTGTGGGCCCGTTTTTCCTCTTTTACTTAGTTGATTTTGATTCGAACGAATGTATAGCAATATGGGTATCGTTGTTTCTCGTTTTAATTTAGAATTCAATAATGGATAGACTTTGCTTGGAGGATCTCCGAAAAGGCAAGGCAAAGGTTTGATTGTTCGTGGCTCCAGGTCTGTGCTAGGTAGGTTTCGGCTTACCTTTTGGGTTAGAATCCAGTTAGCGAAGCATATGTAGAAGGTAGTTATTGACGAAAAATCCTGTTAAGCCTTCAGGTATGAAGTTGGGATATATATTATTAGGATTGGTATTGTTAACTGATTCGTGGGCTCATTGCCTCTTTGTGGTCTATTGGCTTGTTGTCATGTGTGTGATATTGGACTTGCACTTAGTTGCCATATTGTGATTATGATACAATTGTCTCTCACTTATCTTGAAATTAACATGGTAGAGGAAAGGACTTGACTTGATATTGATAATGTGATATGTATCCATGTGTGGCACGATTGAGATTTGATTATGATTTACCCTGGAGATTGATACATGCATATCTTTCATACAAATTCTACGTGATTCTTTTACGTGAGCCGTGATTTGATATTAATAATGATAAGACGGGATGTGATACAATCGAGGCTTCTTATTTTGGTGTTACCTATGTGGTCCGAAGGGAAATTATTCCGGACGTGGCATTGTAAAGATTAGGGAATAAGTTCATATTGGTAATTGATTTACGGGTGTTGTTATGCTTACTCACCTTCACGATTATTTTTGAAATTGGCAATCATACATGCATTTCATCTGGCCTTTCTCATGACACTTGGTATTGATGAGGATAAGTGAGAAAGTAGAGCTTTAATTGGTAATAAAAGAATGAATTGTGATGTGTACTTCTGATAAGACACCAATGGGATCTTGATTTTGGTTTACTATGGGTAATGATATCATGCTAGACTTGATATAACTTATGGTGTTTCTGATCTCCATAGTATATTCATTGGCGTTGATTTTATGTGATTCAACATTCATGCCTACATACATTCATACATGATGGAAATGGTGTGGAAATGATATGATGAGAGAAGTGTGAAATCAGTTTGATAAATTTATAGGATCGGGTTCCACGCCGTAGTGGATTATTTATGGGATCAAATTGCACGCGCAATAGATAATTTATGGGATCCGGTTACCGCAACGCATATTTATGGGATCGGGTCGTACGCCGCAACGATACATGGACACCGTAGGTCGCTCGGGGATCATGACTATCGACACGTTGAGGTATTTAATTAGTAGCATGTGTGTACGATATGAGACAGTTGTCCAGTGCGAATCATTTCATTATATTGCATCCCACAGGCATTCATATTACATCCATTCACATCTTTGATTGTGGTTGTTGTATCTGTTCTATTGCATGGTGTGTTTTAGCCCTGGTTCCTTGGTTGTAGATTTATTTAAGATGTCACATGTGTGTTAACCACTTAAGTAGACACTTGATGAATTCTAGCGCTAGAGGTTCTGCCTAGGCTATGACTGTAGGCTACTCAGGTCTAGTGTGATTCACATTATTGCAGGACTTACGGGGATGTGCTTAGTGACTGCATTTGGACTACTTATCTGCCTATCTTTCAGTTTCTTTCTTTTATATATGTTAGCTAATTGTTGTCGGTATATGATTCCTACCAATACATGCTTTTTGTATTGAAATTACTCTTGCTACATCCTTTTCGGTGTGTAGAGTTGTTCCAGGTACTTGAGCGAGTTTTAGTTAGCCTTCAAGGTGTTACACCTCGAATTTTTTTTTGCGTCGTTTGCTTTGTAAGTAAAGTAACGTAAGCTCTGAGATGTCATGGAAACCTTATAAGGCTAATGAGTACTCTTAACAAGTGTTAAGCCAGTACCGAAAGGCTCTGGGATCAAGCAAATCGAAGAAAATAAGTTTGTTGAAAATTTGGAAAAAGTTGACAGAATTTTTGGTAAAATTTGGAGGGGTATATGTCATAGTATATTAGGAGTTTTAAGGTGTTTGAAAAGCCTAAAATGAATGTCGTTGAGTCTAGTTCCCAACGCAACAAACCGCTCATCGATACGATATCGGAGTAGAGAATTATGGACGTCACAAGTTAGACCGACAGAGCAGAAACACACGCTACAGTAGCCGCGCTGCTACAGTATTGCTACAGTGACACCGACTTTACCCACCTATAACAAGGGTCAAGATCCCATTTTTTTCACAAAAAAATCAGATTAAAGGCACCACACACAAAGGGCAATTATGTCATAAAAAGTTGAGGGTTTGAAGCGATTTTGGTTAACCGAGGCTTGGGTAGCGTATAACTATGGTTCTAGTATTGTTTTGCGGTGGATTTTGGCGTGAATTCAAAGTGGATATTGAATATATTAATGTCTTAACAAGAATAATGTATGAATCTCTCCTTATTAATATTATTTTTGGTTTATTTACAAAGATAAAGTCGTTAAATAATTGTACAGCGAGTTGGTTAGTTGTGGAAATTGGAAAACGTCGTGAGGAATATTTTATGGTACATATTTTGTGTTGGAAATGATGTTATTGTCGTTGTTGTTGTTGTTGTTGTTGTTGGTTGCTGAATTATGATTCCGAGATAGGCATATAAACAGGGAAGATGCTGCCCGAATTTCGGCAACTCTAGAAAGATTTATTTGAAGGATTAAGACTAGCGTATAAAGGTGAGTCTAACAATAGCATAAATTTTCTTGAATATAGATTTACGAGCTTGGGAGGACAAGCATTGAGTAGTTAAAGTTAAGACGACCAAAAAGGTATGTCACGGCTAATCCCTTTCTTTCAAAGGCATGATTCCTATGTTATGACCTCATAAATGTTTCCATAACCACCTTGGTTCCAAAAGCTAGAAGTTCATGACTTTTAAAGCTTATTATGATGTTAAAGATGAGAGTGTTTCTATGATGATTATGATGATTATGATTTTTTGTTTAAACGTCTCAAGTTATGATTTCAATGATGATATGAGAATGTTGAGTTATTTCATGATTTCTCAATCTTATTCATTATTATTGGTCTCATCTCATGTTATTCGTCCCTTCAAAGTGAGATATAGCGATGATGAATAACCCATAACATAAATCGGAGGTTACCGAGTCTACATCACTCTGATAGAGTAGTAACCTTTAATTGGGGTCTCGTGCATGTTATATGTATTTATATATGAGTAATTTAGATACTTACTGCACCTTAATGGTCGGACAAGACCGCACCTTAATGGCCGGACAAGATACTATATATATTTTACCGCACCTTAATGCCTTAAAAAGGCATTCAAAGTCACAAGCTGATCTATTTTTTATTACGTTATCTTCATAATTTCATTATGTTGTTATTCATGCCTTACATACTCTTTACATTGCTCGTATTGACGTCTCTTCTTGTGGACGCAGTTTTCATGCCCGCAGGATCAGGTAGTCAGCCGAGTGAGCCAGACCAGTAGGACCTCTCCTCAGCAGCAGTCAGTACGCTCTATTGATCTAGAGCTGCGGCCCTTTGGTATGCTATTTTTATATATAGATATATGGGTATGGCAGGGGCCTTGTCTTGTCTTTTCTACAGTTTGTATTCCATAGAGGTCTGTAGACAGTGATATGTAGTCGTGAGGTTATGCAGCCTCGTCGGCATTTGTGTTTTTGTATAGTTTATGTAGCGGCCTAATCGGCTTGCGCTGCTACTCTCAATATTTATGTTTATATGTATGCGTTGGCCGTGAGTTCTCGAGATGGTGTTTCTTGTGTTGATTATTCAGGAGACAGTATAACTTAGTTATAGATTATGTACGGGCCCAGGTTAATCAGTGAGAAGTAAATGCAAGTATAGGAGTGGTTAGCCAGTAGTGGCCGGACACTGGTCACGGCTCATCGGTTTAGGTCGTGACAAAAGTTGTATCAGAGCAGTTCGTCCTAGGGATTTTCTACAGACCGTGTCTGGCAGAGCCCTGTTTATGGGTATGAAGCCGGCCACACTTATAAACAGGAGGCTGCAGGGCATTTAGGAATCATTGACTTTTCCTTCAATCTTATATCGTGCGATAGAGCCAGAGTCTAGGAAAGATTATTTCTCACCCTCTTTTCCTGTAGGTAAGCACAGATTGATAAAGATGAAGAGATCAGCCTCAGACAGTAGGGGTGCTAAGAAAACCCCTAGAGTAGATTCAGGATCACAGGCTCCGGGATCGAGCAGGAGGAGCCTTAGCTATTCCATCGAGACTGATCCCTCTGATGACCCCGTGACCATTCCCCTAGCATTTCTGACTTCTAGAGAGGAGGATCCATCGAAGGAAAGCTATGATATAGACTCGTTTGAGGGTTTATATGGGACGCCAGAGGAGGAGATTTCCGAGACTGTACTAAAGTTGACTCCCCCAGCTGCTCCTATGGCAGAGCACTATGTCAAGCAAGCTACGCCTAAGAGTGTTACTGATTCTTCTAGCCCATTATCTTGGCCGTCAGTACACCAGGAGCTGCTCGAATATCCGTATCTCTCAGATTCGGATGGAGGAGATGAGGAGGGCTAGACTAGTAGATGGTGAGGGGACGCTGAGGAGGATACTTCACTTTATAGCCCTCCAGACCAAGCTCTGGACAGGTCGAATACAGGTGTATGAGTTCTTTATGGAAATTTCTTATGTGTGTACAATTATGGCAGGATATCATTAATAGGTGACAAATGGGAGTTTTAGAGAAACCAATAACCAAAGTACTTATGGATAACTGTGTCTAAGATGTTTTGGCCACTACTAAGAATCTTAAATTTAGGAATGGAAGACAGTCGTGTGTTTATCGATGGTTATTATTGAGAGTTTCGAAGGCTAAACCAGCATTTGCTCGGTCAGGAAAGTAAGGGATCTTTCTAATCTGGAGGAAGATGCATTATAGGAATTTGATTGGGATCCGTTAGAAATTCAACTTGTTCTAGGTCATGCGATAAAGGCCACGTAGCAGAGTAGATGTGATCGTACCAGAACTAACACACCAGATCCCATCAGGACTCCAAGGTTAAGCCTGCTGGGGTGAGAGTAATACTAGGATGGGTGACCCCCTGAGAAATGTACTAAGATTCCTATGGATTCAAGGGACTAGAATAGCCTGAGGGAAATTAGAAACGTGTGAAACTTACGGTTGGAAACTCCAGATGATTGTAAAAGATAAGGTGGATCGGCTTGGCAAAGAGGGAGAAGAGGTTTTACAGTTACAGAACTAGGACGAGTTTAAAATAGTATTGGGGATATTTTGGAAGTAAGGCGCTAGGAGAGGCATATACGATATTCGATGTATGGTCAATCAGTTTACGTGCCCTGATAATCGACGTTGCGATATATTAAAGGTGCTAATTGAACAATGTATTGAAGTTCAAGTGATAAGTGTTACAGGGCGAGGCGACATTAGTCTCTCTAAAATTAAAGTTGGATAATCCTGATGTAATCACATCAGGGAAAAGGGAGAAAGTGAGTATGCAACGGTAAGAAGATTAGGATGCCCTGAGGAAAGGAGAGGTGTAAGAAATGGAGGTATGTTGCAAAAAAAAAAAAAAAAAAAAAAGGGTTGACTCAAGCTTCAAGATGGGAATCTTGAAGGTAAGTACAATGGAAAGGAACCATTCGGATGAATATTGAAAGTAAGTATACGGAAAGAATGAAGTATGTAGTATGGAATGAAAGACGAAGGTAAATGGTTCGAAACCAAATTCTGATAAGTGCGACTGAAGGGCAGTAACAACAAATAAGGATGTGAATTGGGAGACAATAAGTAGGTTTTGCAAAAAAAAAGCCAAGGAATGTTCGGCTCTTGGGGGGCAGTCGAAGAGATAAATGTGCAACACGATTATCTTGGAAACGGGAAAGCCTTCCAAAAAGATGATTTAGCAATAGAATGAATTTGCATTCGGAAAAGTTATATTTATGAATTTCAGGGACAATACCATAAAAATTGCAAGTAGAGAAGAGTGCTTCGGAGGAAAGGGACTCAAGGAAGGTCCTGAGGACGAAAGTAAGAAAAGTACACTAATGGATTGATTGAAGAAAATTGAACAATCACCAAGGACAGGAGAAAGGATAATAAGTAAACAAGTCTAGCTAAGAGGAAAAACATCAGTAACATGGGGTAAGAACCTTGATAAGTAATACAAATATTCGATTATAAAGAACATAGAACGATACACGGGGGATATGCATAAATATGAACCAGCTGTAGTGTCAAAAAGGAAGATGAAGACTTGACGAAAAAAGAATGAAAAGGGTGTACTATGTAAGGATTTCATGATAAGAAGAAGAAGTGGCATAACACTGGAAGAATTATGATGGATAGCTATAATGCAAACAAGTAGTGAAGGAGAATTACGGGACAAACGAGCTAAGTGAATGAAAGGATGACACGTGGGAATGGATGATATGGAATATTAACTTTTAATTGTGTATTATAGACGTAAATCGAAATTCGGAACCCAGAGAAAGAAGAATTTCAAGGGTGTTAAGAAGATAGTCATGGGGAAAAGACTAGGGATAAAGGAGCGGGATATAGCCGGACACTTCATAAGGGGCCTGACGAATTTTGATGTCTCCTTAATTCATTAGCCCAGTGAATTACTAGTCATCAAAGGTAGAAGTGAAAAAAGGCACCCGCGTTGGATCTGATATGTATGAGAATTTTGATCTGATACAAGGCTTCAACTAGCAGAAAGGGAAATAAGTCAAACCATGAGATTGAAGGAACTCCGGCATTATAAGGAACCGAGGGGTAGAAGGATTGTTAAGGTTAGCCAGGTGATTATCAAAAATGATTAATATCCAAAGGTTACTGGTGTATAAGAACATCCTTAAAAAGGGGGCAAGAGCAGATTTAGTTCTGAAATGAATCATGACCTTCCTAATAATTCCAAAGAAAGAAATGTGTTAGTTTGAAAAAGCCAAAGTTCGAGAATGTATCAGGAGAAAAAAAAATGGATCGAAAGTAAGTATATTATGGGGCAAGTATGAAAAAAACAGTATGATAGGAAATAAGGGGAATTAACGAGTCAAAGAAAATGATGTGAGATATGATTTTTCTAGAACATGGTTCGAATCCCTCGTACTGGGGAAATTGTACCGCACCCAGATACACAATGATGCGTCCTAAAGAGCGACAAGGAGAGTAAGAATGGTCTCCAAGTTAATTACCGAGGGGATGGTGAAAAGGATGATGAATACAAAGGACACTTTAGGTTACCCCAACCATAGGGCCATGACGGGCACCCGGAGCTAACCTACTGATTACCTCTAAGTATGCATCTCATAATCATTTCTGGGTGGACCCCAAAGGTAGCTCAAGGTGGTCATAACCTGTAAGGACACATACTATAAACATAATGGTGCATCTCTATATAATCATCAACAACAATGCTCGTCATCACTAGCCGACAAGGCTACCAATATATTATAAGTGTTACATATGTATGTACTTAAGAGATTGTGTTGAGGATATTGATATAGCTGATCTTGGAAAGGGATTGGGATGGATAGCTTGAGAAACATAACTGTTAAGAGTAGGGACTTATTAGTAATAAAGTACTGTGGGGAATCAGAGAAAATGGAATTACGATGAAGTTGTAAGGGATCAGAGAGCCTAACCAATTTATTACAAGGAGTCAATATAGTGCGTATAAAAGATCAACTAGTATAAGAAGGGATAGCTCGAGGCAGCATCGAAGGAGTAAACAAGGGAGTTGCCAACTAATAGGGAAATAAAGAGAAAGAAAAAGAGAGTATTCGTAGAATGGCGAGTAGCCGTTACGTAATAAGGAAAAATCACTATAAGAGGGAAAGAACAAGACCCGAATACTGGTTGATTTCAGATTATGTACACAAGAACAAAAGTGCTCCAGCCAGAGACACCATTATCCTCAGGTATGTGATGCTTCTTTGAATGATTTCTTGGTCGTGTGTGGCCAATATGGATATTGATGTTGTAGCCCTGTGAGGCATTGCATAGTTTGGGTTGTTGTGACAGAATGGTAGTGGTACAAATACAGGGGAAACTCTGGCAAGTTTTTTGTAGAAATCCCTAAGAGCTTAACATTCAAGGACTCTAATGTTCCTATGGGGGGAGGAATGTTACACCTCGATTTTTTTTTTGCGTTGTAAGTAATGTAACGTAAGCTCGAAGAGGGCATGGAACCCTTATAAGTCTAATGAGTACTCTTAACAAGTGTCAAGCAAGTATCTAAAGGTTTCGGGATCAAGCAAATCGAAGCAAATAAGTTTGTTGAAAATTTGGAAAAAGTTGACGGAATTTTGGGTCAACTTTGGAGGGGTATATTTCCTACTATGTTAGGAGTTTCAAAACCCTAAAAATAAGTTCGTCGAGTCTAGTTCCCAACGAAACAAACCGCTCATCGATACGACATCGGAGTAGAGAATTATGGATGTTACAAGTTAGACTGACAGAGCAAAACTGCGTGCTACAGTAGTCGCGCTACTACAGTAACTGGTACAGTGCCACCAACTTTACCCACCCATTACAAGGGTCAAGACCCCATTTTTTTTCACAAATAAATCAGATCAAATGCATCACACACAAAGGGAAATTATGTCATAAAAAGTTGAGGGTTTGAAGTGATTTTGGTTAACCGATGCTCGGGTAGCGTATAGCTATGGTTTTAGTATTGTTTTGCGGTGGATTTTGGCGTGAATTCAAAATGGATATTGGAGATATTGTTGTCTTAACAAGAATAAGGTATGAATCTCTCCTTATTAATATTGCTTTTGGTTTATTTACAGAGATAAAGTCGTTAAATAATTGTATATCGAGTTGGTTACTTGCGGAATTTTGAAAACGTCGTGAGGAATATTTTATGGTACATATTGGTGTTGGAAATTATGCTATTGTCGTTGTTGTTGTTGTTGGTTGCTGAATTATGATTCCGGGCTAGGCATATAAACAGGGAAGATGCTGCCCGAATTTCGGCAACTCTAGAAAGATTTATTTGAAGAATTAAGACAGGCGTATAAAGGTGAGTCTAACAATAGTATAAATTTTCTTGAATATAGATTTACGAGCCTGGGAGGACAAGCGTTGAGTAGTTAAAGTTAAGGCGACCAAAAAGTTATGTCAAGGCTAATCCCTTTCTTTCAAAGGAATGATTCCTATGTTATAACCCTATAAATGTTTCCATAACCACCTTGTTTCCAAAAGCTAGAAGTTCATGACTCTTAAAGCTTCTTATGATGTTAAACATGAAAATGCTTCTATGATGATTATGATGATGATGATTTTATGTTTAAACGTCTCAAGTTATGATTTCAATGATGATATGAGAATGTTGAGTTATTTCATGATTTCTTAATGTTATTCATTGTTGTTGGTCTCATCTCATGTTATTCGTCCCTTTGAGGTGAGATATAGCAATGATGAATAACCCATAATATAAATCGGATTTTACCGACCCTACGTCACTCTGATAGAGTAGTAACCTTTAATTGGGCTCTCATGCATGTTATATGTATTTACATATGAGTAATTTAGATACTTACCGCGCCTTAATGGCCGGACAAAATACTATATATATTTTACCACGCCTTAATGGACGGACAAGATACTATATATATTTTACCGCGCCTTAATGGTCGGACAAGATACTATATATATTTTACCCCGCCTTTATGGCCAGACAAGACAATATATATATTCCACCGCACCCTAATGGCCAGACAAGATACTATATATATTTTACCTCGCCTTAATGGCCGGACAAGACAATATATATGTTCCACCGTGCCTGAACGGCCGGAGAAGATACTATATATGTATATATGGAAAAGTTTTTTTTAAAAAAAAGCTAAGCATGCACGACATCCGCCTTAAAAAGGCATTCAAAGTCACAAGCTGGTCTCTTTTATATTACATTATCTTCATACTTTCATTATGTTGTTATTCATGCCTTACATACTCAGTACATTACTCGTACTAACGTCCCTTCTGGTAGACGCTGCGTTTATGCCCGCAGGTTCAGGTAGTCAGTTGAGTGAGCCAGACTAGTAGGACCTCTCCGCAGCCTTAGTCAGTACGCTCTATTGATCTGGAGTAGCGGCTCTTTGATATGCTGTTTTTATATATAGACATATGGGTATGGCAGGGGCCTTGTCCTGTCTTTTCTACAGTCGGTATTCCATAGAGGTCTGTAGACAGTGATATGTAGCTGTGATAATATGCTTCCTCGTCGACGCTTGTGTTGTTGTATAGTATATGTAGCGGCCTAATCGGCTTGCGCAGTTACTCTCAGTACTTATGTTTCTATGTATGCATTGGCCATGAATTCTCGAGATGGTGTTTCTTGTGTTGATTGCTCAGGAGACAGTATAGCTCAGTTATAGATTGTGTATGGGCCCAGGTTAATCAGAGAAGTAAATGCATGAATAGGAGTGCTTGGCTAGTAGTGGTCGGGCATGTTACACCCCGTAGTTCTATACATTGAAATTTGTAAGTGTCGGTCGCCCTAAGTGTAGATTTTGGAGTTACTTTCAAGGGCATGTATGGTTGCATGCATTTAATTTATGATCATGAAGATTTAGTTCAAAGTAATAAGCTACGAGTGGATTGGAAAGCAGGTAGATTTCGAAAACTAGGGTTGATGGTCCGACTTGGTGGAAGGATATCTTTTGGAACGTGACGAGTGTTGGGACAAAGCAAAGCCAGAGTGAAGTTCATGAAGTCCAGTTTCCAACGCAACAAAATGCTCCGCAATAGTACATTTGTGTCAGGAGATATGGACGTTACAGGTTGGGATGGCAGGACAGGAAAATAGCTTGCGCGAACGCGCCAGGGAGTGCCGCGAACGCGCAGGAGGCCAAGGGTGAACTTAGTACGAACGCGCCACCACGGGACGCGAACGCATTGAGCAACTTTTTTGCTCGGGTCAGGGATGAAGATTATATAATCTGAGTATAATATATATATATATATATATATATATATATATATATATATGACATTTGGATTGCCATTATAAGTTTGGAATCTGGATTCACACCAAAAATCAAAGTTGTAGATAATTGAATTAGCTTTCCAACCATAGTTTGTGGGCCCTCATAATATATCGAGATCAAGAGTTATGACTATTTTACTGAACGAACGCGCAGGCAGAAAAATTAAGCCTGCGCGAACGCGCACAAAGGGGGCTCGATCGCGTTGAAGAAAATTTAAGTTGGTCCAGGAAACACCTAGACTGTTATAAAAAGGGGTTATCCCCTTATTGTCCTCATCAAACATCCCAAATAATCTCCAAAATTCTAGAGAGTTCTCCTCAACTTCCCAAACCAAATATTAAGCTTAAACTAGGTATAATTCCAGAATTTCGGTCAAGACAACGTATAGTTGTGATTATAATATTGTATTGCGGGGAAACATGGCTTGGATTCAAGGTTGTAATCGAAGATATCACAGGTCTAGCGGGTGAAAGGTATAAATCTTCCCTTATAAGTATTGATTTAAGCTTATTTACGGAGGAAAATCTATTAAACAATCGGATAATGAATTTATGAGTTGAGAAATTTAGAAAACATCATGTGGGATGTTTTATGGAATATATTGGTATTAATAATATTATTGTTGATGTTCGTATTGTTGTTGTTGTTGTTGTTGTTGATTGCTGAATTGTGATTTCGGGCTAGGCATATAAACAGGGGAGATGCTGCCTAAATTTTGACAGATTCTAAAGGAGTTTGGTTTAAGCACTTGAGATAAGCATATGACGATAAGTCTAACGGTATTATAATTTCTCTTGAATGTATATTTTCATGTTCGGAAGGATAAGTGTTAATTCGTAGGAGATCAATCTTGTATGTTAAGGCTCGTCCCTTTCTTTCAAAGGCATGATCCCTATGGTACGATTTCATAAATGCTTCCATAACTTCTTTGTTTTCAAAAGATACAAGTTTATGACTCCAACGCATGATTTCTTTCTCGATAATACATAAATGTTTTCCAAAATGATCGTATTTTCCAAACCAGAGATTTATGATTCTGTGAGCTCTTATGATAACAATGATGAGAATATTTTACGATGTTAATGATGATGTCAAAGATGAGAATATTTTCTATTATGATGACGATTTTATGGTCAAAACCATCAAGTTATGAGATCAATACTTTTATGAGATTATTGAGCTTATTTTACAATTTTCTCGATTTTATTCATTGTTGTTGGTCTCACCTTATAATAATTGTTACTTCGAGGTGAGATAGAGCGATGATGATTATTCCATAATATAAATCGGAGATTACCGACCTTACGTCACTCCGCTAAAGTGGTAGCCTATGTTTGAACCCTCTTGCATGCTATGAGTAATATGTGTGTAAAGTAATTTTGTGACATTACCAAGTTCTATTATTTCATTTTGCTTATGCACTGCACTCGTTCTCATTCTTCATGTACATATATAAGGCAAAGTTGACAGGGGTGACGCTATGACCTTTGTTGTGATGTATATATATAAGGCACAATTGACAGGGGGTGACGCTGTGGCCTATGATGTGATGTTTATATATATAAGGCACAGTTGATAGGGGGTGACACTATGGCCTATGATGTGATGTTTATACATATAAGGCACAGTTAACTAGGGGTGACGTTGTGGCCTACGATGTGATGTATATATATATAAGGCACAGTTGACAGGGGGTGACGCTGTGGCCTATGTTGTGATGTTTATATATATAAGGCACAGTCGACAGGGGGTGACGCTGTGGCCTATGATGTGATGTTTATATATATAAGGTACAGTTGACAGAGGGTGACGTTGTGGCCTATGTTGTGATGTTTTTAGGGGTGACGATATGGCCTATGTTGTGGCATTTCTATAGATATATGTGTTTTGTTGATATAGCCATAATGATTTATTTATCTTTGCACATTCGTTAGAATGTCTCAGATGTGTTCCATGATTTTGTATACATATTGATTTAAAAACGTTAAAGTTGCATGTATGGTATCCGGCTTAAGAGGCAATCAAATGTACAGGTCATTTTTGTTATGTCCCGTGTTTTCGCATAATTGGAAATCTTGAAAATAATTAGACCTTGTATATTATAAGGCAATATTTTGATTTTTGTTAGTATGCCTATGTTGTTTGTGGAAGTATTGGTGCGAAGACATTGGGGAAGGCCAAGGGAAAATTTGGAATTCCGGAAATTAGTTTCGAAAATTACAAAATGAGAGTTTTAACGAATTGGGCTCAACAAAAATTTAAGAGAAATTAGGCCCAAAACCATAGGGGTGGCCGGCCATTAAGGCTTGGCCCAAGCCCAAGTATTTAATTACCATGTGACAATTATTAAGGGGGCAATAATATATAGTCATGCTAATCCATTAGAATGTTCAAGAAGAACTATTAAAACAAAAAAAAAAATTTGAAGCACCCCCAAAAGGAGCTCTCGGCCGAGCAACAAGAAAGGAAAGGAAAAACATTTCCTAGCTTTGATTCCAATCCTAAAAATCTTATTCTTCTTGTATTCATATAGTATGCAAGACGCTCTCCGACGTGATACAATTGGTTTGGCAAGAGAGCGACGTTTGCGGCAAGTCGGAATTTCAAGAAAAAGGTAAGATTTCTATGTTTTTATGTTATGAAATGGGTATATATGCTATAGTGACAAGAGTTGCATGAAGATTATGGAATTGTGTTGTGCTTGTGAGTGGCCGTGTATGTGTGTGGGGTTGTGCATGGCCGTGTGTTGTACTATAGTGTAGGGGGAGATGGATTGGATCCTATTTGGTTCGCTAGTTGTGTCGTTGTGGCATTTATGACGTAAATAAGGTTTAACGAAGAGAGTTGGCATTGAAGTTGGTTGTATGTTGATATGGGAAATTATGTGATTTTATATGATTTTTATATAATTGTGAAAGTACGATTCTAAATGTGAATTATGGATATTGTTAATGAATTTGGAAGGAAACAATGTGAGTTAGTAGGTTCGTCGTAGTTGTTGACGTTTCGGATAGAATATGGAAAGTGGCGGATTGCTTGAATTCATGTATATTGCTTGGAATATTATTGGAATACGTTTGGATAATCTTGAATGAGAAAATGAATACGATAATGTTGATGTTAGTTTGATGTTGTGCAGTTCGAATGATAGTCGTCGCTTTATGTAGAAAAGAAGAATATTGATGCTAGAACTCATTTTGTTGTGATTCTTTATTCATTTGGCATTGTTGGGTTGTTGTTGTTGAGATATTGAGCCGAGCTAAGCCTCGGGTGTCACGACCCAACCCCGTAGGCCGTGACTAGTGCCCGATCTGGGCACTCAAACCCATCTATCAAATGCATTCAAGTATATAGCAGAAGCCGACAAGGCTCTATTTACAAATTTAGATAATCCCCAGAAAATTTCGGCAGAGTTTCCTTTTTTTTTCGGACTATCCAGAATAACCCTGTACACAGCAAACACCAACAAAGGCCACACAGGGCTAACAAAGCAACGTATAAACATATGCGGACCGGCCGCCTCGGCGTATGGGATCGCCCAAACACGACATATACACACATCCATACAGAAAGACCCTAACCCACAGACATGTCCACAGACCTCTAAACAAACCGACAGAATCATATGGCGGGACAGGGCCCCGCCGTACCCAAATAGTCAGATATACAGAATATATACATAGCAAAAGGGTATATGTACCAAAAGTGGACTCCGGATCAAAAGGGAGTACTCCGAAATAGCAGAAAGTGGAGCCTACAGTGGAGGATCACCTGTGTCTGTACCTGCGGGCATGAAACGCAGCCCCCGGAGAAAGGGGGTTAGTACGAAAGATGTACTGAGTAGGTAAAGCATAGAGTACAGAAATATGAGCCACAACTGAAAATAAACAGGATACAAAAGGGGGAATACTGAACAGTATATCAGAATCTATATAAAAATCATGTATACATAATGCAAACAAAATCATGCAAAGCTCAGGAACGTGGTCACCACTCCGACACTGGTGCCACACACAGCATAACACCAGAAGGTTCAAATCTCCGTACATCCCCAAGCACACATATCATCATAACATATCACCAGCCATATCACAGCACAACACCAAACGAAACCCGGCCCTATGACGAGGTCTCGGGAACCGTAACACAACATACGGCTGAATTTATCATAGTACGCACGAATCATAACCGGCCCGGGAACCGGTGAACGAAGTCATAATAAGGGCACGAGCGGAGTCGTGAGCAAACAATGCAATTCTTTCTTTTTTATGTTTACCGAAACCCTCTCTATTGGGTGTTCTTCAATTTATGATTTGCTTCTTTTTCTTGAATGTTCTAAGGCTAGCAATATATAGTACTCTCTTTATTAAGTTGTCACATGCTAATCACATGACAACTTGTTATGGGTTTGGGCCAAAGACATGGCCGGCCACCCTTAACATTTTGGGCCTCATTGCTCTTAAATTTTTGTTGAGCCCAAATCATTAAAACTCTCGTTTTAAAAATTTCCGAAACTAATTTCCGAAATCCCAATTTTGGCCCTTGGACTTCCTCCATATTTTCACACTAATATTTTCATAAACAACAGAGACATATTAACTAAAATAAAAAACATGGCCTTATAACATACAAGTCTTAATTATTTCCACGAATTCCCATTATGCGAAAACGCGGGACATAACATTCTCCCCCCCTTAAGAACATTCGTCCCCGAATGTTAAATTACTCTTATAAAGTCTTATGAGCATAACGGGGGAGTCCCTCTCATATAAGTAGTACACATGATTCATACATCGATTAATACAACAAGTTCAAAAGGTTTAGATTACCTGTGGGTGTAGGAAACAAGTGGGGATATTTCCTCCTCGTCTCCTCCTCCGACTCCCAGGTCATCTCTTCTCGGTTGTTGTTGCGCCATAGGACTTTAACAGAAGGCACTTCTTTAGTGCGCAGTCTCCTTACCTGTTGATCCAGAATAGTTATAGGCTGCTCTTCATAGGACAATTGCTCCGTCACTTGAATATCATCTATTGGGAATATTCTGGAAGGATCACCAATACATTTTCGCAGCATGGACACATGAAATACCGGGTGTACGGCCTCCAAATCGGATGGTAAGTCTAGCTCATAGGCGACCTTGCCTATCTTCCGAATGATCTGATACGGCCCAATATACCGCGAACTTAACTTACCCTTCTTACCGAATCTCATAACACCCTTCATAGGCGACACCTTCAGAAATACCCAGTCGCCAATCGAGAACTCTAACGGTCGACGTCGTCTGTCTGCATATGCTTTCTGCCGACTCTGAGCAGCCAATAATCGCTCCCGAATAAGTTTTACTTTATCCACTGCTTCCTGGATCACATCTGGTCCAATTAATCTAGTTTCGCCCACATCGAACCAACCAATAGGAGATCTGCATTTTCTGCCATAAAGAGCTTCGTACGGTGCCATCTGAATGCTGGAGTGATAACTGTTATTATAAGAAAATTCAATAAGCGGGAAATGATCATCCCAGCTACCCCTGAAATCAATAAAGCAGGCCCGCAACATATCTTCCAGCGTCTGAATAGTGCGCTCGGCCTGCCCGTCGGACTGAGGGTGAAAAGCTATACTGAGGCTCACCTGAGTCCCTAATCCCTCCTGAAATGACCTCCAGAAATTTGCCGTAAACTGGGAACCTCGGTCAGTAATAATAGATACAGGGACTCCGTGAAGTCTGACTATCTCTCTGATATATAATCTAGCATAATCCTCAGCCGAATAAGTAGTCCGGACTGGGAGAAAGTGGGCTGATTTCGTCAATCTGTCAACAATAACCCAAATAGAATTGTACTTGCGTGGAGTGCGCGGTAACCCAACAACGAAATCTATATTAATCATCTCCCATTTCCAGGCTGGAATTTCCATCTCCTGTAATAACCCACCTGGCTTCTAGTTTTCAATTTTAACCTGCTGACAATTCGAGCACTGACTAATAAACTCTGCAATATCTTTCTTCATACCGTCCCAACAATACAAACTTCTGAGATCATGATACATTTTAGTGGAACCAGGATGAACAGAATACCGTGCATTATGCGCCTCGCCCATGATTTGTCGCCGTAAGCCTGCAACATCCGGAACACAGAATCTGCCTTCATATAATAATACCCCTTCAGGTGAAATTTCAAACGGAGTCTTGTCTTTATTAAGGGCCACATCTTTGTACTGAACCAGGATAGGATCTTCAAACTGACGCTGCTTTACCTCTGCTATAATAGATGATTCAGTAACTGCATGAACAGAAATCCCAGAATCTCCAGAATCCGCCAAACGAACTCCAAGGCTGGCCAACTGATGAATTTCACGAACCAAGTCTTTCTTATCAGATGGTACATCAACTAAACTGCCCATGGACTTGCGGCTAAGTGCATCCGCTACCACATTGGCTTTCCCAGGATGGTACAGAATATCAACATCATAGTCTTTTAATAACTCAAGCCATCTTCTCTGCCGCAAATTTAGTTCTTCCTGTTTAAAAATTTACTGGAGACTCTTATGGTCCGTATAAATATCAACGTGGACCCCATATAAATAATGTCGCCAAATCTTCAAAGCATGAATCACCGCGGCTAACTCAAGATCATGAGTGGGATAATTCTTCTCGTGCGGTCTGAGCTGACGGGAAGAATAGGCTATGACGCGACCGTGCTGCATCAATACACAACCTATCCCAATACCAGAGGCATCACAATAGACAACATACCCGTCTGATCCTTCTGGAAGAGCTAAAACTGGAGCTGTAATTAATTTTTCTTTCAACATCTGAAAGCTGCGCTCGCAGGCATCGGTCCATTGAAATTTCGCCGCTTTCTGAGTAAGCTTCGTCAGTGGTGCCGCTATAGAAGAAAAATTTTCCACGAACCTTCGATAATATCCGGCTAACCCCAGAACACTGCGTACCTCTGTCGGTGTAGTAGGACTGGGCCAATTCTGTACAGCTTCAATCTTCTGCGTATCGACCCAAATACCATCTGCTCCGACAACATGCCCCAAGAATGCCACAGAAGTTAACCAGAATTCACATTTGGAAAATGTAGCATATAATTTTTGCTGCCGAAGGGTGCCAAGTACTGTCCTCAAATGATCCGAATGCTCCTCTGCTGATCGTGAATAAATCAAAATATCATCGATAAACACAATCACGAACATGTCCAGGAAAGGCCGAAATACCCGATTCATCAGATCCATAAATACTGCTGGAGCATTAGTCAACCCGAAAGACATAACTCTGAATTCATAATGCCCGTACCGGGTCCTGAAAGCAGTCTTTGGGATATCAGATTCTCGCACTCGCACCTGATGATAACCTGAGCGCAGATCCACCTTTGAAAAATATTTAGCACCCTGCAACTGATCAAACAAATCATCAATCCGGGGGAGGGGATATTTATTCTTTATAGTCACCTTATTTAATTGCCGGTAATCGATACACATGCGCAGTGACCCGTCTTTCTTTCCTACAAATAATACCGGCGCTCCCCAGGGTGATGTACTGGGTCTAATAAAGCCTTTATCCAACAAGTCTTTCAGCTATAGTGAAATCTATCTCCCGTTCAGGCGGAAGACCCGGAAGCTCATCTGGAAACACATCTGGAAACTCACTAACAACCGGAACAGACTGAAGAGTAGGTGTCTCGGCTGTAGTGTCGTGCACACGAACCAAATGATAGATATAACCTTTCTGAATCATCTTCTTAGCCTTGAGGTACGAAATAAACTTACCCCTCGGCGATGCTGTAGACCCGAACCACTCTATAACTGGTTCCCCTGGAAACTGAAAACGGACTACCTTTTTCTGGCAGTCAACATTAGTATAACAGGAAGCTAACCAGTCCATACCCATAATGACATCGAATTCCAGCATATCTAATTCTATCAAATCATCTTTAGTGCAGCGATCACATATAGTCACAGAACAATCCCTATATACCTGCCTCGCTATAATACAATCCCCGACCGGTGTAGCGACCTCAAATGGCTCTATAGGCAAAGACACTATCCTAATTTTACTAGCAACGAGCGGGGAAATATATGATAAAGTAGAACCAGGATCAATCAGTGCATATACAGATCTGGAGAAAACCAGTAATGTACCTGTGACGACATTCGGTGAAGCCTCCTGGTCCTGGCGACTGGCTAATGCATATATGCGGTTCGAGGGACCGCTAGAACCTGAGGCACTGCCACGACCTCTACCGCGTCTCGCCGGTGCAGGCATACCTCGCCCCGCAGGGCGTGTAACTGATGGAGCAGATGATGAACCAGCGGCTGATCTCGTCGGCTGAGCTACACTACTAGAACCGCTCACCAACGGACAATCTCGCATAATATGGCCCTGACCGCCGCATGAAAACCAGGCTCCAGTAAGTCGATAACACTCTCCCGGGTGCGACTTCCCGCAATGGGAACAACGGTGCCTGGGTGGTCTGGGCTGACTGGGACCTCTGGATACCTGTGAACCTGATGCCCTGGAGCTCTGACCGGCCCCAGACTGTCCTGCACTGTCAAATCTCCTACCGGCTGGCTGTGTACCCCGGCCTGACGGAGGAGGATGTCTGCCTCACTGCTGCTGTAGAGGCTGTCCGCCTCGAGAATCTCCAGAATAACCTGCGAATCTGGCCCTCTTGGGCGGCCTCCTATCCCGATCTCTGCTGGAATAATCAGCTCTATGTCGGTCCTCCATACCCAAGGCATAAGCCTGTAGTCGGGCAATATCCATGTCTGCCTGCAATGCCACCACCATACAGCCATCAATCAAATAGCGGTCTAACTCCATCACGTATCTGTGCATCCGATCGGCCATATCTACTACTATGGCAGGTGCATACCGGGCCAAAGAATCAAACTCCATATTATACTCACGGACGCTCCGACCCCTCTGCTGCAGATGCAAAAATCGGTCAACCCGCGCCCACCGTAACTCTGGGGGCAAAAAGTGGTGAGTGAAAGCAGTCACGAACTCGTCCCAAGTAGCTGGGGTAGCACCCTCACCCCTGGATAGCTCGCAGGACTCATACCAGTGAGCAGCAACATCCCGTAGTCTATGCGAAGCCAACTCAACAGACTCAGTCTCTGAAGCCCTGACCAAGTCTAGTGAGCGCCGCATCCCCCGAATAAATTCATGGGGGTCTTCGTCGGGCTTAGACCCGTAAAACTCTGGAGGGCCACATAATAGAAACTCTCGAACCCTCAGGCTGTCACGCCCGTCGTCATTATCATCCTCTCTCCGCCCGCGTCTGCGAGCCTGTCCCGCTACCAGAGTGGTCAATAACTGCACAGCCTCTCTTAGTGTCCTGTCCTCCGCCCCTGGCTGAGGAGCTGGAGGCTCGGGTGCGGGTACTCGGGCCCCTGGAGCTGCTGATGGACTTGGTCCAGGCTCCGCCGGTGGTGTAGCGGATCCCTCTGAAAGGGGCACAACCTCGGGCAAATCATAAACACGAGCCCGGGTAACTCGCTGTGCCTGACTAGTCCCTGCCATCATTGCCTTGCCCTTCTGGGCCCCCGTTGCCTTCTTCGGAGGCATCACTGCAAACACAATAACGAATCAGATCAAAATCATCCTAATAGCACGGCTGTAACGCACGATCTAAGATTCCAAAGAAAAGTAACACCCTAAATGCCCTGTAGCCTCCTGTTTATAGATGTGGTGCACAACACACCGATAAACAAGACTCTACGAGACACGGCCTGTAGAGATTCCGAGGACAAACCGCTCTGATACCACTTTTGTCACGACCCAACCCCGTAGGCCGTGACTAGTGCCCGATCTGGGCACCCAAACCCATCTATCAAATGCATTCAAGTATATAGCAGAAGCCGACAAGGCTGTATTTACAAATTTAGATAATCCCCAGAAAAATTTCGGCAGAGTCTCCTTTGTAGAACCCTGTACACAGCAAACACCAACAAAGGCCACACAGGGCTAACAAAGCAACGTATAAATATATGCGGACCGGCCGCCTCGGCGTATGGGATCTCCCAAAAACGACATACACACACATCCATACAGAAAGACCCTAACCCACAGACATGTCCACAGACCTCTAAACAGACCGACAGAATCATATGGCGGGACAGGGCCCCGCCGTACCCAAATAGTCAGATATACAGAAATATATACATAGCAAAAGGGTATATGTACCAAAAGTGGACTCCGGATCAAA
The DNA here is from genome assembly GCF_019175385.1 of Lycium barbarum. Lineage (NCBI taxonomy): Eukaryota > Viridiplantae > Streptophyta > Magnoliopsida > Solanales > Solanaceae > Lycium > Lycium barbarum. The sequence continues at coordinate 36,119,148 of NC_083343.1, read as the reverse complement.
AGGGAGTACTCCGAAATAGCAGAAAGTGGAGCCTACAGTGGAGGATCACCTGTGTCTGTACCTGCGGGCATGAAACGCAGCCCCCGGAGAAAGGGGGTCAGTACGAAAGATGTACTGAGTAGGTAAAGCATAGAGTACAGAAATATGAGCCACAACTGAAAATAAACAGGATACAAAAGGGGGAATACTGAACAGTATATCAGAATCTATATCAAAATCATGTATACATAATGCAAACAAAATCATGCAAAGCTCAGGAACGTGGTCACCACTCCGACACTGGTGCCACACACAGTATAACACCAGAAGGTTCAAATCTCCGTACATCCCCAAGCACACATATCATCATAACATATCACCAGCCATATCACAGCACAACACCAAACGAAACCCGGCCCTATGACGAGGTCTCGGGAACCGTAACACAGCATACGGCCGAATTTATCATAGTACGCACGAATCATAACCGGCCCGGGAACCGGTGAACGAAGTCATAATAAGGGTACGAGCGGAGTCGTGAGCAAACAATGCAATTTATAGGTCGAAACATCTTTTGAAACTAGATAACATCATATGCTAATTCATTAGTCAACTAGTTCGAATAGTTAGTCAATACGGGGTTCGTTTCACAAAATATTTCCAACATAGTATTTATGGTTCAAAATATAATCTAGAATACTGTGGCAGTCAAAACATTATTTTATGATAGCCAAACTCATAAACAAAAGTGTTTTGCTGACATTATACAAAAACGAGAATAATAGAGCAACAAGGAAGTCTCGATGCTAGCGGGCCACCGCGGGTCAAGTTGAAGTGACGGACATGAACCACGAACATTTAGGGTCTATGGAATCATGCATGGAAGATCCGAAGCGATTTGATTACATGTGCATAATTTTCGGACATCTAATTACTTTGCAAGCAAAAGAAGGACTTTAAGGTTCAATTCAATTGAATGAATAGTGCTCGATTTCTAATTCGGATTTCAAGGAACAGAATTGCCCCCGGGGCTCCGATATCAACCTAGGATACTTAAGACATGCCAAAAGAAGGAGTTGGTAGCCTTACATACCTTATATACATCTTACGCTCGCCCAAAACTCAAGTCCCGTTTCGCTCAGAATCTGCAAATGGTCAAAGTTACCATTTAGGGATTTCAAGGCTTAAGAATTCACTTAATTTCATTTTTGTCTACCGAAATTTCGGCAGCACTTCCCCTATATATATAACACCCCCGAGACTTAGCTCGGCTCAATATACATCAACACAACAACCCACAATATCAAAAACATCACAAGTCATAACAAAAATCACTCTAACATCAATATTCTCTCTTTCTACATAAATCAACAACTTTCATCCAAACTTCACAACATCAAACTAACATCCACATTATCACATTCATTTACTCATTCAAAGTTATTCAAACACATTCCAATAATATTCCAAGCGATATACATGAATTCAAGTATGCCGCCAATTTCCATATTCTATCCAAAACTTCAACAAATGCTACAGACTACCAACTCGCATTATTTTCATCCAAATTCATTAACAACGACCATAATTCACATTTAGAATCTCACTTCTATAATTATATAAAAATCATATAGAATTCACATAATTTCTGATAATTACATACAAGAAATTTCAATGCCAATTCAATTCATTAAACCTTCATTTGCATCACAAAAAGTCACCACAATACAACTAATCAATCCAAACAAACTTGAATCCACTTCTCCTCCTCCCTATGTGGTACACGGCCAACACCTTCCACCCACACACACACGGCCATGCACAACACAACACAATCCCATATTTTCCATGAAACTTCAATCACTATTACATATATACCTATTTCATAACATCAAAACATAGAAATCTTACCTTTCTCTTAAGGTTCCGATTTGCCGCAAATGTGATTCTTCCGCCAAACTAATTGTATCACGTCGGAGAGCGTCTTGAACTTACTACAATACAAGAAGGACAAGATTTTTGGATTAAGATCAAAGCTAGAATTTTTTTTTCTTTCTTTCTTATGTTGGCCGAAACCCTCTCTCTTGGGTGTTCTTCAATTTATGATTTGCTTCTTTTTCTTGAATGTTCTAAGGCTAGCAATATATAGTACTCTCTTTATTAAGTTGTCACATGCTAATCACATGACAACTTGTTATGGGTTTGGGCCAAAGACATGGCCGGCCACCCTTAACATTTTGGGCCTCATTTCTCTTAAATTTTTGTTGAGCCCAAATCATTAAAACTCTCGTTTTAAAAATTCCCGAAACTAATTTCCGAAATCCCAATTTTGCCCCTTGGACTTCCTCCATATTTTCACACTAATATTTTCATAAACAACATAGACATATTAACTAAAATAAAAAACATGGCCTTATAACATACAAGTCTTAATTATTTCCACGAATTCCCATTATGCGAAAACGCGGGACATAACATCGGGGATGTTATATGTATAGGGGAAATTTTGGTAGACAAATATAAGTTAAATGAATTCTTGAAGTCTTGAAATTCCTAATTGGTAACTTTGACCATTTGTAGATTCTCAGCAAAACGGGATTTGAGTTTTGACGGGCGTAAGACGCTTATAAGGTATGTAAGGCTACCCATTCCTTCTTTTGGCATGTCTTAGGTATACTAGGTCGATATTGGAGCCCCGAGGGCAATTCTGTTCATGGAAATCCGAATTTGAAATAGAGTACTATTCATTCAATTGAATTGAACTATAAAACTCATATTTTGTTGAAAAGTAATCAAAGGTCCGAAATTTATGCAAATGTAATCGAACCGCTTCGAAACTTCCATGTATGATCCCATAGACCCCGAATGCCGTAATTCATGTCCGCCACCTCGACTTGACCCGAGGTGGGCCCGTTAACCCCGAGACTCCTTTGTTTACTCTATTAGGCTCATTTTTGTATAACGTCGACAAAGAATCTTTGTTTATGAATTTGGCCATCATAAAATAATGTTTTGATTGCCATGATATTCTAAATTATATTTTGAGCTATAAATACCATTTTGGAAATACTATTGTGAAATGAGCCCCGTATTGACCGTTGAATTAACTTATGATTTTATTAAGTTTCAAAAGGTGTTCTAATATATAAATTGCATTGTTTGCTCACGACTCCGCTCGTGCCCTTATTATGACTTCGTTCACCGGTTCCCGAGCCGGCTATGGTTCGTGCGCGCTATGATAAATTCGGTTGTATGCTGTGTTACGGTTCCCGAGACCTCGCCATAGGGTCGGGTTCCGTTTGGAGTTATGTTGTGATATGGCTGGTGATATGCTATGATGATATGTGTATTCAGGGATGTACGGAGATTTGAACCTTCTGGTGTTATGCTGTGTGTGGCACTAGCGTCGGAGTGGTGACCACGTTCCTGAGCGTTTGCATGATTTTAATTGCATTATGTATATATATGTTTTCAGTGTAGATTTTGATATTCTGTTCAGTATTCCCCTTTGTATCTCGTTTGTTTCAGTTGTGGTTTACGTTTCTGTACTCTATGCTTTACATACTCAGTACATCTTTCGTACTGACCCCCTTTCTTCGGGGGCTGCGTTTCATGCCCGCAGGTACAGACACCGGTGATCCACCACTGTAGGCTCCACTTTCTGCTATTTCGGAGTGCTCCCTTTCATCCGGAGTCCACATATTGGTATATATGTCTTTTGTTGTACATATACTTCTGTATATCTGACTATTTGGGTACGGCAGGGCCCTGTCCCGTCATATGTTTTCGTTCTGGAGTTGTAGAGGCCTGTAGTCATATATGTGGGTCGAGGGTCCTATATGTGTCTGTTTTGTTTATGATTTGCGTCTTAATGTGGTCCGTCTGTTTTGGTGGCCAAACTGGCCCATATGTTGCATCAGTGTATATATGATCGGCGATGTGTATTCCGCCGCTCCTTTTGACTTTGGATATGATATCTTTGCAAGCGTGACCGGTTAAGACAATATTTGATTTTAAATCTATTTGAATGATTAATACGAGATCTGAGATAATCTATAGTATGACGATTTGGTATGTTGTTTGTCCGGGTGCCCAAGTAGGGCGCCAGTCGCGGCCCACGGGGCTGGGTCGTGACAAAAGTGGTATCAGAGCGGTTTGTCCTCGGAATGTCTACAGGCCGTGTCTCGTAGAGTCTTGTTTATCGGTGTGTTGTGCACCACACCAATAAACAGGAGGCTACAGGGCCTTTAGGGTGTTACCTTTCTTTGAAATCTTAGATCGTGCGATAGAGCCGTGCTATTAGGATGATTCTGATCTGATTCATTATTATGTTTGCAGTGATGCCTCCGAAGAAGGCAACGGCGGCCCAGAAGGGCAAGGCAGGGATAGCAGGGACCAGTCAGGCACAGTGAGTTACCCGGGCTCGTGTTTATGATTTGCCCGAGGTTGTGCTCCATTCAGAGGGATCCGCTACATCACCACCGGTAGAGCCCGGAGCAGGTCCATCAGTAGCTCCAGGGGCCCGAGTACCCGTACCCGAGCCTCCAGCTCCTCAGCCTGGGGCGGAGGACAGGACGCTGAGAGAGGCTGTGCAGTTATTGACCACGTTGGTAGCGGGGCAGGCTCGCAGACGAGGGCGGAGAGATGACGATGATGATGACAGGCGTGATAGCCTAAGGGTTCGAGAGTTTCTATTATGTGGCCCCCCAGAGTTTTTCGAGTCTAAGCCCGACGAGGACCCCCACGACTTTATTCGGGGGATGCGGCGCTCATTAGATTTGGTCAGGGCTTCAGAGACCGAGTCTGTCGAGTTGGCCGCGCACAGATTGCGGGATGTTGCTGCTAATTGGTACGAGTCCTGGGAGCTATCCAGGGGTGAGGGTGCTTCCCCAGCTACTTGGGACGAGTTCGTGGCTGCTTTTACCCGCCACTTTTTGCCGCCAGAGTTACGGCGGGCGCGGGTTGACCGATTTTTGCATCTGCAACAGAGGGGTCGGAGCGTTCGTGAGTATAATATGGAGTTTGATTCTTTGGCCCGGTATGCACCTGCCATAGTAGCAGATATGGCCGATCGGATGCACAGGTACGTGATGGGGTTAGACCGCTACTTGATCGATGGCTGTATGGCGGTGGCATTGCAGACAGACATGGATATCGCCCGACTGCAGGCTTATGCTCTGGGTATGGAGGACCGACACAAGGCCGATTATTCCAGTAGAGATCGGGACAGGAGGCCGCCCAAGAGGGCCAGGTCTGCAGGATATTCTGGAGATTCTCGAGGCGGACAGCCTGAGCAGCAGCAGTCAGGCAGATATTTTCCTCCGTCAGGCCGAGGTACACAGTCAGCCGACAGGAGATTTGACGGTGCAGGATCGTCTGGGGCCGGTCAGAGCTCTAGAGTGCCAGGTTCACAGATAGCCAGAGGTCCCAGCCAGCCCAGACCACCCAGGCCCCGTTGTTCTCATTGCGGGAAATTACATCCAGGGGAGTGTTACCGAGTTACTGGGGACTGTTTTTCATGCGGCGGTTAGGGCCATATTATGCGAGATTGTCCGTTGGCAAGCGGTTCGGGTAGTGTAGCTCAGCCGACGGGATCAGCCGCTGGGTCATCATCTGCTCCATCAGTTGTACGCCCTGCGGGGCGAGGTATGCCGGCACTGGCGGGACACGGTCGAGGCCGTGGCAGCGCTTCAGGTTCTAGCGGTCCCTCGAACCGCATATACACATTGGCCAACCGCCAGGATCAGGAGGCTTCGCCGAATGTCGTCACAGGTACATTACTGGTTTTCTCCCGATCTGTATATGCACTGATTGATCCTGGTTCTACTTTATCATATATTTCCCCGCTCGTTGCTAGTAAAATTGGGATAGTGTCTGAGCCTATAGAGCCATTTGAAGTGGCTACACCGGTTGGGGACTGTATTATAGCGAGGCAAGTATATAGGGATTGTTCTGTGACTATATATGATCGCTGCACTAAAGCTGATTTGGTAGAGTTAGATATGCTGGAATTTGATGTCATTATGGGCATGGACTGGTTAGCTTCCTGTTATGCTAATGTTGACTGCCAGAAAAAGGTAGTCCGTTTTAAGTTTCCAGGGGAACCAGTTATAGAGTGGTTCGGGTCTACAGCATCGCCGAGGGGTAAGTTTATTTCGTACCTCAAGGCTAAGAAGATGATTCAGAAAGGTTATATCTACCATTTGGTTCGTGTGCACGATACTACAGCCGAGACACCCACTCTTCAGTCTGTTCCGGTTGTTAATGAATTCCCAGATGTGTTTCCAGATGAGCTTCCAGGTATTCCGCCTGAACTGGAGATAGATTTCACTATAGAGTTGTTGCCGGATACGCAGCCTATATACATTCCTCCGTACAGAATGGCACCGGCTGAATTGAAGGAATTGAAAGAGCAGCTGAAAGATCTGTTGGATAAAGGCTTTATCAGACCCAGCACATCACCCTGGGGAGCGCCGATATTATTTGTAAGAAAGAAAGATGGGTCACTGCGAATGTGTATTGATTATCGGCAATTAAATAAGGTGACTATAAAGAATAAATATCCACTCCCCCGGATTGATGATTTGTTTGATCAGTTGCAGGGTTCCAAATATTTTTCAAAGATAGATTTCCGCTCGGGTTATCATCAGGTGCGAGTACGAGAAACAGATATCCCGAAGACTGCTTTCAGGACCAGGTACGGGCATTATGAATTCAGAGTGATGTCTTTCGGGCTGACTAATGCTCCAGCTGTATTCATGGATCTGATGAATCAAGTATTTCGGCCTTTTCTAGACATGTTCGTGATTGTGTTTATCGATGATATTTTGATTTATTCACGATCAGCAGAGAAGCATTCAGATCATTTGAAAACAGTACTTGGCATTTTTCGGCAACAGGAATTATATGCTAAATTTTCCATATGTGAATTCTGGTTAACGTCTGTGGCATTCTTGGGGCATATTGTCGGAGCAGATGGTATTCGGGTCGATACGCAGAAGATTGAAGCTGTACAGAATTGGCCCAGGCCTACTACACCGACAGAGGTTCGTGGAGAATGTTTCTTCTATAGCAGCACCATTGACGAAGCTTACTCAGAAGGCAGCGAAATTTCAGTGGACTGACGCCTGCGAGCGCAGCTTCCAGACGTTGAAAGAAAAATTAATTACAACTCCAGTTTTAGCTCTTCCAGAAGGATCAGACAGGTATGTTGTCTATTGTGATGCCTCTGGTATTCGGATAGGTTGCGTGTTGATGCAGTACGGTCGAGTTATAGCCTATGCTTCCCGGCAGCTCAGACCGCACGAGAAGAATTATCCCACTCATGATCTTGAGTTGGCCACGGTGATTCATGCTTTAAAGATTTGGCGGCATTACTTATATGGGGTCCACGTTGATATTTACACGGACCATAAGAGTCTCCAGTATATTTTTAAACAGAAAGAACTAAATTTGCGGCAGAGAAGATGGCTTGAATTATTGAAAGATTATGACGTTGACATTCTGTACCATCCTGGGAAAGCCAATGTGGTAGCGGATGCAATTAGCCACAAGTCCATGGGCAGTTTGGCTGATTTACAATCTGGTAAGAAGGACTTGGTTCGTGAAATTCAACAGTTAGCCAGCCTTGGAGTCCGTTTGGCAGATTCTGGAGATACTGTGATTTCTGTTCGGGCAGTTGCTGAATCATCAATTGTAGAAGAAGTAAAGCAGCGTCAGTTCGAAGATCCTATTCTGGTTCAGTACCGAAATGTGGCCCTTAATAAAGAAAAGACTCCGTTTGAAGTTTCGCCTAAAGAGGTATTATTATATGAAGGCAGATTTTGTGTACCGGATGTTGCAGCCTACGGCGGCAGATCATGGGCGAGGCGGATAATGCACGACATTCTGTTCATCCTGGTTCCACTAAAATGTATCATGATCTCAGGTGTTTGTATTGGTGGGACGGTATGAAGAAAGATATTGCTGAGTTCGTTGGTCAGTGCCCGAATTGTCAACAAGTTAAAATTGAACATCAGAAGCCCGGTGGATTATTACAGGAGATGGAAATTCCAGCCTGGAAATGGAAGATGATTAATATAGATTTTGTTGTTGGGTTACCGCGCACTCCACGCAGGTATGATTCTATTTGGGTTATTGTTGACAGATTGATGAAATCAGCCCACTTTCTCCCAGTCCAGACTACTTATTCGACCGAGGATTATGCTAGATTATACATCAGAGAGATAGTCAGACTTCACGGAGTCCCTGTATCTATTATTACTGACCGAGGTGCCCAGTTTATGGCAAATTTCTAGAGGTCATTCCAGGAGGGATTAGGGACTCAGGTGAGCCTTAGTACAGCATTTCATCCTCAGTCCGACGGGCAGGCCGAGCGCACTATTCAGACGCTGGAAGATATGTTGCGGGCCTGCGTTATTGATTTCAGAGGCAGCTGGGATGATCATTTGCCGCTAATTGAATTTGCTTATAATAACAGTTATCTCTCCAGCATTCAGATGGCACCGTACGAAGCCCTTTATGGCAGAAAATGCAGATCCCCTATTGGCTGGTTCGACGTGGGCGAAACTAAATTAATTGGGCCGGATGTGATCCAGGAAGCAGTGGATAAAGTAAAACTTATTCGGGAGCGATTATTGGCTGCACAGAGTCGACAGAAAGCATATGCAGACAGACGACGTCGACCATTAGAGTTCCAGATTGGCGACTGGGTATTTTTGAAGGTGTTGCCTATGAAGGGTGTTATGAGATTCGGTAAAAAGGGTAAGTTATGCCCGCGGTATATCGGGTCATATCAGATCGTTCGGAAGATAGGCGAGGTCGCCTATGAGCTAGACTTACCATCCGGTTTGGAGGAAGTACACCCGGTATTTCATGTGTCCATGTTGCGAAAATGCATTGGTGATCCTTCCAGAATATTCCCAGTGGATGATATTCAGGTAACAGAGTATTTGTCTTATGAAGAGCAGCCTATAACTATTCTGGATCGACAGGTAAGGAGACTGCGCACTAAAGAAGTGTCTTCTGTTAAAGTCCTATGGCGCAACAACAACCGGGAAGAAATGACTTGGGAGGCGGAGGATGAAATGAAGAAGAAATACCCCTACTTATTTCCTACGCCCACAGGTAATCTAAATTTTTAAGCTTGCTGTATTGATTGATGAATGAATTATGTGTGCTAGTTATAAAGAGAGACTCCCCCGTTATGCTCATAAGACTTTATAAGACTAATTTAACATTCGGGGACGAATGTTCTAAAGGGGGGGGGGGGGGAGAATGTTATGTCCCGTGTTTTCGCATAATTGGAAATCTTGAAAATAGTTAGAACTTGTATATTATAAGGCAATATTTTGATTTTTGTTAATACGCCTATGTTGTTTGTGGAAGTATTGGTGCGAAGACATCGGGGAAGGCCAAGGGAAAATTTGGAATTCCGGAAATTAGTTTCGGAAATTACAAAACGAGAGTTTTAACGAATTGGGCTCAACAAAAATTTAAGAGAAATTAGGCCCAAAACCATAGGGGTGGCCGACCATTAAGGCTTGGCCCAAGCCCAAGTATTTAATTACCATGTGACAATTATTAAGGGGGCAATATTATATAGTCATGCTAATCCATTAGAATGTTCAAGAAGAACTATTAAAACAAAAACAAAAATGAAGAACCCCCAAAAGGAGCTCTCGGCCGAGCAACTAGAAAGGAAAGGAAAAAAATTTCCTAGCTTTGATTCCAATTCTAAAAATCGTATTCTTCTTGTATTCATAGAGTATGCAAGACGCTCTCCGACGTGATCCAATTGGTTTGGCAAGAGAGCGACGTTTGCGGCAAGTCGGAATTTCAAGAAAAAGGTAAGATTTCTATGTTTTTATGTTATGAAATGGGTATATATGCTATAGTGACTAGATTTGCATGAAGATTATGGAATTGTGTTGTGCTTGTGAGTGGCCGTGTATGTGTGTGGGGTTGTGCATGGCCGTGTGTTGTACTATAGTGTAGGGGGAGATGGATTGGATCCTATTTGGTTCGCTAGTTGTGTCGTTGTGGCATTTATGACGTAAATAAAGGTTTAACGAAAAGAGTTGGCATTGAAGTTGGTTGTATGTTGATATGGTAAATTATGTGATTTTATATGATTTTTATATAATTGTGAAAGTAAGATTCTAAATGTGAATTATGGATATTGTTAATGAATTTGGAAGGAAACAATGTGAGTTAGTAGGTTCGTCGTAGTTGTTGACGTTTCAGATAGAATATGGAAAGTGGCGGATTGCTTGAATTCATGTATATTGCTTGGAATATTATTGGAATACGTTTGGATAATCTTGAAAGAGAAAATGAATACGATAATGTTGATGTTAGTTTGATGTTGTGCACTTCGAATGATAGTCGTCGCTTTATGTAGAAAAGAAGAATATTGATGCTAGAACTCATTTTGTTGTGATTCTTGATTCATTTGGCATTGTTGGGTTGTTGTTGTTGAGATATTGAGCCGAGCTAAGCCTCGGGGATGTTATATGTATAGGGGAAGTGCTGCCGAAATTTCGGTAGACAAATATAAGTTAAATGAATTCTTGAAGTCTTGAAATTCCTAATTGGTAACTTTGACCATTTGTAGATTCTGAGCGAAACGGGATTTGAGTTTTGACGGGCGTAAGACGCTTATAAGGTATGTAAGGCTACCCATTCCTTCTTTTGGCATGTCTTAGGTATACTAGGTCGATATTGGAGCCCCGAGGGCAATTCTGTTCATGGAAATCCGAATTTGAAATCGAGTACTATTTATTCAATTGAATTGAACTATAAAACTCATATTTTGTTGAAAAGTAATCAAAGGTCCGAAATTTATGCAAATGTAATCGAACCGCTTCGAAACTTCCATGTATGATCCCATAGACCCCGAATGTCGTAATTCATGTACGACACCTCGACTTGACCCGAGGTGAGCCCGCTAACCCCGAGACTCCTTTGTTTACTCTATTAGGCTCATTTTTGTATAACGTCGACAAAGAATCTTTGTTTATGAATTTGGCCATCATAAAATAATGTTTTGATTACCATGATATTCTAAATTATATTTTGAGCTATAAATACCATTTTGGAAATACTATTGTGAAATGAGCCTCGTATTGACCGTTGAATTAACATATGATTTTATTAAGTTTCAAAAGGTGTTCTAATATATAAATTGCATTGTTTGCTCACGACTCCACTCGTGCCATTATTATGACTTCGTTCACCGGTTCCCGGGCCGGCTATGGTACGTGCGCGCTATGATAAATTCGGCTGTATGCTGTGTTACGGTTCCCGAGACCTCACCATAGGGTCGGGTTCCATTTGGAGTTATGCTGTGATATGACTGGTGATATGCTATGATGATATGTGTATTCAGGGATGTACGGATATTTGAACCTTCTGGTGTTATGCTGTGCGTGGCACCAGCGTCGGAGTGGTGACCACGTTCCTGAGAGTTTGCATGATTTTAATTACATTATGTATATATATGTTTTCAGTGTAGATTTTGATATTCTGTTCAGTATTCCCCTTTGTATCTCGTTTGTTTCAGTTGTGGTTTACGTTTCTGTACTCTATGCTTTACATACTCAGTACATCTTTCGTACTGACCCCCTTTCTTCGGGGGCTGCGTTTCATGCCCGAAGGTACAGACACCGGTGATCCACCACTGTAGGCTCCACTTTCTGCTATTTCGGAGTGCTCCCTTTCATCCGGAGTCCACATATTGGAAAATATGTCTTTTGTTGTACATATAGTTTTGTATATCTGACTATTTGGGTACGGCGGGGCCCTGTCCCGTCATATGTTTTCGTTCTGGAGTTGTAGAGGCCTGTAGTCATATATGTGGGTCGAGGGTCCTATATGTGTCTGTTTTGTTTACGATTTGCGTCTTAATGTGGTCCGTCTGTTTTGGTGGCCAAACTGGCCCATATGTTGCATCAGTGTATATATGATCGGCGATGTGTATTCCGCCGCTCCTTTTGACTTTGGATATGATATCTTTGCAGGCGTGACCGCTTAAGACAATATTTGATTTTAAATCTGTTTCAATGATTAATACGAAATCTGAGATAATCTATAGTATGACGATTTGGTATGTTGTCTGTCCGGGTGCCCAAGTAGGGCGCCAGTCGCGGCCCGCGGGGCTGGGTCCTGACAATCTTTATCCCGTGTTATGTTCTATATTTCTCATTATGTTGTTATTCATGCCTTACATGCTTAGTACACTGTTTGTACTGACGTCCCTTCTTGTGGACGCTGCCTTTCATGCCACGCAGGTGTATATAGATGAGTAAAAGACATTGGCTATAGGATGGTCTCATGCTCTCAGCTGGATTGGTGAGCTCCATCTCAGTTATGGTATCTCGTGTATGTTAGAGACTTTTGCAGACAGTGTCCTGTGGATAGTGCGTCGAGATGTCGAAAGTTGTGTAAAGCGACCATATAAGTTGATGTGTTTTTATACTTTACTTTTTAAAGATTTTATGGTGACTAGAGGTTTTCTTTGAATTATCGATAAGGGAGAAGTCCCTGATTTGACGAAATAGTTTTATTGAAAAGTGTTTTTTAACCTGGCGGAAGCGTCTTTTTGTAGATTAAAGGTTCACAAAAAGTTGTGACTCCTGGATGGAATAGTAGTATGTCACTCAGCCGAGTAGGGTCATGGGTGCCAGTCGCGGCCCTCCGGTTTGGGTCATGGCAGAAGTGGTATCAGAGCAGTTCGTCCTAGGGGTTGTCTACAAAGTTGTGCCCAGTAGAGTCTTGTTTATGGTGTGTTGGGCTCCACATTTATAAACTGAAGGCTACAGGGAATTTAGGATGGTTACCCTTCATTCATTTCTAAGATCGCGCGATGAGAGCCAAGTCATAGGAAATGAAATTCCTTGCACTAACCCTTGATTTCGGCAGAAGAATGGTACTGACAACGAAAGTGAATGATGATATTAGGATTACAGGGACAAAATAAGTTGAAGGAATCAGTACAGAGGTAAGAATTGGTAAAAAATATTATTAGTCAGATATCGTAAGATTGTTGCGAGTATGATTAAATGTATAGCTAATGAATGGAAGAGGAAGTGACTAGGAAAGTACGAAAGGATGATCGATTAAGGTTCAGGTATATTCCGAGTTGTGACGCAAGAGGTAGGTTTCATTATCTTTTCATTTATGTTCGATATTGAGAGCCTTGTATGGCTAAGGTGTATTAAGTTTATATATATTTACCCCTGTGAGGCATTGTATGTATTTTCTGGGCTGCGTGTAGGTCTGTGATAGTAAGAAATATAATGGGCACTCTGCCAAAATTCTCCCAAAAAAAATAAATTTTAAGGACAATGACAAACGATTTAGAAGATCACGAAGATTATACGTCTATGATTGTTACAGATTGATTAATGGGAAAGTATGGGGCAAGATGATATGGAAGGATAAGATGAAGATGACACTACAAGTGGACATTGGGCATTAATTATTGGAATAAAAAGTATTATTCCGGCTGGACAGATAATTGGGTACATCATTATTTAGAGTATCCCTAGGGATTATTATAGGCAAGATTTGAGATTTAAAGTAGTATTTTTTGGGTAATGACAAGTAGGGAACTTGAAGGATTCATAAGTGAAAGAACAAAAGCGATGACGAAAGGATTATTATGGGATGAAATTTCGATCGAGAATGGCAATGGAATACAACACCATGAGGTAAGGCCTTTAAGGGGGGAATCAAGTAAGCTTGAGTATGAGCACAAGGGCTGACTAAGGTATTGGAGGAATTATAACACCCGACAAGGGGAAATCGAGAAGTAATAGGGAGTTATGAAGCAAGATGAGCTAAGGAATGCAAGGAGAAGCCATGAAAGTAGAAGGACATAAGATCGCAAGAAAAGGATTTAAGGATATTGCGATTGGTCGAAACAAGCTGGTGACAATGAACCCTCGTGAAATTTCTAGCCACTTGTTATATCAATTGTAAGAGTATATATGACATAGAACCATATAAAAAATTGCCATGATGAGATGGCTAACAGAATGCTGCAATGACGATCAGGAGGATACTTCACGTTACAGCCCTCCAGACCGAGAGGAGGACAAGCCGGCTACAGGTATATAAGTCTTTTATTGGAACTTCTTACGTGTGTACAATTATTGCAGGATACCATTGCTAGTTGACAAATGGATGTTTTAAAAGGACTGATAACCAGAGTACTTATAGATAACTGCGGCTAAGAAGTTTTACCGCTACAAGGAATCTTAAAACTTAGGAATGAAAAGCAGTTGTATGTGTTAATTGATGGCTTGTCATGGGGAGTTCTGAAGGATAAAACAGAATTTGCTTGGTCAGTAAAGTGAGGGACTTTTTTAATTCGGACGGAGATGCATGATTGGAAATTTTCTTGGGTTTTGTTAGAACATCAACTTTTTTTAGGTCACGTGATAAAGGCCACGCAGTAGGATGGATGTAATAATACCAGCACTAATGCACCTGATCCCATCAGAACTTCGAGGTTAAGCGTGCTTGGGCAAGAGTAGTAATAGCATGGGTGACCCCCTGGGAAGTGTGCTAAGAAGTGCTACAGGTTTGGACATAAGAGAAGGATGAGGAACTAGAACAGCTTGAGGGAAATTAGAAGAGTGTGAACCTCATGGTTGGAGATTCTCAATGATTGCTAAAGATAAGGCAGACCGACTTGATAGAGAGAGAAGACATATACAGCTACAAAATTAGGGAGAGTTTGAATAGTATTGGCGATACATGGTAAGTAAGGTGTTAGTAAAGATATACGATAGCTTATGTGTGGTTATGTTAACCAATAAAGATAATCAATGAGGTTATATGTTAAAGGTATTGACTGAACACGATATTGAAGTTCAGGTGGCAAGTGCGATAGGGCAAATTAACATTATTCTCTCTTAAAGTTAGAGTCGGATAAGCCTGATGCAATAACATCAGAGTATACAGAAAGAATATAATATGTAGTATAGAATGCAAGACGAAGGTAAAGGGTTCGAAATTCGATCTGATAAGTGGAACTGGAGGGTAGTAACAACGAATAAGGATATGAACTGGGAGAAAATAAGCAGGTTTGAAAAGGTGCCAAGGGATTTCTGGTTCTTGAGGGGCAGACGAAGGAATAAATGTGCAGTCATATTGGCAGGATTACCTCAGAAACGGAAAAGCCTTCTAGAAATAGAACAGATTTGTACTTCTGAAAGGACATTCTATGAACTTCCGGGCTAATACTATAAAATGGCAAGTGGAGAAGAGCACTTCAAAGAAAAAGAAACTCAAGGAAGGTTCCATAGTCGAGCAAGGGAGTTGTCCACTAATAGAGGAATGAAGAGCAAACAAGAGGAGGTACTTGCAAGTCGGCGAGTAGCCGTAGCTATGGCAAATCAAGACCACTTTGACGGGAATAGAGAGACAATTGAATAGTAGTTCAGTCACATAAGAACAGAAGGCTATAGAATTTATGAAAGAGTTCAATAAAGAGCTAAGGGAGAACGAGAAGATATTGACCAACCTATGCTAAAAATAAGGCGATCGGAGCATAAAAGAAGGGCAGTCAATTCGGAACACTAGTAAAAATGTCGTGTATTTGTAACTACAACATTAGAGGACAAATGTTTTTAAGGGGGGAAGAATGTTACACCCCATAGTTCTATACATTGAAATTCGTAAGTGTCGGTCGCCCAGAGTGTGGATTTTGGAGTTACTTTCAAGGGCATGTATGGTTGCATGCGTTTAATTTATGATCATGAAGATTTAGTTCAAAGTAATAAGCTACGAGTGGATTGGAAAGCAGGTAGATTTCGAAAACTAGGGTTGATGGTCCGAATTGGTGGAAGGATATCTTTTGGAACGTGACGAGTGTTGGGACAAAGCAAAGCCAAGAGTGAAGTTCATGAAGTCCAGTTTCCAACGCAACAAAATGCTCCGCAATAGGACATTGGTGTCAGGAGATATGGACGGTACAGGTTGGGATGGCAGGCCAGGAAAATAGCTTGGGCCAACGCGCCAGGGAGTGGCACGAACGCGCAGGAGGCCAAGGGCGAACTCAGTGCGAACACGCCACCACGGGATGCGAACGCGCTGAGAAAATTTTAGGCTCGGGTCAGGGATGAAGATTATATGATTTGAGTATAAGAATATATATATATGACATTTGGAGACCGTATGGAGTAAATCAGTTAACATGTCACTTGATGAGTGGCCCTCATAACCATAAGCAAGGTGGGGCCCACATGCCGGGATTTTATAAATGACATATGAAAAGTGATATGAGTAGTACATGGGAAGTTCAGCAAGTCTTAAGAAGGACCCTTATGCCGAAAATGAGCATAAGCCCTCCAAAAGGATGATTTAAGGATACGTTTTCGGAGGATCTGACTTGGAGAGGCCAAATTGCCATTGTAAGTTTGGAATCTGGAATCACACCAAAAATGAACGTTGTAGATAATTGAATTAGATTTCCAAACATAGGTCGTGGACCTTCATAACATAACGAGATCAAGAGTTATGACCTTTTTACTGAATGAACGCGCAGGCAGAAAAATTAAGCCTGCGCAAACGCGAACAAAGGGGGCGCGATCGCGTTGAAAGAATTTTAAGTCGGTCCAAGAAGAACTTGGACCGTTATAAAAAGGGGTTATCCCCTTATTTTCCTCATCAAACATCCCAAATATTCTCCAAAATTCTAGAGAGTTCTCCCCAACTCTCCAAAGCAAATTTTAAGCCTGAACCAGGTATAATTCCTGAATTCCGGTCAAGACAGCGTATAGTTGTGATTATAATATCGTATTATGGCAAAACATGGCTTGGATTCAAGGCTGTAATTGAATATATCGCAGTTCTAACGGGCGAAAGGTATGAATCTTCCCTCATAAGTATTGATTTAAGCTTATTTACGGAGGAAAAGCTATTAAACGATCGGATAATGAATTTATGAGTTGAGAAATTTGAAAAACATCGTGTGGGATGTTTTATGGAATATATTGGTGTTGATAATATTGTTGTTGATGTTGGTATTGTTGTTGTTGTTGTTGTTGATTGCTTGATTGTGATTTCGGGCTAGGCATATAAACAGGGGAGATGCTGCATGAATTTTAGCAGATTCTAAAGGAGTTTGGTTTAAGGACTTGAGATAGGCATATGATGATAAATCTAACAGTATTATAATTTCTCTTGAATGTAGATTTGCAAGTTCGGGAGAATAAACGTTAATTCGTAGGAGATCAATCAGTTATGTTAAGGCTCGTCCCTTTCTTTCAAAGGCATGATCCCTATGGTACGATTTAATAAACGCTTCCATAACTTCTTTGTTTTCAAAAGATACAAGTTTATGACTCCAACGCATGATTTCTTTCCCTATAATCCATAAATGTTTTCCAAATGCCCGTATTTTCCAAACCAGAGATTTATGATTCTGTGAGCTCTTATGATAACAACAATGAACATGTTTTACGAAGCTAATGATGATGTCAAAGATGAGAATATTTTCTATGATGATTATGATGATGACGATTTTATGGTTAAAAGTCTCAAGTTATGAGATCAATGCTTTAATGAGATTATTGAGCTTATTTCATGATTTTCTCAATTTTTTCATTGTTGTTGGTCTCATCATATAATAATTGTTCCTTCAAGGTGAGATAGAGTGATGATGATTATTCCATAATATAAATCGGAGATTACCGACCTTACGTCACTCTGCTAAAGTGTTAGCTTATGTTTGAACCCTCATGCATGCTATGAGTATAATATGTGTGTGATGTTATTTTGTGACATTACCAAGTTCTATTATTTCATTTTGCTTATGCACTGCACTCATTCTCATTTTTCATGTACATATATAAGGCACAGTTGACAGGGGGCGACGCTTTGACCTTTGTTGTGATGTATCTATATAAGGCACAGTTGACAGGGGGTGACGCTGTGGCCTATGATGTGATGTAAATATATATAAGGCACAGTAGACAGGGGGTGACATTGTGGCCTATGATGTGAAGTTTATATATATAAGGCACAATTGACAGGGGGTGACGTTGTTGCCTATGATGTGATGTTTATATATATAAGGCATAGTTGACAGGGGGTGACGCTGTGGCCTGTGATGTGATGTTTATATATATAAGGCATAATTGACAGGGGCTGACGCTGTGGCCTATGATGTGATGTTTATATATATTGGGCATAGTTGACAGGGGTGATGCCGTGGCCTATGTTGTGATGTTTTTAGGGCTGACGATGTGGCCTATGTTGTGAAATTTTTAGGGGTAACGATGTGGCCTATGTTGTGGCGTTTCTATAGATATATGTGTTTTGTTGATATTGCCATAATGATTTATTTATCTTTGCAAATTCATTGGAATGTCTCAGATGTGTTCCATGATTTTATGTACATATTGATTTAAAAAGGTTAAAGTTGCATGTATGGTATCCGCCTTAAGAGGCAATCAAATGTACAAGTCATCTTTATCCCCGTTATGTTATATATTTCTCATTATGTTGGTATTCATTCCTTACATGCTCAGTACACTGTTCGTACTAACGTCGCTTCCTAGATGGAATAGTAGTATGGCACTCAGCCGAGTAGGTTCTTGAGTGCCAGTCGCGGCCCTCCGGTTTGGGTCATGACAAGGCACTCATCACAGCTCATCGGTTTGGGTCATGACACAAGGATCTCACAGATTTTATCCAGACTTTTCTGTTATATTCTTATTCTAAACATAAGTTTTAAGGTTGTGGTTGTAACTTTTATTCAAGTTGTATACTTAGAAGCTCTTGTACTATTCAGACCAGATTCCTTGGGTAGTTTATGTATTTCCACAATTATTACTTTTATATGATATTTCAGTCTTATTAGCATTTGTATTATTTGCTACACCTTGAAAATGTTTCACATCAATGCGTTGTAAGTAGACTGATGTAATCCCGGAGAGGACATGAAACCCCTATAAGGTTAATGAAGGTATTTCACGAGTGTTAAGTTTGTACCTTAAGGTTTCGAAGTTAAATGTTACATCCCGTAATTTCGTTCAACATATAGACGACTACGTTGAAGTGGGGAAATGCACTTAAAAATGAGAAATGAGATTTTGGGCAAATAAATAGGAGCTGCTTGCTTGCCCAACGTGCACCAACTTGCTTCCCCTCCTACTTGCTTGAGCTACTTGATACGTATCTTAACTATGAAGTAAGAGCTAGAAATGTGTTTAAATCTATAAAGGACCAGCTGGTAACACCTATTAATTAAGCAAGAAGGTGTGTCACCTACTTTCCAAAAGGAGAGGCCACAATTAAAAGCTTCCTAAAGAATATTGAGAGGGGCAGCCAAGAGGGGCCTTATAAGGCTGATTCTCTTCATTTCGTTTTTCCTATTTTTTGAACACTTTGTGAAGAGAGAAAACCCTGAAACTCCTCTCCAAGAATCCCATACAAACCCAAGGTCATTTCGAGTGTTACGAAGTGATTCTAGTGCCGAAAAACCTGGACTGCTTGCTAGTTTTCCTTTCTCCTTCTTGTAGCTGTGTTAGGGAGACTAATTTTAGATGAAGAGAGCTTAAATTTCGTGGGTTCTACTCAGTCCAAGGTAATTTTATGCTTCTCTTTTCCTTATCTAAGCTTCTAGGAGTTGTAGCTCGGTTATAAGGACTAGAACTTGTAAGTTTCGAAAGGATTAGCGTGTTGTTCTTATTGCGTCCTTGCTAAGGTGTTGTGAACTCAGTTTTAGGTTGAATTCATGGCTGATTTACATGATAAGAAGACTAAGTCGGAAACGTGTTTTAATAATCTTAAAAATCACTTTTGAGTTGCTGAACTTGTGGGACTATTATGATGTCGTTTTAAAGTTCTATTGTGGCTGAAAATATGTAGGGATAATTGAATATGTTGTGGTTAACGTTTTTGATAAATTCTATAAGGAAGAAGGGGTTTAAAACAATAAGTTGTTTAATCAAAAACTGATCTTGTCGCTCGCTACATAATTATTCTGAAAAGTTGGGGTTGTTCTTGTTGTGTTAAGGAGCTGGATGGATGGTGTTGGTTGTTGATGTTGTTGTTGGTGTTGTTTTGGATCTGGGAAAGTTAGAAAATTTAGGGGAAGTGCTGCCCAATTTTTCGTAAGAGAACTACTAGCTTAGAAGAGTGATTTGAGTTCTTCTATGGCATTAACCATAGTTCTAATACCTTGATGTTGGTTGGAGTACTACAGGCAATATATATTGAGTCATTAACAACAAATGTATGTTAAGTCTGACTCTTCTTTAATTTCGGCATGTTCTATAATGAAAACGAAAAGTAAATGAAAGTCATTCCATATTATTCTATTCTTAGATGGTTAGAAATGTCCATTCGTTGTTATCTCATGATTTTGCATTCAAGCATGTTGTTTTATCTGATTTTGAACTCCTAAAGAGGCATATATGGTGGATAATGATGTTCATAATGTAATCGGAGGATGAATGACTCTTATGTCACTCCGCGAAAGGTTCTATGGTCTTACGAGTCTCCTCATTCGTTGTGTATACACACACACATATTTTTATCAAATGGGGAATGGGGAGCCAATGGCATTATATACACGTACCACCTGCTCAACTGGATATATATATATATATATATATATATATATATAGGAAAAGGGCCTAAATACACTCGAACTTTTAGAATTGGTGCAAAAATACCCTCCATCCACCTTTGAGCCCCCAAATACCTCTGTCATTTATCTTTGAGCCCCCAAATACCCCTGACATCCACCTATAGGGTCGAATATACCCTTATTTCTAACAGTCCCATGTTGACTCCCAATTTTGTCCATCCTTTCGTCCAATTTACATTGTTGAGCTTCTATTTTGTTAGAATATTAATTATATTTTTTTTTATCACAACCTTTAGTTAAATTTCTTGATGATCTCTATTATTATTATTATTATTATTATTATTATTATTATTATTATTATTATTATTATTATTATTATTACTACTACTACTACTACTACTACTACTACTACTACTACTACTACCTTTTTGTTTTACTAGAAAAAACAATCACTCATGCATTTATTCTCCTTCTGGCTTAATTGCAGTGTTAATCCTATTCGTATCTCTATAAATATTTATTTAAACATATTTTTTGTATTAGCGTCACACTTATAGTTGTTGTTATGTTTCTATGATTACTTTACTATCTATTACAAGTGATAAAATTATTTACCAAAATATTTTGTCCCTCTACTTTTATTATCATTATGAAAATCGAGAAAATCTATTTGAAATTACTATATTCCCCAAATAAACCAAACAAAATTTTTCACCCATTTCCTAAAGTTTTTACCCAGCCCATAATCCCTTTCCAACTAAAAATCCCTAAAGGTATCAGGTTACCCCTAAAATCAAATAACCATAACTCATTGTTATTTACTCAAAATTCCTAAGACCCTGTCATCTCTAAATTTCATTAAAATCAAACATTCCCCGATTCTCGTCGAAATTCCACGGCTACAAAATCCCTTTCTTTGTGCCTTTTATATTCTTTCATTCATTGTAATTTGATTTTCTCTTCTCTTCTCTTTTCCATTCCACTTTATTTCCTTAATTCATTCACCTTAATTTCTTACTAGTACTCATAAAAATCATAGCTTAATATCCGCCTTAATTGCGAAATCAAAACTTTCCTCTTTTCATCTAATATGCGGAGAACAAAATGACATAAGTTTGGACCCGAATCTGTTCGAAAAAACCATCCAAGTTCAAGATTAATAATAATAATAATAATATTAATAATAGTAGTAGTAGTAGTAATAGTAATAATAAAAGTAATAATAGTAATAGAGATCATCAAGAAATTTAACTACAAGTTGTGATAAAAAAAAATACAATTAATAATCTAATAAAATAGAAGCTTAACGATGTAAATTGGATGAAAGGATAGACAAAATTGGGTGTCAACATGGGGCTGTTAGAAATAAGGTTATATTAGACCCCATAGGTGGATGGCAGGGGTATTTGGGGGCTCAAAGGTGGATGACAGGGGTATTTGAGAGCTCAAAGGTGGATGGAGGGTATTTTTCCACTAATTCTAATAGCTCGAGGGTATTTTAGGCTCTTCTCCTATATATATATATATATACACAAAGGCCGAAAATGATATGATACGATATGATGCCCGATGAGGCAAAGGGGAAAGCGTTATATACGCATATATATAAATATATGCATGTACGTGTTATTTTAAAAGTATAATATGCATATTCATGGCCATTAGTGGCAGTTCATAGGTACAGGTTGAGTCGCATGTCCTTCTAATCATTGATGTCTCATTATTATGTTTCATTTCTAGCTTACATACTCAGTACATTATTTGTATTGACGCACCTTTTATCTAGGGATGCTGTGTCTCATGCCGTCCAGGTGTAGATGGACGGGTTGAGGACCCTCGTAGTAGACTGTACCCGGGATATCAACTAGATTGGTGAGCTCCACTTCTGTTCGAAGTGTTACCGAGTCTGAGTACGTATGTACATATGTGTCTTATGCATTTTGAGTATGTCGGGGCCCTATCTCGGCTTATGTTACAGTATTATGATCTAGGTTAGAGTTTTTGCAGATAGAGTTATGTAAATGGTATGTCAGGATGTCGTCAGTTCCTTATGGCGGCCATATAGGCCCGTATGTTTATGTATATCCCCTATGAGGTCTTTTGTTATGCTTAATGTTGGAACAATATAAAATGAAGGTTAAATGGTTTATGGGCTCACATATGATTAATAGAGAAGAAATGAATGAAGCGTCGATGCTCAATCAAGTAGGGCACGGGTGTCAGTTTCGGCCCTCCGGTTTGGATCATGACAAACTTAGTATCAGAGTCGGTCTGTCCTAGAGAGTTTGCAAAGTCGTGTCTATTAGTCTCATTTATGAATATGTTCCTCGCTTTATTTATAATTAGGATGCTGCAGGACATTTAGGATGGTTACGCTATTTTCATATATTACCTCGTGCGATAGAACCAAGTCGTAGGAAGCGAAATTCGTTACACTAACCCTCGATTGTTTTATAGCTGAAGAATGACTTCTACCGGAGAGACGAATAGTGGTTCGAGGGCTATGGGAATAAGTTACTCTTATGAGACCGATCCATCTAAGGTTATGCTCTCTATTGAGACGGACCCATACGAGGTTATGTCTTCTATGGAGCAGGACCCATCGGAGATTCAGGATGAGTCAGTTCAACATGTATCATTAGATTCGATGAGTATGAGGGAGCCGAGAGGAGCTCCGATGTCGCAAATTTCATCCCTGGCCCTATTAGGGCAGGAGAGGAGGAGGGTAATGATGGGGATTGATCCCCAGACTTCATATTATGGTAAACCATCAGCTGATGCGGGGCTATCTGAAAGGCCGAGGAGTTTACGATCGAAGAACCTAACCAACCAAATCTTGATGGTATCAATGGAGCCGGGTTCAAATGATAATGGTGGTCAGACTGGAGGGATCAACATAGCTGGTACATTTGTAGAAATACGGGTGGTTTGGAAATGCCTTTACATATATGTCTTTTATCCCTTTATGATGTTACTATCAAGCTCTTCCTGCATTATCATGAATCGTTATTCATTTAACGAGTCATGATACACTCCGATGACAAAATTTTGCTTATAAGATTACAGATAACAGGAGTTAGAAGAATTAGTAAGGCTTGAGTGGCCTATAATCTAAAAGGGGAATATGAGATGGAGTAATAATGGGAATAGAAAGTAAGGGTACAAGGTGTCCAATAACCACGATAAAGATATATGTAAAATGTTGTGAGGGTTTTGCAAAGAAGATCAACCCAATTAAAAATTATTAAAACCAATAAGTGGAAAGAAGCAACGGGTGAAGTATAAAGGAATAGAATGACAAAGATGTGTGGATCGTACTTGGGTTGCGTAGAGTAAACAAAAGTATAAATGGTACGACCTGAAGCTATGAAGAAGGATTTTCAAATGTGATATGTATGAGATGAGGTGACTTCTAATGTTTCGTATCCCTACTTAACATTTGAAAGACCTGTGTGGCTGAGTTATATATTATACTTGGATGTATTTTCTGGGCTCTATACAAGTTTGAGATAGGAAGAGTTATTGAGAGGACTCTATCAAAATTTTTGAAAACCTAAGAGGAACCATTGGACCCTTGTATGTCCTAAAAGAAAAAGTGGTGTGGTCGGATGGATATGACTCGAAAACAAATAACCGATGATAGAGTTGAGGACAAGCTCACAAATGCAGAAGTTATGAGAGAGCACTAAATAAGAAGGGGGTGTATAGTAGAATGGCATAATAAGTAAATAGGGAAAGGATGAAGGTTTGCTACGAAGCATCAGTGTCCTTCTTATGACGATGAAAAGAAAGAATCTCGAATGTTTTCATAGATGAGGTGCTGAGAAAGATGATAACATGGATCCTTACGAAGCTTTAAGATGACGAAATAAGAAGGACGTCACTATAAACTCATAATATAGATAAGAAGCGGAAGTGTGGAATGAAATTATTGTAACTCACATAAGGAAGTGTAAAAGAGAAAAGTGACAATTAGCCGAAAAGGGACAATTAGCCTGACTCTAAAGTAGTATAACAACTTGGAAACCCAAATTTGATGTGGAGCAAAGAAGAAGGGAAAATACGACAACAAGGGGTTAAAGGAACAAAAGGGATGAATAACGAGAAAATGACTAAGACATAGAAGTGAAACTATATAGTCATTAGAAGAAAAAAATACATGAATTTCTGGAATCTGCAAGTCGTGATAACTATTATACGTATAATAGAAGGAAGATATGTTCCCTATAACTATTACAACAACCGAGAAAGAAATTGAGTAAGATACTATAAGGAGGTCGAAGTAGCAGTGCGAAAGTAAAAACAAGATGGTAAATGTTAGATCAGATAGCAAGTAATAAGTACGACCAAAGGGGGATTCAAAGGATGAACTTAAACCTAAAAGTCTAGAGAAACCACCCAAGTGGAGACAATGAAGTCAACACAAAGGAAAAGTTTTGGGATTGACTATGAGAAAAGGGCGGTAGTAGAAAGAGTTGGTATATAGGTAAGCTCATACAGGACGATAACCTACGACTGAATATGATAACCATTATGGTAACATGAGGACAAAATTCCAAGGATGGTGTCCAAAATCTAATGTACAGAGAATTTGGGAAGTTAATGTCACAACCTTAATTACCGATTGTGCGGACACCTACCTTATTGTCACTAATAGGCGAACCCTTACCCGTTAATCCATTAATAATTAGCCAATTTAACTTCTTTAATCATTTATACTTAAAAAATCAATGGTCATGTGAATGAATAAATAAATAAAAAATTCATAAGGAATCTTCAGGTTGCATGGCATGGGTAGAAGCTCACCCTCGGATCTGATCGAGCAAACTAGCTTCGAGCTAGAGATGTAGTCTGGAAGGAATCTTTGGAACACAATCTGCACTCAAAAGGGTGCAGCAAGGTAGTATCATTACAAACACTATGTACCGGTAAGCATCATAGGCGGACTAAGATTAGTTCACGTATATAAGCATAAAATCAACAAGATAAATAGATAAACACTTAATACTCAAATACAAGTCACAGAATATCCCATAACAGAGTCACAACCTAAGATGAACGTTCTAACCCACAAGTCTGTCAAGTTTTCAATAATCTCACCTGATAATCATAAGCCCAGGTTCCTTCTCTAGATAGAGTCCCTAATCCACAATTTAACTCAGTCAATGATCATATCAATACCACAACAGCCGTTTCAGCAAAAACACCAAAATAAAAAACAACGAGCCATATAATAATGTAAAATAAAATTTAATGATGTACAATGCAGTGCAAGATGATGTGCAATGCAATGTAATGCAATGCCCTGGCCAAATACATAGTGTACACATATGCTACTGATGTCATAGCTCAATAGTCATGACCTACAGAGGGCCTATGGTGTCTATGCACAACTCGTTTCGGATTCACTCCTCAGACCCGAGCATAAACCGCCGCTCCGGAACGAACCTCGGACGCAGGCTACATCAATGTATCCCTCATTTTCAGAACGAACCTTGGACCACAAGCCATAATCTAGGTCACATATGTGCCTTTCCATATATTTGTACATAATGGTATTTCCTGCCCTTTTATTATCCATGCTAAAATCATCAAGTACCATGCATAAAATAGTATCACAAGTTCAACAAGAAGATTCTATTAACTTCTTCACTAATTTCACATCACAATGTATGTCTCAACGTATTCCAGTTCATTAGTATGTATGGACTATGAAAAATTAGAAATATCAATGTCAAACACAAGGCATCATGCCACAAGCCTTCCAAACCATTTCCATCATGCACTAGTGTATGAATGCATAAATGAGTGTAAACGTGGTAAATTGTAACACCTCGGAAAATTTACAATTTACCACGTTAATGCACAGTGAATAGACTAACGAAGGGCACAAATTATATGATGTTTCAATAAGCAATAAATATCATTTGATGATCCTAATTGAGATTTCAAAGACATTCGAGGTAAGAGCAGAAAGTTTGCCAAGAAAGGCAAGGTATACATTATGTATCGGAAAGAATTTACGAGTAACAAGTTAATGATGACTTAATGATGTCTTGAGGAAGAGTTATAACATCCCTTAGATTTTTAATGAGGTGTTAAACAAGTGTTAAGAAGGTTCCATGAGGATTGGAGATCGAACGAGTCGACAAGAATGAGTTTCGAAAAAGTTGGGCATTATACGGTCCAACATACTGGCCGTATGTTAGGCCGTATATTCTGCCCAGAATGGCAGCCTTCACTGGACCAATGGTACGACCATACATACGGTGCATATAAATTATATGGACCATATGTTGGTCCGTGAAACCAAAGGGGACAGATTGTGAGTTATTAAAAAGGGAACCCAAGTTCATTTCATTTTCACTCTCCTTCTCTCAAGAACTCTCTAGAATATTTCTCCACACCTCTCCCACAAGAATTCAAAAGAAATTGATGATCAACTTCATCAAACCAAGAAAATCAAGTGCAAGAAACTCATTAAGGTTCATCTAAGACAAGAAATCCAAGTGGAAGTGGAACTAGGGTTTTGCTCATGTGAAGTGTTTCCACCCAAAGTCCATTCCTACACCATCTAAGTTGAGTTTTATGGTAATTCCATGTTGTTTAAGTTATTGAGAGGTTGAAAGACTTGGAATGTAGAAGAAGATAGAAAATGGGTCATGAATGTGAGAATAATGGCATTTTTTAGTAGTAGTTTGGAATGAGTCATGATTCTTCATATGTTGTGATTATAATTATGCTATAAATGATATTAAGAACATGGGACATACATTGTATATGAGTGAATGTAATAGTGTACTATGACCATTGATATGGATGATTTGAAGTGAATTGGGAAATATAGATAATGTAGGTGAATAATGGTTATTGCTTATGATGTTGTGAGTGTTATTATAGACGTTTGAGGAGTTGATACATGATATGGAGAAAGTTGTATAAAAAAAGGAGATGCTACCCAATTTTCTCTAGTTTTAGTCAAGTATGCTAAGCTACCGATTATCGAATGTTAGTATAAACTCTAATGAAGGTAGAAACGTGAGCATTAAAGGAGAACGTTAAAGTGATAGAATATCTAAACGAAAAGGTATGTAAGGCTAACCCTTCTTTCAATAAGGCATGGTTCCTTGGCTATATATCTATCCTTTCATGAGTCTATAATGTCCTCCAAATGATTCTACCTTTAAAGCTACTAAAGCTCATGATTTTCGTTATGTTTATGATTCTACTAAATTCCTTATATGATGGGTGATCCTCTAAAGATATATGTAATGAAACAATGATAGTAATGATGTCAAAGATGCTTATGAGCTCTTATGTATATGTGTCTATATATGACTATTATGCAACACCGAGCTTGTATGGCCGGGTATGATATGTATTGCACGCACACCACTACAGTTAGGTACGGATACCACTGAGCCTTAGTAGGGCCAGGTATGTATAATCACCGAGCCTTGCCATGGCCGGTGTTATATCCCGTATTTCGTACATTCAGATATTTCAAGGAAGTTGTGGTAAGTTAAGGGCAAGACTATTTTCAAAAATTATTTTAATATACAATTTGTTTATTAGTATGGAAATATTGAGAAAGGCTAAGGGTAAAAAGGAAAATTCGCAAAGTGGTTTATGGTAATATTGAGGAAGGCTAGGGGCAAAACGGAAATTTCGCAAAAGTACAAGAAGGTTCTAGCCAAGCCCCTCTTTGCCGTGTGGCATGGGTTCACATGGTATTAGTAGGAGCCATATAAATATATATATATACATATGGAAAAGTGATGAAAAAATAAGATAATTAGTCATCTTTGTTTTATTTTAAGAAACTTCAAGAAAAAGGGAGAAGGGGCATGTGTCCACATTCTACTTGATGAGGCTAATTATATACATGGACAATTGTCTACATAATGAGACATGATCTTCCCTCACAAGTTTGAGAAACTTCAAGGAAAGAAATTGGAAGACCATTCGGCCAAGGGTTGGCCGAACTTGGCCATGGAAAATTTGGTCAAGAAAAATTATTTTCTTCTAGTATTTAACTAAGTGGAACGTCCCTAACAACATGGAGGGGTTGTTGGAGCAAGTAAAGCATCCATTGGGAAAGTTATGAACCCTAGCCAAGTGAAGAGATGTGTGGAGAAAGGTATGTGTCCAATTCTCTTTTACATGTGTCATGGATGATTTATGTATGTTGAAGTATGTAGAAATGGATGAAATTCATGAAATATGTATGTGTATGGTTGTGGCCGAATAGGGGTGGTGTTGTGAAGATATGATGAATTGATTTTATTTAGTATTTTGATTGTTATAGTTGTGGATTCCATGATGAAAATGAAGGTTTGATAACTTGAAATGAAGTTGTGACTATTGTGGGATTATTGAAGAAATTAATATGACACTAGCATGGTTTCTTGTGTTTGTGAATATAAAGTTGTCAACGTGTGATTGTAGATATAATGCATGGATTTGGAGGTGAGAAATGTGTTGATTTTATTGAGTTTGGAAGATTGTAAGTTGGTTGTTGTGATTGAATTGAATATAAGAAAAATGTCGTTGGATTATGTAAAAGAAGTTACTAACGTTAGAATGTATTTTGGATTCATTGTTGAAGTTGTTAGTATGATTGTTGGTATTGTTGTTGATAATTTGGCCGAGTTGAATTCTCGGATTGTTGTTGATAAATTGGCCGAGTTAGATTCTCGGGGATGGTGTATTTATAGGGGAAATGCTGCCAAAATTTCGGCAGATTATAAATGAATTCATTGAAAGTCTAAGACAAGTATATAATGATGAATCTAATGATTATGTAAATCTTCTCGAATGTAGACTAGCAAGCTTGGACGAATAAGCGTAGCTAATAGGACGTGGAGCAGGTATGTAAGACTTACCCTTTCTTTCTTTTGGCATGATCCTTGTGAAACGAACAGACTAAGTATATGTATGATTTCAAAGAAACTTCTACTCTTAGAGCCACTAGGATGTCTAACGTTCTTGATTTCCATAAGCTATTTCATATGGTTTCGATGCGTATCTATGATGTCCGAAGTTCTATTTGATATGTTTCCGAATGGCATTCAAGAGATAATTGATATGACTAATGTCTTGATTTTCAAATGATAGCACGTTTGATTATTCCATTGAGTCCTTGATATATTTTGATACGTACATATGGTTCCAAAGGTTTTATTTTGATTTGGTCCATAATGATATTCAAAAGGTACTTGACATGATTATTGTTTTGATTTTCCAAAAATAGCTTCTGAAAACGTTCAAAGAGGTTTCTGTAGTAAAATGTCCCTAACTTTCGTATACTAACTCGGATTGCCTCGAAACGTGTTTACGATCTTTCACGTGTCGTTTGTGTACTTACTCATCGAGTCTTGAAGTTGTTTTATGTGCATATAGTTTCTCACGACTCTGCTCGTGCATGCCTTAATGTATCTTCCACTGAGTCCCGGGCCAGGACATGTTCTCGTGCGTACTCCACTGCATTGTTCACTGAGTCCCTCTCACTTGCGGGCCGGGACACGTTATATGTATATGTATATGATGATATGATGATACAAGGATGGTGGCCAGGATGGCATATGATGACTTCATTCACCGAGACCCGCAATAGAGGGTCGGGACACGTTATATGCATACAAGATATGTGATGTTGACATGTATGATTTTATCCACCGAGTCCCTTACTTGAGGGCCGGGACACGTTACGCATATATGATATATGATGGGGACATGTATGATTTTATCCACCGAGTCCCTCACTGGAGGGCCGGGACACGTTATATGTATACATGATATATGATGTGGATATGCATGATGTTCATTTAAAAAGGCAAGTGCTCCGATGTTTTTAAAAGTCATACTTGATTCTGGTATATCTCTGTTTCAAATATGATCCTCTTTTCTGTATTCCATGCCTTACATGCTCAGTACATATTCCGTACTGACCCCCTTTCTTCGGGGGCTGCGTTTCATGCCACGCAGGTACACCCAGATGAGTAAAGGACATTGCTAGAAGATGCTTCAGCTGGATTGGCGAGCTCCACTTCTTTTCGGAGTGTTGCCGAGTCAGAGTACATATGTTATGATTTCTGGATTGATGTTAGAGACTTTGCAGACAGAGTCGTGGGTATAGAATGTCAGTCTTATAAGCGGCCTCACCGGCCGATGTGTCTTTATATATTATGTTACAGATTCCATATGGTTGCAGATTTTGTTTGATTTGAGAACGATAAAAAGAATGTTTCTGAAAGCCTTACTACGTATTTCATGCTTATTTGATTTAAGAGTCCAAAGAGATTATGTATGTGATCAGAGTCAGCGGGTTCGCTCGGCTCCGAATATGGGGTCGGGTGCCCATCACACCCTAGAAAGATTAGGGTGTGACAGCCGGGTATGTGAAACACCAAACCTTCATGGTCGGGTATGCTATGAATATGAATATGGATATAAATACGGATACGAATACGGATACGAATATAGATGTATGTATATGTACATGTGTATGTACACAACCACGCACTAGAAATGGAAAATCCCTATGAAAGGCAAGTAAGTATTTATGACAATGGTTCTACTACCTCCCATCCTATGCAATTTCTTATGTTGTCTCTTATGCTTATATAATGACGTTGATTACGCTTTACATACTCTGTAAATTATTTGTACTGACGTCCTTTTGTTTGTGGACACTACGACATGCTCGCAGGTGGATAGGGAGACAGGCTTAATTCATAGACTCTTATTCAGGGACTACATAGAGGAGCTCCATTTCATCTGGAGCTACATCTTTGGGTATTACTCTTTTGTGTACATACTTACGGGCACAGCGGAGTCCTGTTCTGCCTATATGATGTGACATACTCTTCTTAGAGGCTCGTAGACATGTGTATATGGTTAGATACCTTGTAGCCTTGTCGGCGTATATTTTGTATATTTTTTTATAGCCTCGTCGGCATATGTACATTGATATGGGCATAGTTGTTGATGGTGACATAAATGTATTGTTGCCAAATGATATTAGCATAAATGATGGATAGAAAGTACGATTAAGCTATGTGGCTCACCTAGATGAAAATGTGAATGTATGATAAGAGGTGCCTGGGTAGGTTAGCACCGGGTACCCGTCATGGCACTCCGGTTGGGTCGTGACAAAAAGTTGTATCAGACCAGCTCTAACCTAGGGTGTGTCTACTAGCCGTGTCCAGTAAAGTCTTATTTATGGGTGTGTTGCGTGCCACACTTGTAAATAGGAGGTTGCGGGCATTTTAGGAATGAATGACCGTCTTTATTCATAAGATCGTGCGATAGAGCTATAATATAAGGATTTCTCTTTTCCTTAAGTGTGTATTGTGTATTTCAAAGATGCCAGTAAAGAGAAAACCTACGGCAGGCCAAAAGGGCAAGACAGTGGCAGAAAAGCGGGCTGAAAGAGCACCGCAAATGGTTGTAGAGGAAAGTGAGTCTAGAATGCGGCTCAATCTCAGTCCTCTCATTCAGTGCCTATTCCTAAGGAGCATGAGGGAGCCTTATCCCCAGCTCCAGCACCTCCACCAGATGCTTCAGGCTAAGATGTAAAAGAGGCCATTTATTTACTTACTCAGTTGGATGCTGCCCAGACTCAGCGGCAAGGTAAAGGGCAAGGTGATAGGGCTTTAGTGCAAGGGCCCGTGATTTTCTTAGCTTGAACCCTCCGAAATATTTCGGATCAAAGTCGGATGAGGACCCTCATAATTTCATTAATGGGATGTTGAGGACACGTCGGTTGATGCATGCTTCGGACATCGAATCGGTGGAGTTAGCATCCTATAGATTGAGGGATATTATGGTTCATTGGTATAGAGTTTGGATGGCTTCATGGGGAGCCAATTGTTACACCTCGGAAATTTCGCCGAACTTGTATGATGAGTGGAATGATGAAAAATTGAGTGATGATGTTTTATTAAGTCGGGAATGGCTAATTAAGAAATTTTGGAAATAAGAAAGTCGCGGAAAATTTTTCAGCACAGTGGTCGTATGTGGCACTATACGGCCCGTAAAGTGATTTACGGACCGTATAGTGCAGTCGTCCTCCAGCTTGTCAAAAATCTCAACTTTCTGTAAATGTTGAATATGGTTAAATACGACCCAGTTTACGGCCCGTAAACTGGTTTACGGACTGTAAACCAGGTCGTAAACTACCATGTCCACCAGTCAAAACTTTCTGTCTTTGAAATGGTTAAACACGACTTGGAGGACGACCCGTAAACTGGTTTACGGACCGTAAACCTCAGTCGTAAATCGCCATAATCCCCAGCCAAACTTTCTGTTTTTGGGAATGCTTAAAAACGACCACAGTGGACGGACCGTAAATCAAAATACGGTCTGTATATGGTGGTTTACGACCACTGTTCACCCCGACAAGAATTCATTAAAGATCAGATTTTGTGATTTTAAAAAGGGACTTAGGCTTCATATTACTTCATTATTCACCCAACAACTCAAGAGACCTATAGAACATTCCAAATAATTCCTCCACAAGAATTCAAGAGAATTAAAGGGAATATCAAGACCAACAACACTAATTTCATGGAATCAAGTGTAAGAACACATCAAAGGATCTTCTAAGTCAAGAAATTCCCAAGAAGGTGGAACTAGGGTTTTGGCTAATTGAAGTATTTCAACTTCAGGATTTTTCAACCATCATCCATGGTAAGTTTTATGATTATTCCATATTGTTGAAGTATTGGAAAGCTTAGGCACTTGAAATGTAGAAGAATATAGAAATGGGTCATTATTGAGTGAATAGTGACATAAATGAATGATAGTGGAATTGGACTATGAATATTGAAGTGTTGTGAGTACTAATACGTTATAAATCATGTTTATATCATGAAACAAGCATTCAATGCATGAAAACGCAAGGATGAGCTAGAAGTATAAATAAAGGAAAATTGGAGGAAAATGGTGGATTTTGCCAAATGTACGTAAATGACGATTGTTAATCATGATATTGCGAATAATATTATGAATATTGGGAGTTGATATAGAACGCGAGAAAAGTAGTATGAGCGAAAAAAGCGTTGTCCGACTTCTCCTAGAATTAGCGACACGTTCTTATAGTCAGTTACTAATGTTGATACGAATTCTCTTATGAAGGTAACGACGTGATGTCGATGGAGAACAAGTGAGCAATATCTTAGCTAAGCGACTAAGGTATGTGAGGCTAGTCCTTCTTTCTAATGGCATGAATCTTTTAGTTTGAATCCCTATTCCCTTCATAAGTTCTTGCATTCTAAGAAGTTAAAAGCTTA
The DNA here is from genome assembly GCF_019175385.1 of Lycium barbarum. Lineage (NCBI taxonomy): Eukaryota > Viridiplantae > Streptophyta > Magnoliopsida > Solanales > Solanaceae > Lycium > Lycium barbarum. The sequence continues at coordinate 36,085,266 of NC_083343.1, read as the reverse complement.
TACTTATGAATGTCTATATGAGATGGGTTATACGATATGATGACACTAGAATGATGATGATGTTATTCCTTGCCTACACTCACCTTATGTACTAGTCCTTTCAAGGTGGGGCGGAATGTCCATGATGATTTCATAATGCAATCGGTGGATCACGACCTTACGTCACCCCGATAGAGTAAAGTTGATCATGAGTCTTATATACGTATTATGATAAGATAAGTATTTTATGATAAGCATATTACTATGAGCATATATATTGAGCATGTCATAAGCATTTCACACCGGACCTAGTTGGCCGGGCAGACACCGCTTCGGCGGGCGGCGATACGGATACACCACGACCTACGTTCGTGGGCAAACACCACTAGTGGGCGGCATGAGATGGTACCCCGGACGCAGGAGCCCTGGACGCGGGCTAATATTATTGATTATCACACTGTTCCGACATGGACGGGCAGCTTGCATATGATGCATACATGTTATGATGATGAATATGAGTAAGATAGCATGCATTACTTCATTTATGATTATCAGTCAGATCCATATGTCTCATGTTGATGTTATTCCCATATTATGGATGTCTCCTTTCATTATGTATGCCTCTCATACTCGGTACAATATTCGTACTGACGTCCTTTCTTCGGACGCTGTGTTCATGCCCACAGGTAGACAGGGAGGAGAGCTTGGCCCAGGTCCTCAGTAGCTGTCAACTAGTAGATAGCACTCCATTGTTCGGAGGTGCTTATGACTATTCTTTTGATGTACATTCATATATGCATATTTTGGGCATGACGGAGTCTTGTTCCGTCCATGTATTCATTATGTTAGTAGAGGCTTGTAGATACGCAGTGTGGGTTAGATGGTCTCACAAGATGTTTTCTTATGTATGTATGTTATTTTGACGGCCAAGGGGAAAATGTGTATAAAGTATTTATATTTTGATTAAATATGATTTTCCTACAATTGGTATGTAAAAATTGATAAAAGAGTATTAAATGAGCGAGACCAGCAGTAGAGTAAGTTAAGTAATAGAGTGAACGGTGCTCGGTAACTAGTTCCGGGTACCCGTCGCGGCCCCTTGCTGGGTCGTGACAGAAGTGGTATCAGAGCAGTTCGCCCTAGGAAGTGTCTACGAGCCGTGTCTAGTAGAGCCTTGTTTATGGTGTGTTGTGCGCCACGCTAATAAACAAGAGGCTACAGGGCATTTAGGAAAATGACCATCCTTCTTCTCATGAATCGTGCGATAGAGCCATGTCTAGGATTATATCATCCCTAAAAGTGAGTTATGGTTTCAGAAGAATGCCGCCGAAGGGAAAAGCTACAGCTGCCCAGAAGGGCAAAGCTACGATGAAGAAGCGGGCAGAAAGGGAGCCTCCGGCGGGGGTAGAGGAAAGTGAATCGCAAAGTGAGGCCGTGCCCAATGTAGAAGAGCAGGGAGGAGCCTCAGCTCCGATTCCTCCACCGGGTGCTTCGGGTCAACAAGTGTCCGAGGCTATACATTTATTGACGTAGTTGGTTGCCGGTCAGGCACAACGACAGAATGCGGGCCCAAGTGATCGTTCAGCTAGTACAAGAGCCCGTGATTTCCTTACTCTAAATCCTCCAGAATTTTTTGGGTCGAAGCCGGATGAGGACCCACAAGGTTTTATCGATGAAATGTTGAGGACGTTAACACTTATGCATGCTTCTGAGACTGAATCTGTAGAGTTGGCCTCATATAGACTTCGCGACGTGGCGGTACTATGGTATAAGAATTGGGTGATAACAAGAGGGGAGAATGCATCACCTCCTGTGTGGCAAGAGTTTGTAGATGCCTTTATTCGTCAATACTTGCCACCTGAAGTCCGCCGAGCTAGAGCGGACAGGTTGTTGAATTTGAAACAGGGAAGCATGAGTGCCCGAGAGTATAGTATGCAATTCAACTCATTGGCCCGGTATGCTCCGACTATGGTGGCTGACATGGGGGACCGAGTCTATAGATTTGTGAGTGGTTTAGGACCACACTTGTTCAGAGATTGCCTGACAGCCTCTTTGCAAGACAGGATGGATATTTCCCGCATACAGGCCCATGCTTAGAACCTCGAGGAACGACAACGACAGCAGAGAAGTGATCGTGAGGGTGACAGAAGACAAGGTAAGAGGGCTAGATCTATGGGGAAGAGCAGTGAGTACCGAGGGGGACCGAGACAGACATATTCTAGGCACTCAGGTCAGTCAGTGACTAGTGCACCTCTTAGGTTCTCAGATAGGAGGGTTGATCGTTTTACTCAGTCAGGCCAGGGTCAGAGTTCGAGGGCCTCAGATTCGCAGTCCAGGGGAGACTTTAGCCAGAGGAGACCTCCAGTGCCGCGGTGAAGCCAGTGTGGCAAATTACATTCCGGACAGTGTCGTCAGGGTTTGGATACTTGTTATGCTTGCGGGCAAGTCGGTCACATGATGAGAGATTTCCCCTCAGCAAGAGATAGAGCTGGGACTCAGCCTACAGGTTTAGCAGCGGGTTCTTCTTCAGCACGCCCGATAGCACAGACTCCTCAGACTACAGCAGGTAGAGGCAGAGGTAGAGGGTGAGCATCTACTTCAGGTGCTGTTCAGCCCCATGTGTATGCTCTAGTTGGGAGACAGGATCTTGAGTCTTCCCAGATGTTGTCACAGGTACCTTGACTATATTGTTTTTCCGTGACATATATGCTCTGATTGATCTAGGTTCTACCATCTCATATATTACTCTGTATATCGCTGATTGTGTTGGGGTAAGACCTGAGCCAATTAAACCTTTCGAGGTATTCACTCCGGTTGGTGATCCTGTAATAGCGAGGCAAGTATATCAGAACTGTGTAGTCATTATAGGTGATCGTCAGACAAGGGCTGATCTAATTGAACTTGAGATGATAGATTTTGACGTAATTATGGGTATGGACTGGTTAGCATCATGCTATGCTAATGTTTGTTGCCGGACAAAGGTAGTTCGATTCCAATTTCCGGGAGAGCCCATACTCGAGTGGAAGGGTGATACAGTTTCCCCAAAGGGTAGGTTTATTTCCTACCTTAAGGCAAGAAAGATGATAGCCAAGGGTTATATTTGTCATTTAGTTCAGGTTCATGACACGGAAGTGGAAGTGCCAACTTTCCAGTCTGTCCCAGTAGTGAATGAATTCCCAGATGTGTTTCTCGACAAGTTACCAGGCCTTCCTCCAGAAAGGGAGATCGACTTTGCTATTGATGTATTACCAGACACCGAGCCTATTTCTATTCCTCCTTATCGAATGGCTCCAGCAGAATTGAAAGAGCTAAAAGCACAGCTAAAAGATTTACTTGAGAAGGGGTTTATAAGGCCTAGTTCCTCGCCATGGGGAGCACCAGTCCTGTTCGTAAAGAAGAAAGACGGATCGCTACGAATGTGCATCGACTACAGGCAGTTGAACAAAGTGACGGTGAAGAACAGATATCCCCTTCCTAGAATTGACGACTTGTTCGATCAGTTGCAAGGTGCTATATGGTTTTCCAAGATAGATCTGAGATCGGGTTATCATCAGGTGAGAATTAGGGAAGCAGATATTCCCAAGACTGCCTTCCGGACAAGATATGGTCACTACGAGTTTCGAGTAATATCGTTCGGGTTGACGAATGCCCCGACGGTGTTCATGAATTTAATGAATAATGTGTTCAGGCCGTTTTTGGATCTTTTTTTGATAGTGTTCATCGACGATATTTTGGTGTACTCTCGCACAGAATCAGAACATGCAGATCATCTAAGAATTGTTCTTGGCGTTCTTCGAGATCGAGAATTGTATGCAAAGTTTTCGAAGTGCGAGTTTTGGCTTTATTCTGTTGCATTCCTGGGTCATGTTATTTCAGATGATGGAGTTCGAGTTGACACTCAGAAAATAGAACTATGAAGACTTGGCCAAGGCCTACGACGCCTACAGAAGTTCGTAGTTTTCTGGGTTTGGCAGGTTATTATCGAAGATTCGTAGAGGGCTTCTCATCTATTTCAGCCTCATTGACAAAGTTAACCCAGAAGTCGGCTAAATTCCAGTGGAGTGATGCCTGTGAGCGTAGCTTCCAAGAGTTGAAAAACAGGCTGACCTCAGCGCCAGGGCTAACACTTCCAGAAGGATCAGATGGCTATGTAGTATATTGTGACGCCTCCGGTGTGCGATTAGGATGTGTGTAGATGCAGAATGGAAAAGTTATTGCTTATGCTTCGAGACAGTTGCGAAAACATGAACAGAATTATCCTACTCATGATATTGAGCTAGCTGCGGTCATTCATGCATTGAAAATATGGAGACACTACTTATATGGTGTGCACGTGGACATCTATACGGATCACAAAAGCCTTCAATATATTTTCAAACAGAAGGAGTTGAACCTGTGGCAAAGGAGATGGTTAGAATTACTGAAGGATTATGATGTGAACATTCTATATCATCCAGGGAAGGCGAATGTAGTTGCAGATGCACTTAGCCGTCGATCAATGGGTAGTTTATGCGGAGTTCCTTCAGAAAAGTGAGAAATGGTTCATGAAGTCCATCGGTTAGCAAGTCTCGGCGTACGACCCATTGATTCAGGAGATGCAGGTATTAGCGTCAAGGACCCCACAGTTTCATCATTGAATCTAGAAGTGAAGGAATGGCAATATGAAGATCCCCAGTTAAGACACTATCGAGATCTATCTCAGGAAAAGGAAGAGTCTCCATTCGAAGTTTCCATAGAAGGGGTTCTTAGATATCGAGGCCGGCTATGTGTACCAAATGTGGCAAACTTGCGCCAACGGATTTTAGAGGAAGCACATTATTCCCGATATTCTATTCATCTAGGTGCAACCAAGATGTACCACGATCTCAAATTGGTATATTGGTGGGATGGCATGAAGCAAGACATAGCAGAATTTGTAGCACAGTGTCCGAATTTCCAGCAAGTGAAGGCCGAGCATCAAAAGCCAGGAGGGTTATTGCAAGCAATGGAAATTCCTACGTGGAAATGGGAAGAGATTAACATGGATTTTGTGGTAGGATTACCCCGTACGCGAAGGAAGTATGATTCTATATGGGTGATCGTGGATAGACTCACGAAAGAAGCTCATTTTCTCCCCGTTAGAACCACATATTCAGCGGAGGATTATGCTAAATTGCATCTCAAGGAGATTGTACGACTTCACGGTATTCCTTTGGCCATTATCACAGACAGAGGGGCACAGTTCACAGCCAAGTTCTGGAAGTCCTTCCAAGAAGGTCTAGGTACCTAAGTTAAGCTCAGCACGGCGTTCCATCCGCAGACTGACGGACAAGCCGAGCGCACTATTCAGACCTTAGAGGATATGCTACGGGCATGTGTACTGGACTTTGGCGGTAATTGGGATGAGCATTTGCCTCTTATTGAATTTGCCTATAATAACAGCTATCATTCCAGCATTCAAATGGCCCCGTATGAAGCCTTATATGGAAGAAAATGTAGATCTCCAATTGGATGGTTTGAAACCGGAGAAGTACAATTGATAGGCCCCGACTTGATCCAACAAGCAGTTGAAAAGGTTAAAGTGATTCGAGACCGACTGTTAACAGCTCAAAGTCGCCAAAAGTCTTATGCAGATAATCGCCGACGAGATTTGGAATTTCAGGTGGGCGATTGGGTGTGCCTGAAGGTATCGCCGATGAAGGGAGTGATGAGATTTGGCAAGAAAGGAAAGATAAGTCCCAGATATATCGGACCCTACCAAATCATTCGCAAGGTGGGTCGAGTATCCTACGAATTGGACTTGCCTTCAGAGCTCGAATCCGTGCATCCAGTATTCCATGTTTCGATGCTCCGCAAGTGTATTGGAGACCCAACAAGAATAGTCCCGGTTGATGATGTGCAAGTAACAGAGGAGCTAATATACGAGGAGATGCCCATTGCCATTTTGGATAGACAAGTACGAAGGCTTCGGAATAAAGAGGTTGCTTCAGTCAAAGTTCTATGGCGGAACAATAATCGGGAAGAAATGACTTGGGAAGCGGAGGAGAAGATGAAATCTATGTACCCCCATTTGTTCCAATCCCCAGAAGATATTCAAGATGAGACGTCGATGGTGTAAGGTATGTATATTTTAGTTTTATGTTTTTGGTCGTGTGTGGCCATAAATGTGTTGATATTGTGATATAGCCCTGTGAGGCGAAGATATTGTGGGTTGTTGTAATGGAAAGGTAATATCCAAATTACAAAGGAAACTCTGGTAAAAAATTTCTGGAATTCCTAAGTGTCGAACATTCGAGGACGAATGTTCCAAAAGGGGGGAAGAATGTTACACCTCGGAAATTTCGCCGTACTTGTATGATGAGTGGAATGATGAAAAATTGAGTGATGATGTTTTATTAAGTCGGGAATGGCTAATTAAGAATTTTTGGAAATAAGAATGTCTCGGAAAATTTTTCAGCACAGTGGTCGTATATTGCACTATACGGCCCGTAAAGTGATTTACGGACCGTATAGTGCAGTCGTCCTCCAGCTTGTCAAAAATCTCAACTTTCTGTAAATGTTGAATATGGTTAAATACGACCCAGTTTACGGGCCCGTAAACTGATTTACGGACCGTAAACCAGGTCGTAAACTACCATGTCCATCAGCCAAAACTTTCTGTCTTTGAAATGGTTAAACACGACTTGGAGGACGGCCCGTAAACTGGTTTACTGACCGTAAATCAAAATACGGTCCGTATATGGTGGTTTACGACCACTGTTCACCCCGACAAGAATTCATTAAAGATCAGATTTTGTGATTTTAAAAAGGGACTTAGGCTTCATATTACTTAATTATTCACCCAACAACTCAAGAGACCTCTAGAACATTCCAAATAATTCCTCCTCAAGAATTCAAGAGAATTAAAGGGAATATCAAGACCAACAACACTAATTTCATGGAATCAAGTGTAAGAACACATCAAAGGATCTTCTAAGTCAAGATATTCCCAAGAAGGTGGAACAAGGGTTTTGGCTAATTGAAGTATTTCAACTTAAGGATTGTTCAACCATCATCCAAGGTAAGTTTTATGATTATTCCATGTTGTTGAAGTATTGGAAAGCTTAGGCACTTGAAATGTAGAAGAATATAGAAATGGGTCACTATTGAGTGAATAGTGACATAAATGAATGATAGTGGAATTGGACTATGAATATGTCACACCCTAACCTAATTAGGGTGTGATGGGCACCCGACCCCACATACGGAGCCGAGCGAACCCGCAGACTCTGATTACACACCTAATTCCTTAGGATCCAGAAAATCAAATACGAGTACAATACATATTAAACAGTCAAATTTTTTTTCTTTTTTTTTTTCCTCTTACCGTTCATGATTAAACAAAAATCTGTAATCATATGGAATATACTACATGACATAAAATGACGTATCAGCTGATGGAGCCGCTTACAGACTGACAACCATTACCCACAACGCTGTCTGCAAAGTTTCTAATACTGATCGGACATCACAGCATACATACTCTGACTCGGCAGCACTCCGGGAGGAAATGGAGCCGCCAATCCACTGGATCATCTTCGGCTAACCTCATCTATCCATCTGTGGGTACCTGCGCGGCATGAAACGCAACCCCCGAAAAACAGGGGTCAGTACGGAATATGTACTGAGTATGTAAGGCATGAGTACAGAAAACGGAACCATGACTGAAACAAATAAAACAACGTACAAATACCTTATCCAGAATATCAAACACTTATTATCCTTTTTCTTCCAGACACAAACCATACTTACTTATGTCGCATGTCACACGGATCACAGAATGTACAGAGTGCTCAGATGATGTCCTATAGCAGACGGAATACAGAACATATGGAATGTCGGAATGCCTACTCTCCAAACACAAGTCATGCATATCATTACCAGATATCATATCATATACGCGGTAACCCCGGGGACATATACCACGCCGGGACAAATACCATATCATACATACGGTAACCTCGGGGACAAATATCACACCGAGGGACCGGTCACATCCCATCATATACATGCTAACCTTGGGGACAGATAACACGCCGAGGAACCGGTGAACAATGCCAAGGGATGCGCACGATAACTTAGGAACATGGTCGCCACTCCTACCTTTGGCGCCACAACACGTCATATTTCAGAAAATTTGCTCCGATCTCCGTCACACATCATAACATAACCACGGTACCCGGGGGCGGACAGATAACACGACACCCCGAGCCCAGACACATCATACTTCATAATATATCCTTGGTAACCGGGTACGGACATATAACACAGTACCCCGGAACCGGACACATCATACTTCGGAATTCATATATGGAACCCGACCCTTAACAGAGGACTCGGCGAACCATCCGCACGATACATACCGGCCCGGGACTCGGTGAAGGAAATCATAACATATGCACGAGCAGAATAGTGAGAAACCGAATGCACATAATTCAGACTCAATAGATTAATCAAACATATTCTCAGAATATCCATAACAAATTACTTACTACAGAATACTTATGTCAAATTACTTTTATCAGAATATTTCTATCAAAGTACTTATATCGCTTTTACTCAATCTGGATACATATTCCCAATTACTTGTAGCATAATCTCTCATATCAGAACACTTATACCAAATACTCTCATCAGGATATTTATATCAGAATGTTCAGACCAACATACTTATGTCAGAATACGGATGTCAGATTTGCTTAAGTCAGGATTCACCTATCCAGGCTATTAGTTGCCTATATTAGGGAGAACATACAGATCACAAATAGACTTGGGATCATAGAATGGAATAACCCAAAGCATATATCAATGTCATACCCTACTTAGCTCTAGGACATGCCAAAAGAATGAAAGGGTAAGCCTTACATACCTGTGCCGCGCCTTACCAGCTACGCTTATGCATCCAACTTGTTTGTCTACATGCAAGAGAATTCATCCATTCATTAGTTTCATTATTATATACTTGCCTTAACCTTTCAAACACATTCACTTATATTCTGCCGGAATTTTGGCAGCACCTCCCCTGTAAATATACCAACCCCGAGAATACGGCTCGGCCCCAAATCAACAACAACCATCCGGGAATTTAACCCGGCCAAACCAACAACAATGCTAACAATTCATCCTAGCAATATTCCAACATTCAATTCAATTCAACTTGATTCAATTCAATTCACACAATATTCCAACAACTTAATCAACATACTATTTCTTCCGAGACCTTCAACTTCAACCTCAACCATACATTTATTAGTATACATTTACTTCAACCACACCCTTTATTCAATATCACATAATTCATAACGGCAACAACTAGAATATCCAATTACACCAATTTACCTTAACTTACCAAACAACACCATTCTTGACCACAATGACTTCTTACACATTTTTCATACAATTTCATCCATCTCTACACATTACAACAACAACAACATGCTACATGAAATTCGCTCCTCCGCTTTCCACATGACACAACTCACACACACGGCCAACACCATGTATATACAGCTACAACTTCAACATGGATGATTTCATAATTTCCATTTTCATCACATAATTCTTAGAAACGACGACTAAAATAATAAGGAACATTGATTCATTTCTTGCATACCAAGCAGCCCCTACACGGCCAACACAACCATATCATATTTTCATGAATTTTTATTCACCTTTACACATTACACCCCTTCACAACCCATCTACAACACATAAAGAAAAGATCAAGTCTCACCTCTTCCACACCATACCACAACCACACGGCCACAACTATCTATATATATACTTCCATATATTTCATCCATTTCTCTACCCTACACACAATAACAATCAAATTACTAAATAAAAATCATTTCATCTTTCTACACAACACCCATGCATTCGGCCAACACAAACACACAACATTTCCATATTTTTCATTCATTTCTACACATCAAAACATGTACCAATTACCCACAACACATGAAAGAAGATGGAATCCTTACCTTTTCCTTTCAATTCCCCTTCTCGGCTAGAAGTGGTCATAGCAACAACGAGTGATTTTCTTGTTCCAACAACTACTCCACGTCGATGAGGGTCTCCCAATTAGTATGAAAACTAAAAGAAAAGAATTTTTCATGATCAAAATTGAGGGGCAAGTTTCGGCCAGCCCTCTTGGCCGGTTGCCTTCTCTCTTTGTTTTTCATCTCTCTTAATTTTTCTAGACTTGGCAAATAATGAATTGGCCTTCCTTTCATGACTTAGTCACATATATATATATATATATATATATATATATATATATATATTATGAGCATGTGAGGGGCACATGCCCCTCTTCACTTCTCTAGAGAATTCTTCTCTTTTTCTCTAGGATTTTCTTGAATTTAAAAGAAGACTAATGTCTTCTTAAACAAGTTTTGGTCCCTACCTTATTTTTATAGTTTACAAATAGCCCCCTTTAATTAAAATAAGGGCATATAGTGCGCGGCCAACATGGCCCCTTCATGAATTTTTCTTGAACTTTGTAAAATTACCATTTTGCCTCTAGGCTTCCACATTATTTCCATCGGTCATTTTGCGAATTCCCCTTTTTACCCTTAACCTTTCTCAATATTTCCATGCAATAATATTCATAAATAATATTTATAACCAACTCGTCTATTAGAATAACTTTTGAAAATGATGTCGTCCTTAACTTCCCACGACGACTTTGGGATTTCCAAATGTACAAGATACGGGCTATAACATCCTCCCCCCCTTTAGAACATTCGTCCTCGAATGTTCAATTGTCCTTATGGGGTCTTGTAGCACTTCGGGAGGGGGTTCCTTTATAGTTGCCCTTTTCTTCATGCCCATTCCATATCTTTTTATCCTACTTTCCTTGTTATCAAACCCCTGAATCCTTACACGAGTCCTCATTCCATGTTATGGGTCTCTTTTTCTAGCACTTGAAAATATTTTGACCCCTTGTTATCTTAAGATGATATGGTCTCCCCCCCTTTAAGGGGTTCCTCATACGCCAACAGTCCTCTCATGAAGTCTCCATTTATACATTATCCCTTACCTTCCTCCAACTTTATGCCTGCATATCGAAAACTTCTTATCGTACATTCTTCCTTTGCTTTCTGTCTACGTCGTCATTTTGTCCACATTTCCTATACTTTTCCATCCACAACTCGTCCTTTTACTTGCTTGGTCCACCTACCCATGATTCTTCCTTAATTGCGCTTTTGTGCTATAACTATACATCCATATTTCTCCGGCGTTCCGCTATTCTTGCCCTCGGCACAGAATCCTTACTCTCTTTATCCTTACTTATACATCATCATAGCTACATACTTGTTCTTCTATGAATCTCTCATCTTATCATTATTACAGACCTAAGCATTCCTCTTTCGTATCCCCCTATCCTTATTCACTATTCCTTTATCCTCACTTATCCACATTGGTCCTTGAACCTCCTTCCGATATTCCGATCTCTCTGTTTCCTATCTGCTCACTCTCTTCCTTCTTCAAACACCATTATACTGGAACTCCCAACCTTGCCCTACGGTAACATAATAACATCTTACTTCGCCACACTTGTACCATTTACTCTTGCTGTCCCTCGAACTTCGGTACCCTTACACGATCAATGCCTTCTTTTACCATAGCTCCGGTTGCTAGGGCACATAAGCCATCGATGTCATTATATGTGGAATATCCCACACATTCACATATACCCATATATATATTTTTTTTTTATTTTTTTTTTACTATCAACTAACCCACAAAATATCTCCGAACGCTATTCAAGCCTGTCTTGATTCCCGAGCTGTGGCGCACTCTTTGTCTCTTTACCGAGCTAATTTGCCTCGTTCTACGCGTCTTCTTAAGGTTTCCAACCATCCCATATAATCTAGTTTCACTCAGGCTATTCTAGTTTTCCATTTGTCTTTTATGTCAGAATATGTAGAATTCCTTGTAAACTTCCCAGGGGGTCACCCATCCTAGGATTGCTCCCACCTGAGCACGCTTAACCTTGAAACTTAAGTGGAATCCGATGCCTTAATGTTGATATTTCAGGTCCGCTTCCGCGCATGACCTTTACTACATGATTCGGGACTAGTCGAGGTCTTACAGGTCCCGGGTCGCCCTCGTGACACGTCTTTTCTTCCACAATTACCATTTTACCCTTTTCGGCCCTCAGTGCTCACCTTTCACTTTCGTGTGTAACTACTTTTCATCCTAGGTCCCCAGACCCCTGATGATAACAGATACACCTTCGTTGCCATTATTTTATGGATGCCCTGATATCAGTCCGTTCGAATTTCCTACTTACTGCCTTTACATAATAATCTGTAGCAAAATTAATTGTAAACTTTCTGAGCCCTCCATCAGACCTTGTTGCTCTTATACCATTTCCCCTGTACACAACAAATATCAACAACACCTTACAGAACATACCGCCATATCATATTCTGGCCATCCGGGACTGCCAATTCCAGGTAGCAGGTCAAATGCGTCAATACTTACCCCTGTGACTTTCCGTGTCACCACTTACGTCTTCCGTCATATGTAAGGCTTACATAAGGATTTCAGTTCCTACGGCTTGGCTCTATCGCACGATCTAGGACAGAAGGAAGGTCGACAATCCCTAAATGCCCTGTAATCTCCTGTTTATAAATGTGGCCGGCTTCACACCATAAACAGGACTCTACTGGACACGACTTTCCAGACAACCCCACGGACAGACCTCGCTCTGATACCACTTTGTCACACCCTAACCTAATTAGGGTGTGATGGGCACCCGACCCCACATACGGAGCCGAGCGAACCCACAGACTCTGATTACACACCTAATTCCTTAGGATCCAGAAAATCAAATACGAGTACAATACATATTAAACAGTCAATTTTTTTTTCTTTTTTTTTTCCTCTTACCGTTCATGATTAAACAAAAATCTGTAATCATATGGAATTTACTACATGACATAAAATGACGTATCGGCTGATGGAGCCGCTTACAGACTGACAACCATTACCCACAACGCTGTCTGCAAAGTCTCTAATACTGATCGGACATCACAGCATACATACTCTGACTCGGCAACACTCCTGGAGGAAATGGAGCCGCCAATCCACTGGATCATCTTCGGCTAACCTCATCTATCCATCTGTGGGTACCTGCGCGGCATGAAACGCAGCCCCCGAAGAACAGGGGTCAGTACGGAATATGTACTGAGTATGTAAGGCATGAGTACAGAAAACGGAACCATGATGGAAACAAATAAAACAACGTACAAATACCTTATCCAGAATATCAAACACTTATTATCCTTTTTCTTCCAGACACAAACCATACTTACTTATGTCGCATGTCACACGGATCACAGAATGTACAGAGTGCTCAGATGATGTCCTATAGCAGACGGAATACAGAACATATGGAATGTCGGAATGCCTACTCTCCAAACACAAGTCATGCATATCAGTACCAGATATCATATCATATACGCGGTAACCCCGGGGACATATACCACGCCGGGACAAATACCATATCATACATACGGTAACCTCGGGGACAAATATCACACCGAGGGACCGGTCACATCCCATTATATACATGATAACCTTGGGGACAGATAACACGCCCACGAACCGGTGAACAATGCCAAGGGATGCGCACGATAACGTAGGAACGTGGTCGCCACTCCTACCTTTGGCGCCACAACACGTCATATTTCAGAAAATTTGCTCCGATCTCCGTCACACATCATAACATAACCACGGTACCCGGGGGCGGACAGATAACACGGCACCCCGAGCCCGGACACATCATACTTCATAATATATCCTCGGTAACCGGGTACGGACATATAACACAGTACCCCGGAACCGGACACATCATACTTCGGAATTCATAAATGGAACCCGGCCCTTAACAGAGGACTCGGCGAACCATCCGCACGATACATACCGGCCCGGGACTCGGTGAAGGAAATCATAACATATGCACGAGCAGAATAGTGAGAAACCGAATGCACATAATTCAGACTCAATAGATTAATCAAACATATTCTCAGAATATCCATAACAAATTACTTACTACAGAATACTTATGTCAAATTACTTTTATCAGAATATTTCTATCAAAGTACTTATATCGCTTTTACTCAATCTGGATACATATTCCCAATTACTTGTAGCATAATCTCTCATATCAGAACACTTATACCAAATACTCTCATCAGGATATTTATATCAGAATGTTCAGACCAACATACTTATGTCAGAATACGGATGTCAGATTTGCTTAAGTCAGGATTCACCTATCCAGGCTATTAGTTGCCTATATTAGGGAGAACATACAGATCACAAATAGACTCGGGATCATAGAATGGAATAACCCAAAGTATATATCAATGTCATACCCTACTTAGCTCTAGGACAAGCCAAAAGAATGAAAGGGTAAGCCTTACATATCTGTGTCGCGCCTTACCAGCTACGCTTATGCATCCAACTTGTTTGTCTACATGCAAGAGAATTCATCCATTCATTAGTTTCATTATCATATACTTGCCTTAACCTTTCAAACACATTCACTTATATTCTGCCGGAATTTTGGCAGCACCTCCCCTGTAAATATATCAACCCCGAGAATACGGCTTGGCCCCAAATCAACAACAACCATCCGGGAATTTAACCCGGCCAAACCAACAACAATGCTAACAATTCATCCTAGCAATATTCCAACATTCAATTCAATTCAACTTGATTCAATTCAATTCACACAATATTCCAACAACTTAATCAACATACTATTTCTTCCGAGACCTTCAACTTCAACCTCAACCATACATTTATTAGTATACATTTACTTCAACCACACCCTTTATTCAATATCACATAATTCATAACGGCAACAACTAGAATATCCAATTACATCAATTTACCTTAACTTACCAAACAACACCATTCTTGACCACAATGACTTCTTACACATTTTTCATACAATTTCATCCATCTCTACACATTACAACAACAACAACATGCTACATGAAATTCGCTCCTCCGCTTTCCACATGACACAACTCACACACACGGCCAACACCATGTATATACAGCTACAACTTCAACATGGATGATTTCATAATTTCCATTTTCATCACATAATTCTTAGAAACGACGACTAAAATAATAAGGAACATTGATTCATTTCTTGCATACCAAGCAGCCCCTACACGGCCAACACAACCATATCATATTTTCATGAATTTTTATTCACCTTTACACATTACACCCCTTCACAACCCATCTACAACACATAAAGAAAAGATCAAGTCTCACCTCTTCCACACCATACCACAACCACACGGCCACAACTATCTATATATATACTTCCATATATTTCATCCATTTCTCTACCCTACACACAACAACAATCAAATTACTAAATAAAAATCATTTCATCTTTCTACACAACACCCATGCATTCGGCCAACACAAACACACAACATTTCCATATTTTTCATTCATTTCTACACATCAAAACATGTACCAATTACCCACAACACGTGAAAGAAGATGGAATCCTTACCTTTTCCTTTCAATTCCCCTTCTCGGCTAGAAGTGGTCATAGCAACAACGAGTGATTTTCTTGTTCCAACAACTACTCCACGTCGACGAGGGTCTCCCAATTAGTATGAAAACTAAAAGAAAAGAATTTTTCATGATCAAAATTGAGGGGCAAGTTTCGGCCAGCCCTCTTGGCCGGTTGCCTTCTCTCTTTGTTTTTCATCTCTCTTAATTTTTCTAGACTTGGCAAATAATGAATTGGCCTTCCTTTCATGACTTAGTCACATATATATATATATATATATTATGAGCATGTGAGGGGCACATGCCCCTCTTCACTTCTCTAGAGAATTCTTCTCTTTTTCTCTAGGATTTTCTTGAATTTAAAAGAAGACTAATGTCTTCTTAAACAAGTTTTGGTCCCTACCTTATTTTTATAGTTTACAAATAGCCCCCTTTAATTAAAATAAGGGCATATAGTGCACGGCCAACATGGCCCCTTCATGAATTTTTCTTGAACTTTGTAAAATTACCATTTTGCCTCTAGGCTTCCACATTATTTCCATCGGTCATTTTGCGAATTCCCCTTTTTACCCTTAACCTTTCTCAATATTTCCATGCAATAATATTCATAAATAATATTTATAACCAACTCGTCTATTAGAATAACTTTTGAAAATGATCTCGTCCTTAACTTCCCACGACGACTTTGGGATTTCCAAATGTACAAGATACGGCCTATAACAGAATATTGAAGTGTTGTGAGTACTAATACGTTATAAATGATGTTTATATCATGAAACAAGCATTAAATGCATGAAAACGCAAGGATGAGCTAAAAGTAGAAATAAAGGAAAATTGGAGGAAAATGGTGGATTTTGCCAAATGTACGTAAATGACGATTGTCAATCATGATATTGCGAATAATATTATGAATATTGGGAGTTGATATACAACGCGAGAAAAGTAGTATGAGCGAAGGAAGCGTTGTCCGACTTCTCCTAGAATTAGCGACATGTTCTTATAGTCAGTTACTAATGTTGATACGAATTCTCTTATGAAGGTAACGACGTGATGTCGACGGAGAACAAGTGAGCAATATCTTAGCTAAGCGACTAAGGTATGTGAGGCTAGACCTTCTTTCTAATGGCATGAATCTTTTAGTTTGAATCCCTATTCCTTTCATAAGTTCTTGCATTCTAAGAAGTTAAAAGCTTATACTTATGAATGTCTATATGAGATGAGTTATACGATATGATAACACTAGAATGATGATGATGTTATTCCTAGCCTACACTCACCTTATGTACTAGTCTTTTCAAGGTGGGGCGAAATGTCCATGATGGTTTCATAATGTAATCGGGGGATCACGACCTTACGTCACCCCGATAGAGTAAAGTTGATCATGAGTCTTATATACGTATTATGATAAGATAAGTATTTTATGATAAGCATATTACTATGAGCATATATATTGAGCATGTCATGAGCATTTCACACCGGGCCTAGTTGGCCGGGCAGACACCGCTTCGGCGGGCGGCGATAAGGATACACCACGACCTACGGGCGTGGGCAGACACCACTAGTGGGTGGCATGAGATGGTACCCCGGACGCGGGAGGCCTGGACGCTGGCTAATATTATTGATTATCACACCGTTCCGACATGGACGGGCAGCTTGCATATGATGCATACATGTTATGATGATGAATATGAGTAAGATAGCATGCATTACTTCATTTATGATTATCAGTCAGATCCATATGTCTCATGTTGATGTTATTCCCATATTACTGATGTCTCCTTTCATTATGTATGCCTCTCATACTCGGTACAATATTCGTACTGACGTCCTTTCTTCGGACGCTGTGTTCATGCCCACAGGTAGACATGGAGGAGAGCTTGGCTCAGGTCCTCAGTAGCTGTCAGCTGGTCGACAACACTCCATTGTTCGGAGGTGCTTATGACTATTCTTTTGATGTACATTCATATATGCATATTTTGGGCATGACGGAGTCTTGTTCCGTCCATGTATTCATTATGTTAGTAGAGGCTCGTAGATACGCAGTGTGGGTTAGATGGTCTCACAAGATGTTTTCTTATGTATGTATGTTATTTTGACGGCCAAGGGGCAAATGTGTATAAAGTATTTATATTTTGATTAAATATGATTTTCCTACAATTGGTATGTAAAAATTGATAAAAGAGTATTAAATGAGCGAGAACAGCAGTAGAGTAAGTTAAGTAATAGAGTGAGCGGTGGTCGGTAACTAGTTCCGGGTACCTGTCGCGGCCCCTAGCTGGGTCGTGACACCAATGCACCTCCTCCGGTGTAACACCTTGAAAATTTTCCCGCGAACGTACAGTGGATAGGCTAACAAAGTTCATAGCGTGTACGATGTTTTAATAAGAAGGGAATGACGTTTGACGATCATAAGTATGATTCCAAAGGAAATTGCAATAAGAGATAGGTTATGCTCCATAATGACTAACTATAGGTTCTGAAAATGTGGAAAGCTGCAGATTTGCACTTTGGCCAGTTGATCGTAAAATGAAATACGGACCGTAAAGTAGTTTACGGGACATAAACTGTCATGTCATATTCCAACTTCCAAAACATCAACTTTCTGTCAAATGCTTGAATGGTTAAAGACGACTTGAAATACGGCCCGTAAACTGTGTTCGTAAATCACCATATCTCAGCCTGACTTTCTGGTTCTGTTATGATTAAATACGTCCACGAAATACGGCCCGTAAACTGGAATACGGACCGTAAACTGAATTTACGACCACTGTTGTACTTTCGACGATTGTTCATTTCAGATCAGATTTTGGGTTATTAAAAGGGGGACCAAGTTTATTATTTCATTTCCACATTTCACCCCTTCTCTCTAAAACATCTCTCTACATTTATTCCACAAGAATTCAAGGATTATTAATTATCAAAAACATTAACCAAGTGAATCAAGTGTAAGAAAACCCATTAAAGACCATACAAGTCAAGAAATCTCATTGGAGATGAACTAGGGTTTTTGGTCAAGTGGAGTATTATCAACCGAGGCTTGTTCCTATGATATCTAAGGTAAGATTTATGATATTTCTATATTGTGAAAGGTATTTGAGATTTGAAATACTTGGATTGTAGAAGGGTATAGAAAAATGGGTCATGAATGTGGAATAGTGCCATTTTGAGAAATAGCTTAGCTTGAGTTACGATTCTTGATGTGTTGTGACGTAAATATGTTATAAATGATGTTGAGAACATGGGATGAGAAATGTATGAGAATGGATGTCGTCATGTGTTATGGTCATGGCTAATGTGGATGAATAATGACTATCGTTATAATATTGTGAATGTATTATTGACGTTTGAGAGTTGATATACGCTATAGAGGAATGTCGTATAAATAGAGGAGACGTTGCCAAATTTTCTCTAGTTTTTGTCATGTATGATGGCTATCGACTCTAATGATAGTATGACTTTAATGAAGGTAGAGACGTGAGCTTCGGAGGAGAACGTGCAAGTGTAGAATAGTTCAACGGAAAGGTATGTAAGGCGAACCCTTCTTTCATAAGGCATGGTTCTTTGGCCAAATGTCTAAATCTTCTATAAGACTATGATATCTTTCAAATGATGTGATCTTCCGAGCTTGTAAGCTCACGATTCTTGATACGCCACGATTGTGCTAAGTTCCTCGTATGAAGAGTAAGCCTATAAAGACATATGTGACGAATGACGATAATAGTGACAATGATATGGAAGATAACTATGGTGGTAATAGCGATGGCGATAACGATGACGATGGTGATAGTAGCTATAATAGTAAAGACGCTTATGAGCTATTATGTATATGTATATATGTATGACTATTATGGAACACTGAGCTTATCAGGCCGGGTAGGATATGTAAATAAATATGTATATGATTATGTAATGCGCGCACACCTCTGCAGATGGTACGGATAACCCTGACGCCTTGGTAGGGCTAGGTAGATATAACCCTGATGCCTTGGTAGGGCCAGGTAGATGTAACCCTGACGCCTTGGTAGGGCCAGGTATGTGTAACCTTGAGCCTTGGTTGGCCAAGTATGTAGGAAACACCGGTCCTGTATGGTCCGGTATGCTATGTAAATGCTATGAATATGATATGAGTGTGTATATGACATAGACACGAGTATGTATACAAATATGAGTATAAATATGGAACAAATACGATTATGGATACAGATATGGATATATGTACACAAATACGCATTAGAATGGAAAGTTCCTATGAAAGGCAAGTAAGTGCTTATGACGATGATATTGCTATCTCCCATCCCGTGTTATCTTTCATGTTTCTTATTATGCTTCTACATTGATATTGATCATGCTTTACATACTCAGTACATTCTTCGTACTGAAGTCCTTTTATTTGTGGACGCTGTGTCATGCCCGCAGGTGCACTGGGAGACTGGATTGATCCATAGCTACCCTCTCAGGGACTACATAGCGGAGCTCTATTTCATTCGGAGCTATAGTTTTTGGGTACTTATTCTTTTGTGTACATAATTATGGGCATAGTGGGGTCCTGTCCCGCTTATGTAATATGACATACTCTCCTTAGAGGCTCGTAGACATGTGTACGTGGTTAGATGTATTTGTCCTTGTCGGCCTATATTTGTTGTCCAATGGGACTAGTATGACTGATGAATAGAAATGTATGTTTAATTATGTGGCTCACCTAGATGTAAGTGTAAGTGCAAGCCAAGGGGTGCCCGGGTGGGCTAGCACCAGGAGCTCGTCGCGGCCCCTAGACGGGTCATGACAAAAGTGGTATCAGAGCAATTCAGTCCTAGGGTGTGTCTACGAGCCGTGTCTAGTAGAGTCTTAGTAATGGGTGTGTTGCGTGTCACACTTATAAACAAGAAGTTGCGGGCATTTTAGGAATGATTGACCTTCTTTCCTTATAAGAATCGTACGATAGAGCTATGATATAAGAAATTCTTGTTCTTAATCGTGTGTTGTGTATTTCAGAAATGCATGTAAAGAGAAAGGCTACAGCAACCCAAAAGGGCATGACGGTAGCAGAAAAGCGAGTTGAAAGAGCACCGCCACCGGTAGTAGAGGAAAGTGGGTCCTGGAGTGCGGCTCAATCTCAGTCCTCTCGTTTAGTACCTATATTAGAGGAGCGTGAGGGAGCCTCAGCCCCAGCTCCAGCACCTCCGGATCCTCCACCGGATGCTTCAGGCCAAAAAGTGAAAGAGGCCATACGTTTGCTTACTCAGTTGGTTGCTACTCAGACTCAGCGGAAAAGTGCAGGGCAAGGTGATAGGGCTGTTAGTGCAAGGGCCTGTGACTTCATTACTTTGAACCCTCCGAAATTCTTTGGATCAAAGCCGGAGGAGGACCCTCAGGGTTTTATTGATGGAATTTTGAGGACGCTTCGACTGATACATGCTTCGGACACCGAATCAGTGGAGTTAGCGTCGTATAGGCTGAGAGATGTCTCGATCCAATGGTACACAGTTTGGATGGCTTCACGGGGAGCCAATGCACCTCTCCCGGTATAGCAAGAGTTTGTTGATGCTTTCCTCCGACACTATATGCCTCCAGAAGTTCGGTGAGCTAGAGCCGATAAGTTCTTAAACATGAGGCAAGGTAGCATGAGTGCTCTAGAGTATAGTCTCCACTTCAATTCCTTGGCTAGGTATGCTTCGGCCATGGTAGCGGATATGGGTGATTGAGTGCACCAATTTGGTAAAGGCCTAGGGCCGCATTTGATGGATAGGTGCTTGACTGCGTCCCTTCAGGACAATATGGATATTGCACGCATTTCGGCTCATGCTCATAACTTAGAAGAAAGTTTACAACAGCAGAGAAGTGAACGCGAGCAGGATAGGGGTCATAGCAAGAGGGCCAGATCCTCAGGTCCGATGAGTGAGTTTAGAGGTGGGCACAGACAGCAAATTTCTAGGTACTCAGGCTATTCTATGACTAGTGCACCTCCACGATTTTCTGGCCAGAGATTCGATAGATCTATTCGATCCGGGCAGAGTCAGAGTTATTCGGGATCTCAGTTCAGAGATGATTCGGGTCAGGTGAGGCCACCCGCACTACGATGTTCCCTGTGTAGGAAGTTGCATTGGGGTCGATGCCAATTGGGTTCAGATTTTTGCTATTCATGTGGTCGACCAGGCCATATCATGCGTGATTGCCCCTCATTTCTTGGTAGAGGTAGGACCCAGCCTTCTGGGTCGGCAGCCGGGTCTTCAGCATCTGTGCGCCCTATGGGGCCAGGTTCATATGCACCAGTCGGCCATGGTAGAGGCAGAGGGAGAATTCCCAGTTCTAGCGGTCCTCAGCACCGTGTTTATGCTTTGGCTGGACGCCAAGATCTTGAGTCTTCTCCTGACGTGGTCACAGGTATATTATCGGTATTCTCTCATGATGTATATGCTTTGATTGATCTGGGTTCCACATTGTCATATGTTACTCCATTTATTAGGGCCGATTTAGAGTCAAACCGGAGTCTATCAAACCTTTTGAGGTGTCTAAACCCGTTGGTAAATCGGTAATAGCTAGCCGAGTATATAGAAATTGTGTAGTTGTGATTTGTGATCATCGTTTCATGATTGATTTGCATGAGATAGAAATGGTGGATTTTGATGTTATTATGGGCATGGTTGCCGCAGATGGTATTCAAGTGGATAGTCAAAAGATTGAGGCCATGAAGACTTGGCCAAGGCCCACAACTCCTACGGAGGTTCGTAGCTTTCTGGTCTTAGCAGGTTATTAGAGGAGATTTGTTGAAGGATTTTCTTCTATTTCTGCCCCGCTCACAAAGTTGACCCAGAAATCAGCAAAGTTTCAATGGACAGATGCCAGTGAACGTAGTTTCCAAGAGTTGAAAGGTAGATTGAATTCCGCCCCAATCTTGACACTTCCAGAGGCATTAAAAGGATATGTTGTTTATTGTGATGCTTCAAGTGTTGGGCTAGGCTGTGTATTGATGCAACATGATAAGGTGATTGCGTATGCTTCAAGGCAATTGCGGAAACATGAGAGGAATTACCCTATCCATGATCTAGAATTGGCCGCAGTGGTTCATGCATTAAAGATATGGAGACACTATTTATATGGTGTCCATGTGGATATTTATACAGATCATAGGAGTCTTCAGTATATCTTCAAGT
This sequence comes from Lycium barbarum, assembly GCF_019175385.1. NCBI lineage: Eukaryota > Viridiplantae > Streptophyta > Magnoliopsida > Solanales > Solanaceae > Lycium > Lycium barbarum. The sequence goes on along the minus strand of NC_083343.1, from coordinate 36,062,557 downwards.
AGAAAGAGTTGAATTTGCGGCAACGACGATTGTTGGAATTGCTAAAAGACTACGATGTCGACATCATGTATCACCCCGGAAAGGCAAATGTTGTGGCTGATGCCCTTAGCTGCAGATCTATGGGAAGTTTATGTGATGTACGACCAGGGAAAAGAGAAATGGCTCATGAGCTCCAACAACTAGCTAGTCTAAGAGCTCGAGTAGTGGACTCGGGTAGCAAAGGAACTACTATTCAGAATTCAGCAGTCTCGTCGCTAGTAGTAGAAGTGAAGAAGCGACAATATGAAAATTCCATGCTAATGCATTACAGGGATACACTCCCTCAGAAAGAGGAGTCATCATTTGGGCTTTCAGGAGACGGAGTTTTCCGATGTCGAGGCAGATTATGCGTTCCCAATGTGGCAGATTTACGCCACCAAATATTGAGACAAACTCATTGTTCCCGTTATTCTGTTCATCCCGGTGCGACGAAAATGTATCATGATCTTAAGTCTATATATTGGTGGAATAGAATGAAGAAAGATATAGCGGGATTCGTAGCTCAATGGCCCAACTGTCAGCAAGTGAAAATCGAGCACAAAAAATCGGGTGGATTGTTGCAAGCCATAGAAATTCCAACTTGGAAGTGGGAAGTAATTAACATGGACTTCATTGCAAGCTTACCCCGTTCTCGACGTAAGTATGATTCTGTATGGGTGATTGTGGATAGGCTCACAAAGTCAGCTCATTTCTTACCGGTCAGAACGACCTATGTGGCAGAAGATTATGCAAGGCTTTATATTAAAGAGATAGTGAGACTCCTAGGTATTCAAGCATCTATTATCTCTCATAGAGGGACTCAGTTTACAGCAAATTTTTGGAAGTCATTCCAAGAGGGTTTAGGCACCCAAGTGAGCCTTCGTATGGCATTTCACCCGCAGACCGATGGGCAAGCTGAGCGCAGCATTCAGACTCTTGAAGATATGTTACGGGCATGTATGCTAGATTTTGGAGGTAATTGGGATGACCATTTGCCGCTCATTGAATTTTCTTACAATAATAGCTATCACTCTGGCATTCAAATGACACCGTATGAAGCCCTATATGGGCGGAAGTGTAGATCCCCAATAGGGTGGTATGAACCAGGAGAGACTAAGTTGATATTACCAGACTTGGTCCAGCAAGCCATAGAGAAAGTCAAGCTCATACAAGATCAGTTATTAGCAGCTCAAAGTCGTCAGAAGTCCTATGCGGATAATCGTTGAAGGGACTTGGACTTCCAGGTTAAAGATTTGGTATTCTTGAAAGTGTCGCCAATGAAGGGCGTCATGAGATTTGGCAAAAAGGGGAAGCTTAGTCCCCGATACATTGGGCCCTATGAGATTGCACGAAAGATAGGCAAAGTGGCCTATGAGCTAGAGTTACCTCGGGATTTGGAGTCAATCCATCCAGTTTTTCATGTCTCGATGCTTCGGAAATATGTTGGAGACCCTACTAAGATCGTGCCAATAAGTGATGTGCAGGTGACAGAAAAGTTGACTAATGAAGAAGTACCCATTGCCATACTAGATAGGTAAGTACGGAAGCTTAGAAACAAGGAGGTGACCTCAGTTAAGGTTCTATGGAGGAGTAGTAAACGAGAGGAAATGACATGGGAAGCGGAAGAAAGTATGCGATCCAGATACCCGCATTTATTCCAACCCCCAGAAGAGATTCAAGATGAAACACTAACGATTTAAGGTATATATGTTTACTTTTCATACTTTTGGTCGTGTGTGGCCATTGATATGTTGATATTGTGATGTAACCCTATGAGGCCATGATATTATGGGTTGTTGCAAGTTGGTAGTGGAAAATTACAAGGGAAACTCTGGCAAAATTTTCGCAGGATCCCGAGTGTTAAACATTCGAGGACGAATGTTCCAAAAGGGGAGGAGAATGTTACACCTTGAAAAGTTTCCACTCGAACGTACAGTGGATAGGCTAACAAAGGGCATACAGTGTACGATGTTTTAATAAGAAGGGAACGACGTTTGATGACCTTAAGTAAGATTCCAAAGGCAATTGCAATAAGAGATAGGTTATGCTCCATAATGACTAACTATAGGTTCTGAAAATGTGAAAAGTTGCAGATTTGCACTTTGGCCAGTTGATCGTAAAATGAAATACGGACCCTAAAGTAGTTTACGGGACATAAACTGTCATGTTGTATTCCAACTTCCAAAATTTCAACTTTCTGTCAAATGCTTGAATGGTTAAAGACGAGTTGAAATACGGCCCGTAAACTGTGTTCGTAAATCACCATGTCTCAGCCTGACTTTCTGGTTCTGTTATGATTAAATACTTCCACGAAATATGGCCCGTAAACTAGAATACGGACCGTAAACTGAGTTTACGACCACTTTTGTACTTTCGACGACTGTTCATTTCAGATCAGATTTTGGGTTATTAAAATGGGGACCAAGTTTATTATTTCATTTCCATATTTCACCCCTTCTCTCTAAAATATCTCTCTACATTTATTCCACAAGAATTCAAGGATTATTAGTGATCAACAACATTAACCAAGTGAATCAAGTGTAAGAAAACCCATTAAAGACCATACAAGTCAAGAAATCTCATTGGAGATGAACTAGGGTTTTTGCTCAAGTGGAGTATTATCAACCAAGGCTTGTTCCTACAACATCTAAGTTAAGATTTATGATATTTATATGTTGTGCAAGGTATTTGAGTATTGAAATACTTGGATTGTAGAAGGGTATAGAAAAATGGGTCATGAATGTGGAATAGTGCCATTTTGAGAAATAGCTTAACTTGAGTTATGATTCTTGATGTGTTGTGATGTAAATATGTTATAAATGATGTTGAGAACATGAGATGAGCAATGTATGAGAATGGACGTCGTCGTGCGTTATGGCCATGGATAATGTGGATGAATAATGACTATCGTTATAGTATTGTGAATATATTATTGACATTTAAGAGTTGATATACGCTATAGAGGAATGTCATATAAATAGAGGAGACGTTGCCAAATTTTCTCTGGTTTTTGTCATGTATGATGGCTATCGACTCTAATGATAGTATGACTTTAATGAAGGTAGAGACGTGAGCTTCGGAGGAGAACGTGCATGTGTGGAATAGTTCAAAGGAAAGGTATGTAAGGCTAACCCTTCTTTCATAAGGCATGGTTCTTTGGCCAAACATCTAAATCTTCTATAAGACTATGATATCTTTCAAATGATGTGATCTTTCGAGCTTGTAAGCTCACGATTCTTGATACGCCACGATTATGCTAAGTTCCTCGTATGACGAGTAACCCTGTAAAGATAGATGTGACGAATGACGATAATAGTGACAATGATACGGAAGACGACTATGGTGGTAAAACCGATGATGATAACGATGATGACGGTGATAGTAGCTATAATAGTAAAGACGCTTATGAGCTATTATATATATTTATCTATGTATGACTATTATGGAACATCGAGCTTATGAGGCCGGGTTGGATATGTAAATAAATATGTATATGATTATGTAATGCGCGCACACCTCTGCAGATGGTACGGATAACCCTGACGCCTTAGTAAGGCCAGGTACATATAACCCTGACGCCTTGGTAGGGCTAGGTAGATGTAACCCTGACGCCTTGGTACGACCAGGTATGTGTAACCTTGAGCCTTGGTTGGCCAAGTATGTAAGAAACACCAGTCCTGCATGGTCGGGTATGCTATGTAAATGCTATGAATATGATATGAGTGTGTATATGACATAGACACGAGTATGCATACGAATATGAGTATAAATATGGAACAAATACAATTATGGATACGGATATAGATATATGTACACAAATACGCATTAGAATGGAAAGTTCCTATGAAAGGCAAGTAAGTGCTTATGACGATGATATTGCTATCTCCCATCCCTTGTTATCTTTCATGTTACTTATTATGCTTCTACATTGATATTGATCATGCTTTACATACTCAGTACATTCTTCGTACTGACGTCCTTTTGTTTGTGGACACTGCGTCATGCCCGCAGGTGCACAGGGAGACAGGATTGATCCATAGCTACACTCTCAGGGACTACATAGCGGAGCTCCATTTTATTTGGAGCTATAGTTTTTGCGTACTTATTCTTTTGTGTACATAATTATGGGCATAGCGGGGTCCTGTCCCGCTTATGTGATATGACATACTCTCCTTAGAGGCTCGTAGAAATATGTACGTGGTTAGATGTGTTTGGCCTTGTCGGCCTATATTTTGTATATCATTTTGTTAGCCTTGTCGGCTCATGTACATTGACGTTGTATAGATGTCAATGATGATATAAAGGCATTTTTGTCCAATGGGACTAGTATGATTGATGAATAGAAATGTATGTTTAATTATGTGGCTCACCTAGATGTAAGTGTAAGTGCAAGCCAAGGGGTGCCCGGGTGGGCTAGAACCGGGCGCTCGTCGCGGCCCCCTAGACGGGTCGTGATACCCGGTATGGCAGGAATTTGTAGAAGCGTTCCTACGACTTTACTTGCCTCTAGAAGTTCGACAGGCTAGAGCCGATTAATTCCTGAATCTTAGGCAAGGGAGTATGAGCGCTCTAGAGTATAATCTCCGCTTCAATTCTTTGGCTAGGTATGCTTCGGCCATAGTAGTGGCTATGGGTGACCGAGTGCACCAATTTGTGAGAGGTCTAGGGTCACATTTGATGGATAGGTGCTTGACTGCGTCTCTTCAAGACAACATGGATATTTTACGCATTCAAGCCCGTGCCCAAAATTTAGAGTAAAGCCAACAACAACAATGAAGTGAGCGTGAGCATGATAGAGGATATTACAAGAGGGCTAGACCTTCGGGTTCGATGAGTGAGTTTAAAGGCGGGCACAGACAGTAGTTTTCTAGGCATTCAGGCCATTCTATGACTAGTGCCTCCATGGTTTACAGGCCAGAGATTTGATAGATCTAAAAATTGCGAGCCGAGTAAGAGTTTCGGGGCTTCCGGTTCTCAGTTCAGGGGTGATTCAGGTCAGGCGAGGCCACCCATACCATGATGTTCCCAGTGTGGAAAGTTACATTGGGGCCAGTGCCGATTAGGTTCAGAGGTTTGCTGTGAATGTGGTCGGCCAGGCCATATTATGCGTGATTGCCCCTCGGTTGGTGGTAGAGGTAGGACCCAACCTTCAGGGTTCGTAGCCGGATCTTCGTCATCTATACGCCTTATGGGGCAAGTTTGACAAGCACCAGTCAGCCATGGTAGAGGCAGAGGGAGAGATCCCAGTTCTAGCGGTCCTCAACACTGTATTTATGCTTTGGCTGGACGCTAAGATCTTGAGTCTTCTCCGGATGTTGTCAAAGGTATATTATCGGTATTTTCTCATGGTGTATATGCTTTCATAGATCCGGGCTCCATATTTTCATATGTTACTCCATATATTGCGGGTTGGTTTGAAGTCAAATCGGAGTCGATCAAAACTTTTGAGGTGTCGACACCCGTTGGTGAATCGCAAATAACTAGCCGAGTATATAGAAATTGTGTAGTTGTGATTTGTGACCATCGTACAATGGTCGACTTACGTGAGTTAAAAATGGTGGCTTTTGACGTTATCATGGGTATGGATTGGTTGGCTTCTTGCTATGCCAATGTTGACTGTAGAATGAAAATTGTTCGCTTCCAGTTTCTGGGAGAACTAGTTTTTGAATGGAAAGGAAATACTGTGTCACCAAAAGGTAGGTTTATTTCCTATCTAAAGGAAAGGAAAATGATCAAAAAGGGTTGTATTTACCATCTAGTTCGGGTTCAAGATGTAGAAGCTAAACCGCCAACTCTTCAGTCTGTTCCTGTGGTGAATGAATTTCCGGATGTATTCCCAGATGAACTTCCAGGCCTTCCTCCGGAAAGAGAGATTGATTTTGCTATTGATGTGTTGCTAGACACCAAACCTATATCTATTCCACCTTATAGAATGGCTCCCGCAGAGTTGAAAGTGTTGAAGGAGAAATTGAAGGACTTACTTGAGAAAGGCTTTATTAGGCCTAGTTCTTCCCCGTGGGGAGCACCTGTGTTGTTTGTCCGAAAGAAAGATGGCTCCTTGCGAATGTGCATTTACTATCGGCAATTGAATAAGGTGACGATTAAGAATAAATACCCTCTTCCGAGGATTGATGACTTATTTGATCAATTACAAGGCGCCAAATGGCTTTCAAAGATAATTTTGAGATCCGGGTATCATAAAGTGAGAGTTAGGGAGAAAGATATCCCTAAGGCAGGCTTCAGAACAAAATATGGCCATTTTGTGTTCCGGGTAATGTCATTTGGGCTAATTCATGGACCGACAGTATTTATGGATTTCATGAATAATGTGTTCAGGCCCTTCCTAGATTTATTTGTGATTGTATTCATCGATGATATCTTGGTGTATTCTATGTCCGAGGCAGAACATACGTATCATTTTCGTACTGTCCTTAGAGTTCTTCAAACTTGAGAGTTATTTGCCAAATTTTCTAAGTGTGAGTTTTGGTTGAACTCAGTGACATTTTTGGGGCACATTGTTTCAGCCGATGGTATTCGGGTAGATAGCCAAAAGATTGAGGCAATGAAGACTTGGCCAAGGCCCACGACTCCTATGGAGGTTCGTAGTTTTCTGGGCCTAGCAGATTATTACAGGAGATTTGTAGAAGGATTTTTTTCTATCTCTGCACCACTCACAAAGCTGACCCAGAAATCAGCTAAGTTTCAATGGACAGATGTTTGTGAACGTAGTTTTCAAGAGCTAAAGGATAGATTAAGTTCTACCCCAGTCTTGACACTTCCAGAGGGATTGGAAGGTTATCTTGTCTATTGTGATGCTTCAGGCGTTGGGCTAGGCTATGTGTTGATGCAACATGGTAAGGTGATTGTGCATGCTTCAAGGCAATTACGAAAACATGAGAAAAATTATCCAACCCATGACCTTGAATTGGCTGCAGTGATTCTTGCATTCAAGATGTGGAGACATTATTTATATTGTTAGGCCCCGTGTTTTCGTACAATTGGAAATCGAGAAATAATTATGACTCGGGTGTTAGAAGGATATAAATTAATTTGTGAGAATATGACTATGTTGGTTGTGAAATCTTTAATGCTAAGACCTCGGGGAAGGCCGAGGATAAATTTGGAATTTCGGAAATTAGTTTCGGGAATTACAAAACGGGACTTTTCTCGAATTGGGCCAAGAAAATGCAATGCAAAATCAAGGCCCAAGATCAAATGGGGGCCGGCCATAGTGTGGCCCAAATCCATTTTAAAAGGGGCATGTGCTATGCACATGACCCCTAAGTGGATATATATGAGGAACACTTAGCATTATCCAAGAGAAAATCAAAAAAATTCAAGAACACAAGAAAAGAAGGGGTTCGGCCGTGAATAGTGTAGAAGAGAAAAAGAAATTCCCAAGTTTGTTTAGTGATCCAAAAATCTTGGTTTCTACATAATTAAGAAATACTCAAGATGCTCTCCGACGTGGTATAATTGGTTTGGCACAAGGATTCCGTTTGCGACAAGTCGGAAAGTTAGTAAAAGGTAAGAATCTTGCCCCTCTAATGTTATAGAATTGCTATGAATGTGTTAAGGATTGGAAGTAGACGAGAATCCCGTAATTTTAACGTAAATAGAAAGTCGTGGGTGTGTGTTTGTAGTGGGTTTGGCCGAGAGCCATAGAAGGAAAAATTGGTGTGAATTGATCTTGGTTAAGTTGGTCTAATGTGTTGTTGTGACCCTTATATCATAAATGATCGATTGTTGAATTAAATTGGCGGTGGAAAATGATTTTGAATATTATCGGAAAGTGTATACCTTCGGTATCTTTATGTATATCAATGTATATCTTGGGTGTTATAGACTTTAGATATGAATCTATATCGATGTTGATGAATTCGGAATGAAACGACGGGAGTTAGAATGTTCGTAGTGCATTTTAGATGTTTTGAAGAATTTGGGAAAATAATGGATTTTTATGCAATTTCGTGTATGGCATGGTTTGTAATTAGAATGGGATTATATAAGTTTGAATGTGGGAATGCATACAATTATGTAGATATAGAATTGGAATTTTGAAAGTTTGAATGGAAGTTGCCAACTTTAGAAATCATGTAGAACTTTAAAGCTAGAATGGTTTGGTTGTTGTTTGGTTTGGTTGTTGATGTGTGGGCTGTTGTGATTGGTTAATTTGAGCCGAGTTACGCCTCGGGGATGTTAGATTTATAGGGGAAATGCTGCCGAAATTTCGGTAGGCAAATATGGAGTTAAAGGCATTTTTGAGCCTAAGGATCTCATTTGGTAACTTTGACCATTTGCAGATTTTTGACGAAACGGGACGGGACTTTTGGAAGAGCTTACGACGTCTGTGAGGTATGTAAAGCTTCCCGATTCTTTATTTGGCATATCTTAGGGTGTTAGTTGAATATGAGACCTTCCGGAGCATTTCTGCTCCTCGAAACCCGATCCACATAAAGGTTACTATTCATTCAATTCGATTGAAGCCTAAAGGCTCCCTTTTGGCTAGAATGCCATTATTCGTCCGAAACCTATCGAAATGTGGTCGGGTAACCTAGAAATGATTATGTATGACCCTTGGCATATAACTGCTCGTAAAAAATATGTTCGCCACCTCACTTCGACTCGAGGTGGGTCCGCTACCCCAAAATGCCCGATTTGCCCTTTGGGCCACCTTTGAGGATAAAGTCGAAAGTACCACTTCCGATCTTTGGAACCTCCTCCTACGGGGTATGTTTGGACTATTCGATGCGCTAATTTATGTTCCGAACTATATGGACCATTTTGGAAACGTTTTGCAAAATGTAACTTTATGTCGGCTAAGTATTCGACTATTTTGTATTTTAATATGACTTATGAGTTTACTTTGTTTTGAAACACTATTTTGAAATACGATTTGCATTTGTTTGCTCACGACTCCGCTCGTGCCTTATTATGACTTCGTTCACCGGTTCCCGGGCCGGTTTTGATTCGTGCGTTTTGATGATAATTCGGTCGTATGCTGTGTTACGGTTCCCGAGGCTTCGCCATAGGGCCCGGTTCCGTTTGGAGTTATGCTGTGATATGGCTCGGGATGCGATACGCTCACCGATGATTATGATTATGTTCGGGGATGTACGAAGATTTGAAACCTTCTGGTGTTATGCTGTGTGTGGCGCCAGCGTCGGAGTGGCGACCACGTTCTTAAGCGTTTGCATGATTTTGTTGCATAAAATATATGTATATGATTTCGATACAGATTTTGACATACCAGTTTGTACCCCACTTTGACATTTGATTTGCCTTCGGTTTTGATCCATAATTCTGTACTCCGTGCTTTACATACTCAGTAGATATTTCGTACTGACCCCCTCTCTCCGGGGGCTGCGTTTTATGCCCGCAGGTGCAGACATCGGTGATCCTCCGCAGTAGGCTTCACTTCTTGCTTTCCGGAGTACTCTTACTTGGTCCGGAGTCCACTTTTGGTACAGACTCCTCTACTCTGTATATATTTTGTATATTTGACAGTTTGGGTACGGCGGGGCCCTGTCTCGCCTTATGTTATGTTTTGAATTCGTAGAGGCCTGTAGTCATCTTTGTGGGGCGAGGGTCCTATGTGTTTATTGTCTGATTTTGCTTTCGGGTCTTAAAGCGGTCTGTTTGATATGATGGCCCCAAATGGCCCTTTTGTATATATATTTGTATTTTGACCGGCGATGTCTATTCCGCCGCTTTGTTTGAGTCTGGTTTGATATGACCGCTTAAGACATATTTTCGATATAAATTATGTTTGATATAACTTTTGAAAATTCTGAAATAAGTTTGAGTTCGGAAATGAATATGCGATTTGGTCTGGGTACCCAGGTAGGGTGCCAGTCGCGGCCCACGGGGCTGGGTCGTGACAAAAGTGGTATCAGAGCGGTTTGTCCTCGGAATGTCTACAGGCCGTGTCTCGTAGAGTCTTGTTTATCGATGTGTTGTGCACCACGTCTATAAGCAGGAAGCTACAGGGCATTTAGGACGTTACTCTCTTTGTAATCTTAGATCGTGCGATAGAGCTGTGCTATTAGGATGATTTCGATCTGACTCGCCTTTGTGTTTGCAGTGATGCCTCCGAAGAAGGCAACGGCGGCCCAGAAGGGCAAGGCGAGGATGGGAGAGGCTAGCCAGGCACAGCGAGCTACCCGGGCTCGTGTTTATGATTTGCCTGAGGACGTGCCACAGTCGGAGGGGTCTGCTACACCCCCACCGGTACAGCCTGGAGTAGGACCTTCAGCAGCTCTAGAGGTCCGTGTACCCGCACCTGAGGCTCCAGCTCCTCAGCCAGGGGCGGAGGATCGGACCTTGAGGGAGGCTGTGCAGTTGCTGACTACGCTGGTAGCAGGGCAAGCTCGCAGACGCGGGCGGAGGGATGATGATGATGATGACAGGCGGGACAGCCTGCGAGTTCGGGAGTTTTTGCTATGTGGCCCTCCAGAGTTCTTCGAGTCCAGGCCCGATGAGGACCCCCATGACTTTATTCGGGGGATGCGACGCTCGCTGGATTTGGTCAGGGCTTCTGAGACCGAGTCAGTTGAGCTGGCTTCACACAGGCTTCGAGATGTGGCTACCCACTGGTATGAGACTTGGGAGCTGTCTAGGGGAGTGGGAGCCCCTCCAGCCACTTGGGATCAGTTTGTGACAGCATTCACCCGCCACTTTTTGCCACCAGAGTTACGGCGGGCACGGGCTGACCGATTTTTACGTCTGCAGCAGAGGGGTCGGAGTGTCCGCGAGTATAGCCTTGAGTTTGATTCTCTGGCCCGGTATGCACCGGCCGTGGTAGCAGATATGTCCGATCGGATGCACCGCTATGTTATGGGATTAGACCGGTATTTGGTAGACACCTGTATGGCCGTGTCACTGCAGACAGACATGGATATTTCCCGGCTTCAGGCCTATGCGATGGGGATGGAGGACCGTCGCAGATCTGATCCTGCTGGCAGAGATAGAGACAGGAGGCCGCCCAAGAGGGCTAGATCCGCGGGTTATTCAGGGGATTCTCGAGGCGGACAGCCTCAGCAGCAGCAGCAGTCTGTCAGATATTTTCCTTCTTCCGGCCGGGGTACTCAGTCAGGCAGCCGGAGATTCGACAGTACGGGACCGTCTGGGGCCGGTCAGAGCTCCAGAGTGGCAGGTTCGCAGGTATCCAGGGGTCCCAGTCAGGCCAGACCACCTAGACCCCGTTGTCCACACTGCGGGAAGTCTCATCCCGGGGAGTGTTACCGAGCGACGGGAGCTTGTTTTACTTGTGGTGGTCAGGGCCACTTTATGAGAGACTGCCCATTGGCCAGTGGTTCGGGTAATGCGGCTCAGCAGACAGGGTCAGCCGCCGGTTCTTCTTCCGTTCCATCTGTTGCACGCCCTGGAGGGCGGGGTATTCCAGTACCGGCAGCACGCGGTCGAGGCCGCGGTGGCGCTTCAGGTTCTAGCGGTCCCTCGAACCGCATATATGCTTTGGCCAGCCGCCAGGATCAGGAGGCTTCGCCAAACGTTGTCACAAGTACATTACTGGTTTTCTCCAGATCTGTATATGCATTGATTGACCCTGGCTCTACTTTATCATATATTTCCCCGCTCGTTGCTAGTAAGATTGGGATAGTGTCTGAGCCTATAGAGCCATTTGAGGTAGCTACGCCAGTTGGGGATTTTATTATAGCGAGACAGATCTATAGGGATTGTTCTGTGACCATTTATGATCGTAGCACTAAGGCTGATTTGGTAGAGTTAGACATGCTCGAGTTTGACGTCATTATGGGTATGGACTGGTTGTCTTCCTGTTATGCTAATGTCGACTGCCAGCAAAAGGTAGTCCGTTTTCAGTTTCCAGGGGAACCAGTCATAGAGTGGTTCGGATCTACTGCATCGCCGAGGGGTAAGTTTATTTCATACCTCAAGGCTAAGAAGATGATCCAGAAGGGTTATATCTATCATTTGGTTCGTGTGCACGATACTGCAGCGGAAGTACCTACCCTTCAGTCTGTCCCGGTCGTCAGTGAGTTTCCAGATGTTTTTCCTGATGAGCTTCCTGGCCTTCCGCCTGAGCGGGAGATTGATTTTTCTATAGAGTTGATGCCGGATACGCAGCCTATATCTATTCCTCCATACAGGATGGCACCAGCTGAGTTGAAGGAGTTGAAGGAGCAGTTGAAAGATTTGCTGGATAAGGGTTTTATCAGGCCCAGCACGTCACCCTGGAGAGCGCCGGTATTGTTTGTCAGAAAGAAGGATGGGTCGTTGCGGATGTGTATTGCCTACCGGCAGCTGAATAGGGTGACTATTAAGAATAAATATCCCCTTCCCCGGATTGATGACTTGTTTGATCAGCTGCAGGGTGCTAGACACTTCTCCAAGATAGATCTGCGCTCAGGCTATCACCAGGTGCGAGTACGGGAGTCTGATATCCCGAAGACTGCTTTCAGGACCCGGTACGGGCATTATGAGTTCAGAGTTATGTCTTTCGGGTTGACTAATGCTCCAGCGGTGTTTATGGATCTGATTAATCGGGTATTTCGGCCATTCCTGGACATGTTTGTTATTGTATTTATTGATGATATCCTGATTTACTCGCGATCAGCCGAGGAGCATTCAGATCACTTGCGGACGGTACTTGGCATTCTCCGTCAGCAGAAGTTATATGCTAAATTCTCTAAATGCGAGTTCTGGTTGACTTCTGTGGCATTCTTGGGTCATATTGTCGGCGCAGACGGTATTCGGGTCGACACGCAGAAGATTGAGGCTGTGCAGAATTGGCCCAGGCCTACTACACCGACTGAGGTGCGCAGTTTTCTGGGATTGGCTGGGTATTATCGCAGGTTTGTGGAGGATTTCTCTTCTATTGCAGCACCACTGACGAGGCTTACCCAGAAGGCAGCAAAATTCCAGTGGTCAGATGCCTGCGAGCGCAGCTTTCAGATGCTGAAGGAGAGATTGATTACAGCGCCAGTTCCGGCTCTTCCAGAGGGGTCTGATGGGTATGTAGTATATTGTGACGCCTCTGGTATTGGGATAGGATGTGTATTGATGCAGCACGGTCGAGTTATAGCCTATGCTTCCCGGCAGCTCAGACCGCACGAGAAGAACTATCCCACTCATGATCTTGAGTTGGCCGCGGTGATTCATGCTTTGAAGATTTGGCGGCATTATTTATATGGGGTCCACGTTGATATCTATACGGATCATAAGAGCCTTCAGTATATTTTCAAGCAGAAGGAGATAAATTTGCGGCAGCGGAGATGGCTTGAGCTACTAAAGGATTACGATGTTGATATTCTGTACCATCCCGGGGAAGCCAACGTGGTAGCTGATGCGCTTAGCCGCAAGTCCGTAGGCAGTCTGGCTGACGTCCCATCTGATAAGAGAGATTTGGTTCGTGATATTCATCAGCTGGCCAGCCTCGGAGTTCGTTTGGCCGATTCAGGAGATTCTAGGATTTCTGTTCGCCCGGTTGCTGAGTCATCTATTATTCAGGAGGTAAAGCAGCGCCAGTTTGAGGATCCTACTTTGATTCAGTACAGGGATGTGGCCCTTAATAAAGCAACGACTCAGTTCGAAATCTCGCCTGAAGGAGTATTATCGTACAACGGCAGGTTCTGTGTACCGGATGTCGCGGGCTTACGGCGGCAGATTATGGGCGAGGCACATTGTGCCCGGTATTCTGTCCATCCTGGTTCCACCAAGATGTATCGGGATCTCAGGTGTTTGTATTGGTGGGACAGCATGAAGAAAGACGTTGCCGAGTTTGTCAGTCAATGCCCGAACTGTCAGCAAGTCAAGATCGAGCATCAGAAGCCCGGTGGATTATTACAGGAGATGGAGATTCCAGCCTGGAAATGGGAGATGATTAATATGGACTTCATTGTTGGGTTGCCGCGTACGCTACGCAGGTACGACTCTATTTGGGTTATTGTGGATAGGCTGACGAAATCAGCCCATTTCCTTCCGGTCCGGACTACATATTCGGCTGAGGACTATGCCAGATTATATATCAGAGAGATAGTCAGACTTCACGGGGTCCCTGTATCTATTATTACTGACCGAGGTGCTCAGTTTACAGCTAATTTCTGGAGGTCATTTCAGGAGGGATTAGGGACCCAGGTGACCCTCAGTACAGCTTTCCATCCTCAGACCGACGGGCAGGCCGAGCGCACTATCCAGACGCTCGAGGATATGTTACGGGCTTGCGTTATTGACTTCAGGGGCAGCTGGGATGATCATTTGCCGCTTATAGAGTTTGCCTACAATAACAGTTATCACTCCAGCATTCAGATGGCCCCGTATGAGGCCCTTTATGGCAGGAGATGCAGATCTCCTATTGGCTGGTTTGATGTGGGCGAGACTAAGCTGATTGGGCCGGATGTGATCCAGGAGGCGGTAGATAAGGTGAAGCTTATTCGGGAGCGACTGTTAGCTGCTCAGAGTCGGCAGAAAGCTTATGCCGATAAACGGCGTCGACTGTTGGAGTTCCAGGTTGGCGACTGGGTATTCCTGAAGGTGTCGCCTATGAAGGGCGTTATGAGATTTGGCAGGAAGGGTAAGCTGAGTCCGCGGTACATCAGGCCATATCAGATTGTTCGGAGGATAGACGCAGTCGCCTACGAGCTAGACTTGCCATCCGATTTGGAGTCCGTGCACCCGGTGTTTCATGTGTCTATGCTGCGGAAATGTATTGGTGACCCTTCCAGGATATTTCCAGTAGATGATCTTCAGGTGACGGAGCGGCTATCTTATGACGAGCAGCCGATATCTATTCTGGATCGTCAGGTGAGGAGATTGCGCACTAAGGAGGTGCCTTCGGTCAAGGTTCTGTGGCGCAATAACAACCGGGAAGAGATGACTTGGGAGGCGGAGGATGAGATGAAGAAGAGATTCCCCCATTTATTCCCTACGCCTCCTGTAATCTAGACTTTTGTAGTTGTTGTACCAATGAACGGATGGACCATGTGTGCTATTTATATAAAAAAAAAATGGTTTTCCCGTTATGCTTGTGAGCCTTCATAAGATTTGTTTAACATTCGGGGACGAATGTTCTTAAGGGGGGGAGAATGTTAGGCCCCGTGTTTTCGTACAATTGGAAATCGAGAAATAATTATGACTCGGGTGTTAGAAGGATATAAATTAATTTGTGAGAATATGACTATGTTGGTTGTGAAATCTTTAATGCTAAGACCTCGGGGAAGGCCGAGGATAAATTTGGAATTTCGGAAATTAGTTTCGGGAATTACAAAACGGGACTTTTCTCGAATTGGTCCAAGAAAATGCAATGCAAAATCAAGGCCCAAGATCAAATGGGGGCCGGCCATAGTGTGGCCCAAATCCATTTTAAAAGGGGCATGTGCTATGCACATGACCCCTAAGTGGATATATATGAGGAACACTTAGCATTATCCAAGAGAAAATCAAAAAAATTCAAGAACACAAGAAAAGAAGGGGTTCGGCCGTGAATAGTGTAGAAGAGAAAAAGAAATTCCCAAGTTTGTTTAGTGATCCAAAAATCTTGGTTTCTACATAATTAAGAAATACTCAAGACGCTCTCCGACGTGGTATAATTGGTTTGGCACAAGGATTCCGTTTGCGACAAGTCGGAAAGTTAGTAAAAGGTAAGAATCTTGCCCCTCTAATGTTATAGAATTGCTATGAATGTGTTAAGGATTGGAAGTAGACGAGAATCCCGTAATTTTAACGTAAATAGAAAGTCGTGGGTGTGTGTTTGTAGTGGGTTTGGCCGAGAGCCATAGAAGGAAAAATTGGTGTGAATTGATCTTGGTTAAGTTGGTCTAATGTGTTGTTGTGACCCTTATATCATAAATGATCGATTGTTGAATTAAATTGGCGGTGGAAAATGATTTTGAATATTATCGGAAAGTGTATACCTTCGGTATCTTTATGTATATCAATGTATATCTTGGGTGTTATAGACTTTAGATATGAATCTATATCGATGTTGATGAATTCGGAATGAAATGACGGGAGTTAGAATGTTCGTAGTGCATTTTAGATGTTTTGAAGAATTTGGGAAAATAATGGATTTT